>NW_004955493.1:3934746-3960691 GCF_000276665.1 Chinchilla lanigera | reverse complement strand
ATCTCTATCTCTATCTCTGTCTATCTCTATCTCTATCTATCTCTCTCTAAGTTGGATTCTTTCTGTTAAGTTTTCTCGCAACTAGGTGAACCCTGTACATCAGTAGACCGGGTCCTTCAGTTCAGGTGTACTGTATTCAGTTCTGGCTTTCATTATTATATTTGTTCTCTTCTCTTTTCCCCAAGACCAATTCTCGGCATCACAATCCTCCCTTACATGTCTGCGGACACAGTTGCAAACTACTCTTATTGTTTCTACCACTGTTTCTTGCACTCTGTGTTCCAGAGCTTCCCAAGCTTATCGTACATACCATTGATTTAGTTTCTAATGGAATTTAAAATTCTACCCTGCAATTATTGGTTTTATTCTATTTTCTCTTTATCCCAGGCTGCCACTTATCATTTTAGGCTGCTTTAATGTCTCTCCTTTGTATTTTCATTTCATAAACAGCAGAAAATACATGTTGTATGAAATGTATTGCTATTTTTCAGAGAGACATTCTTTTCAATGTTATATTTTCTTAGCTTTTCATCTTTCCATGCAATTCAAATCGTTTCACTTTCTTATTTCCTAGCCTGCATCAAACATATTTCTATCCCTATCTGAGGCTCTTGAGCAGTAGTGTGTTTATGAGTGTGTGGTCAGCGGGTTGGGGAGTGATCTCCTTCACATCCCTATCACCCGCCTGCATGCTTCAACAGTGATTACTCACTTTCCCATCACTGGGACACAGTACCCAACACCCACAACTTAAAGAGGGAGAGGTTGATGGTGTTCACCCTTTCCAATAGGTTTGGTCCAAAGTTCACTGGCTCCAAGGCAGAAGAAACACATGCTGGAAAGGAAAAGTGTAGAAAGCAAAGGCAGAGGAAGACCTTGAAACTAGAACACACACTTTCAGGTCAGGCACCCAGTGACCCATTTCCAATCAGCCCTACCTCCTACTAGCAAGTCAGTTATTCCACCCTCATCCAACCACCTTCCAAATACTTGAGAATGTTTAGAAAACTGTTCAGATATCAAAACCAGAACAAGCAGTGTCATGATTTTTTTTTTATTACTTGTAATGGATCTAACAAGCAGTGTGGTTTACATTAGGTAAGAAGACGGATGCCATTGGAAGTCTCTGCCTTGTTTTTACTTCGAATTTGGTGACACTCCTGAGCTGGGTACCAATTACCTGTATAGCCCGTGAAACTTGACCTCTGCTTCAGGCAGACAATGTGATTCTGCTGATCTTCCTAGTATCACTGCTTACTCCAGTGGGGAAAAATTATACTATGTCCCAAAGAAGACCTCCTTACCAGTGTCTTGTTGGGTATTAACATCTTTCACCATGCTTTCTTACTGATGAATGAAATTTACACTTAGCGATTGCCATTTGTACCAGGACTTATCCTTCCTTCATACATCACCTCTCCAAGTTTCAGAAGCAGTGTAATTCTGCTCTTCTAACTTTCCATATCTCTTGCCACAATTTTTGCTGGTTTCTTTTAGTCTATATCTAGCTTTTTTAACTTTAGAAATTCCTTAATGTTTGTAGCATATGTATACCATCTTCACTACTTTCCTTTACCAACCTTTTTCATATACTCCTTTAAGTATTTTAGGCAAGGCCTTGGAAATTGCGAAAAGACAGTGAAAAAGAGTTGGACTACTGTTCTTGGATCTCTATAAAGTGATTACTGTGACTTAGTAAAAAAATTGTTTAATCTATCTTCATTGAATTCATAGATGAGTCAATGTGGAAGACCCAAGATACTGAGTCTTTAAAATTCATACATAACTTCTGACTATTCTTACAGAGTTCTTGTTCAGATACTATTGGTACTATTCATGCTTCAAGTCCTGAATTAAATACATTTTATTTCTGTAAAAATTTTTCACTCACCTAAGTCCAAAGTAGTTTTTCCACACTGAGCTTCCAGAGCATTTTTCTCTGTAGCTCTCTAACTATTTTCATCATTGTATTATAGTTATTTATGGACTTTCCTAACATCACTTCTGTCATCAACAAGGGGGAAAAATCATTTCCTCATAGGTAGAGCAGACTTTGACTGCCTCCAGCACCTTTATAAGGCAAAATGGAAAAAGAAGAGGCAAGTTGGAATTCTCTCCCCCATGATGTTGACTTCTACCATGCCGAAGCCGGTCCTGGAAATCTCAGCCATCCCACGAGTAGAAGGTACACCTGCATGCTTGCCTTCTAAAGTGAACATTGTCAAGTCTTCTCTATAAAAGGTCAGGTTGCAAATATTGTAGGTTTTGCAGACCATAGAGTGTTGTTCTATGAACTCTGCTATTGAAGCTTGAAAGGAGCCATGAGTGATATATAAATGAATGAGTGTGGTTATGGTTCAGTGAAAGATTATTTACAAAATAAGTAGTAGCTAGTGGGCTATAGACTGTCAACCCTTCTTATCAAAAATTGACCAAGATAGTGGAAAGTAAGCCGGTCTTCCTGTTCAATTGTGGACACACATTTGACAGGACACTTGACCAGTGTGGAAGGAAGAAGGCATCCCCCACAACTGAGCAGCACCACGGACATACTTGAGAACTCTACTTCATCAGTGGAGCAGGTTCTACTGAAAGACTAGTGGTAGCATGAAGATCATAGGTTGCATATCCAATCAGGTGCTGTCAAATTTTTTGGGAAAAGTGACCTATTTCACAGTCAGTGAATATGGAAACATCTTGTAAAACAATCTTTTAAAAATTCAACAGCAGGCACCACTCTGTAGCATATTTTAAAGAGATCCCATCTGTGAGTTTTTTTCCCCTAGCAAACATAGGTTCCAGCTAAGACAGCTGTTTGCAGAATCTTATGGCAGATAACTCTGCAAACTGACCTACTTCTTCCAAACTCAGCTCTGCAAATTGCGTGGTTTGAACAAGCCCTGTGTGTGACAGGTTTCTTTTTCAGATACTGCAACCTGGCTGCTATTTTATTATTGCCAACTTTGAAATTTGCCTTGGTGGTTTTCTAGGCTCCATAGGAAAAAGCCTAGGAAAAGAATTGATAAAAGTGGTCATGTGCTTAAGACAGGTGAAGTTTCTCTGAGTGCCAGTCATATCTCTCTAAGGCTGTATCCTCCTTTAGAACCAGAGTCAAACACTATTCATTCATCTTGGCACTATCCACAAATCCTAGTGACTTTCATGTAGCAGCTTCTCAATACATGTTTGTGTAGTCATTTCACACACACACAAGCAGTAGATGAAAAGAAATAGAAAAAATATGGGTAATGCAGGAGTGTACACATTTGCTGTTTCTCAGGTTAATCAAATTTGTTTATTTGTTCTCTCATGCATTCATTCATAAATATTTATTGAGTACTTTCTCTGGCCCCATACTGATGTAGTCTGGATCTTACTCACTGTTATGGTTGATACACCGTGTCAACTTGAGAAGTCTAGAAGCTCAACTGAGTAACTGAGCAGTTCTACATCCTAATGTGGAGAGGACATGCCATTACTGCTCCAGGATGTTGTTCATTGTGTCAACTTGAAAGGTTTACAAGTTTAACTAAGTGATTTAGCAGGGGGCCAGGGTGCTCACTTTGTAAACATCCTGAGACTGTGCAATAAGAGGGCACAGAGATGGTGTGAGTGCTACACCCACCCAAGGGTGGGTAGCCTACATACAATATAAGGGAAAGAAGAGGTTTTCTCTCTCCCTGTTTTTGCCCTTATTGTGTTTGCTGTCTTCTTCCACCTTGAAGTGTTTCCCCTGTGCCATGCCACCCTTGCCTTGAAGCCAGCTGATTATAGACTGAAACTTCCACAGACTGCTAGCTGAATAAACTTTTCTTTCCTTAACTTTGGGTATTGGGTATTTTGCTGATCCAGCAATGATAGAAAAATAACGAAGACACCCACCTTGCCACTTCTAGGTGCATAAAATTTGTTGGGTCAATGCTTGAAAATGATTTCTATATAGATACATGAGGCCTTATAGGCCAGTGCAAAAGAAGAACCAGGGGCTGGCCCAAGTAGGTAGCAACTTCTCATCCCCAATAAATTGAAGAGGTAGAATCTTGGAACAGACCCAGAACCCAAAAGCTGGCTACACCTGGAAGACACCCCTGAGAAGTAGTCATTTCCTAATGGTTCTAAATAATAGCAATGAAGCTACTTGCCATAAGCAATTTATAAACATCAACCTGAGTATTAAACTAAAAAAATAGAAAATAACAATACAAACAAGATCCAGCTGCAGACTTCCAGTTCACCAAAGGCAAACCTAGGGGACAATGAGGTGGAACAATCCAAAAGCCACCCTTCTGGACACTCTGAAGTGGTAATTACAGAAGTAGAAAAGTGGATGAATGAGGCTCTAGGAAAAAAACAAGCCAGAAATAAATACTCAAATGACTACAGCAATCGTGATCATAATGAAGGACAGGCATAGTGACTCTAGAATAGATAGAGATTTTTTTTAAAGCAGCTGAGGAAAATGATGAAAATCATATATGCTCAACATAGGAAAGAAATAGAATTTATGAAAGACATTCAAGCAGAGATCCAGGAGATTAAAAATTCCATGGAAAGTATACACAACAGAATAAACCAATGTGAAGACAAAATATCAGATCTAGCAGGCAGAATCATAGTTCACAATTATGGAAAGAGAGATTTCTTAAAAATAGCAAGGAACCATGAGAAATCAATCCAGCAGCTCATAGGTGATGCAAAGAAGAATCACATAAGACTGATTGGAATAAATGCAAAAGCAGGAGGTAGTGCCAATGACATAAAAACTGTTCACAGAAGTAATGGCAGAAAGCTTCCCAAGCATGGAAAAAGAATTTGACATACAGGCGAGTGAGGCATACAGAATTCCAGTTATCCATGATCAAAATAAACTTACAACAATGCATGTAATAGCCAAGATTCCAGAAATTAAACACAAGAACAGAATACTAAAGGCTGTTAGAGAAAAGAAACAAACCACTTCTAAAGGAAAGCCAATCAGAATCATGGCAGTCTTCTTAACACAAACTTTAAAGTCAAGGCAAGCTTGGAGTGAATTATTTCAAGCACTACAAGAAAATAAACTTCAACCCAGGTTTATGTACCTCACAAAACTGTCTTTCAAAATTGGTGGAGAAATAAGATACTTCCATGACAAAGAGCACCTGTGGAAATTTATGAACACCTAACAAGCACTCCAAAATGTTCTAAAGGATATTCTATAAAGAGGTAACAGGGGCTACAATTCCATAAATCCCCAAGAATAAATCAGGGAAGGCAAGTGATTAAACAGAGGGGGAAATAGGGGGCCAACAACAGGAATATAACATAACAAGGAAAAATCAATACATATCAGTGATAACCATCACTGTAAATGGTCTTAGATCACCAATTTAAAGAAACAGACTGCAGTATGGATCAAGAAGCAAGATCCAACAATATGCTCCATACAAAAAACACATTTCATTCAAAAAGAAATGCATAGACTGAATGTATCCGTGCAACAGGAACTAGAAAAAAAAGAGGTAGCTATTCTATTTACAGACAAAGTGTATTATAAGCTAAGACTGATTACAAGAGATAAACAAAGTCACAACATCCTTGTAAGGGGAACAATCCAAGAAGAACTAATAGCAATCATAAATATATACGCACCACATACCATTGCACCCAACTATATAAAACAAATATTAACTGACATGAAAAATCAAATAAACACTAATACAATTGTCATGGGGGACCCCAATACCTTACTGTTGCAAATATACATACCAGCTAGAAAAATCAGCAATAAAATATTGTAATTTGAACTTTAGGACAAATGAACTTAGTAAATGTATACAGAGTGTTCCATCACAGAGCATCAAAATACACATTCTGCTCAGCTGCACATGGGACATTCTCCAGAACAGATTACATACTAGCTCACTGAGTATGCTTAAATAAATTCAAAGGAATTTAAGTTATCCCATCCATATTATCAGACCATGGTGCAATGAAATTAGAAATCAATGCAAAAGAAACCACAAGAACATCATAAACACATGGAAATCAAATAATATCCTCCTGAACAACCAATGGGTCATAGATGAAGAAGAAGTTAGATAGTTTCTACATTTAAACAATAATGTGAATATACCATAATGGAACTCAGGAGACGCATGAGTCCTAGAAGAGAAATTTGTAGCAGTGAATATCCATGTCAGGAAAACCAAACAAGTTCAAATAAACAACCTAATGTTGAGCCTCGAGCTTCTAGAAAAATAAGAGCAAGTCAAGCCCAAATCTCATACAAAGGAGTAAATTACAAAGATCAGAGCAGAAATTAATACAATGGAGACTAAGGAAACAATACAAGAATCAATGATTCACAGTGGGTTCTTTGAAAAAAATTTTTAAAAATTGACAAACCCTTAGGCAATCGTACCAAAAAAGTAAAGAAAAGACTCAAATCTATGGAGTAAGAATGGAAAGGGTGAAATCACAACAGATCCTGCAGAAACCCAGAAAATCATCAATACCCACTTCTAGAACCTGTATTCCAATAAGATGGAAAACACAGAAGAAATGGACAGATTCTTACATACATGTGAATTACCAAAGCTGAATCAAGCAGATATAAATAAATAAATTAAAGATATAATTAAAAATCTACCAATAAAGAAAAGCCCAGCCCTGATGAATTTACTGCTGAAATCTATAAGAAATTTAGAGAGAATATAATGCTGCTATTTCTCAAACTCTCTAATGAAATTGAAAAGGAAGCAGTACTCCTAAAATCATTCCTGGAAGCAAGCATTGCCCTGATACTAAGATCAAAGAAGGATCCAACCATAAAAGAGAACTACAGGCCAATCTAACTAACACAGATGCAAAAATACTCAATAATATACTGGCAAACAGAATGCAGAAAATCATCAAAAGATTAACCTCCATGACAAGATAGGACTCACTCCAGTGATTCAGGGATGTAGGAATGGTTCAACATATGCAAATCAATAAATGTAATACAGAGCTGAGTATGCTTAAATAAATTCAAAGGAATTTAAGTACTAACAGAGCCAAGGACAAAAACCTTATCATCATCTCAATAGATGCAGAAAAAGCACTTGACAAAGTTCAACACCCATTCATCATAAAAACCCTACAGAAAATTGGAATGAATGGTTTTTATCTCAATCTGATAAAAGTCTAGAACAAACTAACAGCCAACATCATACTAAATGGCCAAAAACTGAAAGTTTCCACATGAAAATCAGGAACAAGACAAAGATGTCCACTGTCACCACTCCTATTCAATATAGTTATGGAAACATTAGCCAGAGCAGCTAGACAAGAGAAAGAAATAAATGGAATAAGAATAGGAAAGGAAGAAGTGAAATTATCACCATTCACAGATGACATGCTACTACACGTAGAAGACACCAAAAACTCCACCAAGAGACTTCTAAATTTAATAACCAAATTCAGTAGCATAGCTGGATACAAAGTCATCACTCAAAAATCAATAGCATTCCTGTGCACAAATAACAAACTCACCAAGAGAGTGAAACAATACCTTTCACAATAGCATCCCCAAAAATAAAATACCTAGGAATTCATCTAAAGAAGAAAGTAAAAGTCCTCTACATTGAAAATTAGAGTACTATGAAAAATGAGATTGAAGAGGATATCAGAAAATGGAAATATATCCTTTGCTCATAGACAGGAAGAACCAACGCAGTGAAAATGGCCATACTCCCAAAATTGTTGTACAGATTTAATGCCATCCCAATCAAAATATCATTAGCATACCTCACAAAACTAAAGAAAACGTTCCTAAAATTCAGCTGGACCCAGAAGAGACCTAACACAGCAAATGCAATGCTGGGCAACAAAGGCAAGTCAAGAAGCATCAAAATCCCTGACTTGGAATTATACTATACAGCTACTGTGATTTAAAAAAAAAAAACACACGTGGTACTGGCAAAAAATAGACCTAATGATCAGTGGGATAGATTAGAAGATGCAGAAACAAATCTGGACATGCTCAGACACCTTATCTTTGACAAAGGAGCTAAACACTTTCACTGGAAGAAAGATAGCCTCTTTAATAAATGGTACTGGAAAAAGTACCTTTCCACATGCTGAAGGTTAAAACTAGACCCATATCTTTCATCATGCACTAAATTAAAAAGGAAATGAATCAAAGATCTAAATGTTAAAACAGAAACACTAAATCTGCTAGAAGACAGAATAGGTAGCACTCTTAAAAACATTGGTGCAGGCAAAGACTGTATGAACGAAACCCCAACTGCACAGGAACTATCACAAAGAATCCACAATTGAGATCTTACCATATTAAAAAGTTTTTGCACAGCTAAAGAAACCACGAACGGGGTGAAGAGATAGACCACAGGGAGGGAAAAAAATTTTGCCAACTGTTTCTCAGAGAAGACACTACTATGTAGTATACAGAGAGAACTCAAAAAATCAGACCCTATCCCCATTTAAAGACCCATCCAAAAATGGGCATCTAAAATGAACAGACACTCCAGAGGTGAAGAAGTAGGACTAGCAAATAAATATTGAAAAAATGTTCAGTATCATTGGTCATTCAAGAGATGCAAATTAAAACAGCACTGAGATTCCATCACTCTCCAGAAAGAATGGCTGTCGTGAAGAAATCAACAAATAACAAATGCTGGCGGGGCTGTGGGGAAAAGGAACCCTTCTCTACTGTTGGTAGGAGTGTAGACTAGTGCAGCCACTATGGAAATCAGTGTGGAGACTCCTCAAAAAACTAAAACTAGAGGTTCCAATTGACCCAGTTATTCCCCTTCTTGCTAAAAAAACAGGTACTACAGCAATATATGCAGCAATATATGCACTACAGCAATATATGCACATCCATGTTTATAGTAGTATAGTTTATAATAGCTAAGTCTTGGAAAGAGCACAAATGCTCATCAATTGATGAATGGATAAAGAAGATGTGGGGGATTTTACACAATAGAGTACTACTCATCCACAAAGAATTATAAACTTGAGACATTTCTAGGTAAGTGGATGCACCTTGAGACCATACTCAAGTGAAATAAACCAGACACATATGTGTAAATATTACATTATTTCTCTGATGTAAGAAACCAAAAATACAAATAAGGACTAAAATGTACAATAGATATCATGAAATAGAAAGAAAATTTTCAAATGCGAAGGGGAACTTGTGATAGGGAAGCGGAAAAGGAAGGAAGGGAAAAGAAAAAATGTGAAAGAAGGAAAAAATGGAAATGAATCAAAGATCTAAATATTAAAAGCTTTTGTAAATGAGGAGAGAAAGAGGGGTTGAAGAGAAGGTAGGGGAACAGAAAAAAAAGAATCAAGTTGTATCATGTACAGGTACAAATTCCCTATAATGAATGTAATTATTATGTATACCTAAAATATACCAATAAATTTAATTAATTTTTTTTGGAGATAGGGTCTCGCTATGCAGTTCAGGCTGGCCTTGAGCTCACTTTGTAGCCAAGGCTGGTCTTGAACTCAAAATGACTCTCCTGCCTCAGCCTCCCAAGTGCTGGGATTACAGGCGTGTGCCACCACCCCCGGCTTAATTAGGTTTTAAAAGAATAAATACTGAGGCTTAATTCTTTTTTATTTTAAAAAGAGTAGTAAAAGAAAAAAGAAAGAACAATAATAGCAACATACCAACATCACAGACATAAACAAAACAAAGCAAGAACAATTAAAAATGATACAGGGCTTCAAAACAAAATGATAGGAATTAACAATGGCTGTTATATTACATACTGTTATCTTCAACTACGTTATTCAGATTACCAGATGTAAGAATGGAAAATTGTTCAAACCAATAAAAAAACTTTAAAAATTACTAAATAAAACATTAGAGACAATTCAGAGTTTCACTAGACAAGATGGTAGGAATTCACCAATTCTTAAAGAGGTAAATTGAATTCTGAAAATGACTATCACCTGTATTCATGACTTCATAGCATCTTCTTGCAGCTACAGATATAGATGCAGATATATATGTAATATTTTCATTCATCTTCACTTTGAAATTAGGTATTAGATCACTGATGGGTCCTTCTAATTTAGTGTGTTAATTATATTACCAGTTGAAGCTTTGGAGTCCTTCTTGTATTTTGATAATTACCCCAATAAAATTAGTTTTTTTGTTGTTGTTTTTTTTTTTATTTTACAACATTAATTTGAGAAATATCCTACTGGCTTAACCAAAATTCCAAAGGGGACAGTGATATAACACTTTTATGGTAAGACTCTTACAGGACAGAGCATGGAAAGATCTATTAATTTTCACTAGATCTGCATGGAATGTAGAATTTTCCGTAATATTCTATAATATTCCATAATAGTAATAATTATTATTCCTAATAGTTTTGAATGGCTTTTGGGTTCTTTAACATCATTAGGATCCAGAATAGATACACTATCAATAGCAGGCACTTTAGACTCAACATTCCCTAAACTCTGCCTCAATATAACCCTGGAAATGATGCCAGGCCTATGTTAGCTTTTCCACTCATAGAGGCCCCAAATCATTAGGATCTTACTATGTTCAGTAAGATATAATCATTTTTCATATTCAACTCATTTAACTAATCTCCATGGGAGAATATAAAAGAAGGTGCTATCAAGATCCTCTCTTTAAATATAAAGAAACTGAGGCACAGAAATGATAAATATTTTGTCCAAAATCTCACAGTTCGGAACTGCAGGAAGGCTGGCCTTGAGGTCCAAGCACTTATCCTCTGTTTACTACACGTGGTCTGGGTACATCAGTCCAGCCCCTGGCTTTATTCAAGGAGTCAGGGTCCTCAATTCCACCATGTGAGTGAACACCCAGTCCCTATTTACTACAGGAAGTCATTCCCTGTTTCCTCCTGGGTTGATGGCATGGACTCCGCCTAACATATGGGCTTCCCTGTACTTTGACCCATGAGTGTATTTCAGGGGAGATTTTGGAAGAAAGAACGGTTTTGTTCATTTTTCCTTGTTTGTAGCGTACTTATATTTTTTAATATTTTCCAGGCATTTTATTGCTCATTTCTACATGTGTGGATTGGAGAAAGCTGAGGTTTTTGCATGTACTCACGGCACTGATTTACCTACAAGTCTTCAATCTATTCTGTTACTTAAGTGATGTTTCTAAAAGCATGAATTAAATGCATTTCAATTCCCGCAGAATGAAAAAACAGTTTCTTTGGCACGGCACACAACTTGAATTCATCCAGTCTCTTCAGTTTGATGGTCTACAATTCCCTCTATCCACCTCATGTTTCAATCATACTAGATTACTTGCTGTTTCCTCGTAGTGTCTGATAAATTAGTACCATGAGTTAATACTCAAGGCCCAGTTCAAAAATCATTTCCTCTCTGTGGATTTCCTTGAGAGATTAATTATCGTGCATCTATGCTCCCAAACACTTTATGCAGTGGTCTATCGCAGCGTTTAATCACATTGTAACCTTAGCCTGTGCATTTTTCTTCTCCACCTAATTCTGAGCCTTTCTAAAATGTGATCATGTGTCCTTTATCTTTGGAGTCATGTTACCGAGTATACAGCCAGTATCTAAATATATATGTGTATATATATATATATATATATATATATATATATATGGATTAACGCCAACACCAATCTCTCACACTCTGAAAACGTGTTGCTAGCGTATACCCATGGCATTCCTTTAGGGTAGTTGTTCAAAATCTACAGAGCAACTTTGAAGCAAGTGGCTCAACTTAGGTTTAACTCATAGAATCAAATATTCTCAGCTTAGGAAGACATGCTAAGAGGTATTTAGTCCAATTTCCCATCATGCAAATATTCTTGAACGTTTCCCAGCTTAGCAGTCTTCTAGAATTTGACGTTGCGCACTTGGCCTGCCTTCATCCTACGCACACTAAGTGTTAACAGTTTGTATCCTTCCTGGCGCTGGATCTCTGCTCACCCTCTGGGACCTCCCAGTTCTGCAAAATTCAAGAGGTGAAAAGTGCATCAGAATGCAGTGCTTCTCAAATGTCTTCCTAGCTCCAGCCTTTGCACTTCCAAACCTGGAAGGAGGCCTGTACTAGCCCTTAGCACCCCTTTAAACTTTGATCCCCTTGTGCTCTAGGAGAAGTTTCTCGAATGTCTCACTCATAGATGCCCTCTTCCCTAGTCCTACCGGTAGTGTGAATTTTTCTCCTCTTTTCATACTCTTCTGAGTCGGTGAGGACATGAAGAATGCTTACTCAGGTAGGAAAGTGACGGCTGACACTTTCCTACAGTCCTCAACCCTGCTCTTCTTCATAATGGCACAATTTGTGGTCAAAGTCACATTTGTAATGAGCAGTCACCACATAATTAAGGTCACGCTGTTAAGGTTTCTGTCCTTTGTGTTTCTATGGAGCAGAAGTAGCGTGCTCACTCTGGGCGTCTCTCCAGCACTCTCGCTCCAACACACCCCGCTCTAGTTTCTCCTCACCTGAGCTTGTCTGCACATTTTCATCCAATCAATCAGAAAGAATAAACTTCAAGATGTGAGGTTTTTTCTTGATACATGTGCACGTGAGAGATATCAATAGAATCGGCCATATACAGTACACTAGCTCAGTGTTGGCAAACCTATGGCATGCATGTTGTTTTTCTTTTAAGACAAAAGATATTAATGTTTGTTTTTTTTATCTTAAAGAGAATAGTAAAAAAAGAACGATAGCAAAATACAAACAAAACAAAGCAAGAACATTAAAAATGATACAGGATTCCAAGCCAAATGATAGAGACTAACAGTGGTTGTTACATATTGTTATCTTCAATGAAGTTGCTCAGATTAGCAGATGTAAGGATGGAAGATTGATCAAACCATTAAAAGGAAATAGAAAATAATAATTTAAAAGAACATTAGAGACAATACATAGTTTCACTAGACAGGATGGTAGGAATTCACCAACGGTTGTTATACTGAAAAGACGTTAATGTATGAGTTGTTTTTTTCTAAACTAAAACTTTAATATTCAGGTTTAATTGCAGTGTTGGCAATGAATTAGTGAGTTCAGGGTTGGTGATAAATTAGTGAGTTCAGGGTTGTAGTTTGGACACTTAGTCTCTAAAAGTTTCACTGTCACTAGCCTAGCTTAGGCAAGGTTTGTGCTGGGTGGAGGATGTGAGTTTGGTAATGAGAATGAAGTGGAATTTGATTCACTCTGGCCTTCATTTTTGTGTATACAAATCTGTCCAGAATAACCCATCGGACAGCCCATTCTGTCTGGATCACCCCAGGGCTGTCACAGGGACTGCAGCTCCAAAGGGAAGTGACTACTTTGGGCAGACTACTCATGAATGTCCCAGAGATATGACTTGCAAAGGGACCTTTCAGCACCCATGGGCCCTTTAGACTTCTATGGGTGAAGAGGTCAGGGAGAAGAATACATGAAACTTTTTAGAAAAGCAGAAGATGGGGACCAGGTTTTTGGTGGAGAGACCCCTGTGGCAGAACTTAGCACACCTTCAATAATGTTATTCTTTCCTACAAAGAGAAATAGTGTTTGTGTCAAGTCCATTTCTCCCAAACATGTCTGCTTTGGAAACCAGGAGAAGTGAGGGTGTAGTGCCCAGCACAAAAGCAGACATCTGCCACTCGCGGTCACACACCATCCACTGAGCCAAACAACTTCATTTTCCAAATGCACAATACCTCTTACATTTGGACAGCTCTCACCAAACAGACATGGACTCAGAGAACTTCCCAGACAAATTCGTTTTCAGCTGTGCAGTGTAGGGTAAACGGTGGGTCTGCCTGGGCAGCTGGGATTTTCAGCTGGATGGAAATCACTTAAACTTTGCAAGTCCCTGACTGTGTGCACACTGCATTTTCACTTGTTGATGTGGCTTTGAGCATACAGGACACAGCAAATAATTTTCTGGGGAAGGAGGCAATAGTGGTCCTGCAGAAGAAAGAGATGGTTACCAGAGATGGAATGATGAACATAAAGTGACCTGAAACATAGAGGTTACTCCCGTAAGTCTGCTCTTACACAGTCCCACAGACATATTCAAAATATACAAAATGAATATCTAGTTTTCACCCTCCACCTCCTCATACAAACTATCCCAAGGCAAAATCTCTGAGCCAAATTTTCTGGCATTCTTCCCTCATTCTGCCACAGAATGAGGCCATTGGTTAAAAAAAGGAATTTGTTTCTCACGGTTCTTTGGGGGTTAAGTTTCAACACATGTCTTTTAGGGAACATACTCAGACCATAGCTACTTCTGGGTGTAAACCAAAAGACTTCTAAGCAAGTACTTCCGTTTATTCAAGTCCATTCCTAAGGAATTGGGGAATTACATCTTTTACTTTCTATGGCTTGTTCCATTGCAGCAACTTCATGCCACAACATATACGGAGGGGCCTTCCTTCCCTGGGGCAGGACAAAGATAAAGAAAATTAAAGATGAAGCATTAAAAAGAAACCACTTCTCCAGAAAATATGTGCGGCCTTGTCCACTCACAGCCTGATCATTTGCCAAAGGCCAAGGCCACTCCAGGGAGAAAGAGGCAGTGGATAGCGAGGAGGGTGGAGGAGACTTTGTCCTGTCACCCGCAAAGTGGCTTCCCAGTGAGGTGGAGGGCTCAGTCCTGTTCATGAGGAAAGGAAATATTGTACTGTGGGAAAACCCAATGAGAGACTTTGATCTCTTCTGTACCACCCAACTTTATCTCCTCTCTTTTCAGATTACCATCTCTAGACCACTATTCCAATTCTGCCCATGTAAATCTATCCCTTGCCATTTGTGAAAGTGTGTGAAAGAGTCAGCTTTCTCACAGAATTCTCTCCCAGTTTTGGATTAGGAATTCTTATATCCAATTTGCAGCTGAAATATCCAGGACTCAAAGGGACAGTTACTGATCAGAGCTACGTAGTAGAGTGAAAAAGCTGGGTGTCTTTGCGGTTGGCCAGTACAAGATTCAGGGATTCCTAGGTCCTTCCGTCACCCCCACGCAGATAGCGATTGCTATTGCCTACCATATCTGCTCTCAAACTGAATCTGAGCTACATACTCTTTAATACCTTCAAGTTCATTTCTCTTATAAAAAGAAGTGGCAGGAGTTCACAAATATAATTATAAATCCCTATTTATGGATGAGAACCAATGAAGCTTAGATATACGGTGTCGTTCAAACTTGAAGAAAGAGTGAGGATAGAAATAGCTAGCCAAATCTCCAAACCAAAACTCACTCCAGTTACTAGCTATAAACTGCCGGGTACATTACTTCTCTGAACTCTCAAAATTTATAAGCAATGGGAGTAATAACATTTATTTCAACCTGCATTACGATAAACATAACCAGGTGACTGTTGTTGAGACAATATTAGCCCAGATCACGTCCAAGTTTTCTGCACACCTTCCATCTAAAGTTAAAAGCAAGTTTCCATTTCCAGGACAGAGGAGTAAGTGCTCAATATACCAGTCCTTAACAATCCTTAACAATAACGGGTACAAATTCTGCATAAAATGTCCCCAAAACTACCACCTGAGAGCTCTAGAGTGTGGGTGAAAGCAAGGGATCTTTGGAGGGGAGTCAAAACTTGAAGGAAGATATCTTAATGAAATGACTTCCTTATTTGGGGACCTTTGCCCTGATGGCAGACTTCAGTCATGATGCAGAGAAGGTAAAATTGTAGGTAACCATGGGTATTGGATCAATGAAGCAAGAAGATGCGGCATAGAGCAACCAGGGCTACTGAGATCTGAGAAAGAAATCTCAAAACTATCAAGAGGTAAAGAAAAGCCCTAAGTTCTATGTATAAACCCTGCCCAAGTCTCTAGCAGGTGCATGGACCACACACACACTAGATGGGCTAAACATCTGAGTTGCTTCTACTTTTTGATACTAAGATTAATGCTGACATGAACATTCACGTACTGCTGTTTAGTGGACGTATTTTTCATTTGTCTTGGGTGTCTGCCTAGGAGGAGACCTGCTGGGGCGTATGAGAAATCTCTCTTTAATTTTGGCGAACCACCTGTTTTTCAAGGTTGTTGTATCTTTTTGCATTTCACATCACCAGAATACGAGATCTCCAGTTGCTCCTTTTCCCGAGTACCCTTTTTTCATTATTATAGCTATCATGGTGGGTGTAACATGTTATCTTACTGTGAGTTCGAATTGCATTTGGCTGATGGCAAATGACACTGAGCAACTTTTCATGTGCTTATCAACCAGTCATGTATTTTCTTTAGAGAAATATCCATTGAGATCCTTGGCTCTGTTTCTTCAAGGCCCTTATCTTTCTCATGGTATCATTTCCATGGCAGTATAATAATTAATTTTGATAAGGTCCAATTGATCTATCTTTTACTTTGTTTCTTGCACTGACTTCTCAGTATTTAGGTCAGCCTGGATATTTTGCCTCATGGCTTGTGTGCTTCTCTCACATTTCATTTATTTGTTGGTGTAATTGCTTATTTTCCGTTTCCCACCAGACTATAAGCACTCTGAAAGCTTCTCTGTGTGGTTCTGTTCCATCCGCGGAACCTAAAAAATGTCCTTTATCAAAAGTAGGCACTTGGTACATATTTTATATGCATGAACATGAGATTTTTTTATATTGTCCCAGGAAAAAAACCAAAACTGTCCAAAACATCATGTTAGCAATGAGAAAAGTGTAGGATTGGGAGATTTATGTATTCCCTCCCCAAAAAGCAGTTTTATGAGTGCCTTCTGCAGGTTCCCTCCACTCTCACCTAGAACCAGACTCTGTGAATGCTAAGGAAACAGAGTCCTTCACTCAGAGGCTGCCGGGGGCACGGTATGAGCTTCTCATATGCTAATGATGCTGAGCTACACATAAGCAACATCTGCTCATTGAAACTGGCCAAAGCCACCAGCAGCCTCTCACAGCTTAATTCCAGAGACTGACAGCCACTGGGGGTCCCTGAACAGCCCTCACTTGGACACGGTTGGTAGCAAACCCTATAGTTGCCCAGCTCTGCAGGCTAATTGATCATTGTTCGGCCATTAACATTGCTTACCTCCCACACCACATTCCAGGCTCTCTCCCCTCTGCACATCACTGTCATTTGCATGGTTTAATTTCAGATGGTTTTCTTTCCTGGTTAACTTTGCAAAAGGAATCCTAACTTGCAAAAGAGTCCTAAATTGTTAGTTTTATCTTCTCTAAATCCCAGGTCTATGTGTTCCTCTTACTGTAACAATTTAAGAGACTTCTAAAAGGGTTGTATGGAAGAGAATAATATTAAAGTTGTAATTTTACTGGGACTAGCACTGCTACCAAGAAGTCAGCCCTTGACTCACCCAGGTATGATCAGAGGGACCGTTCACTCCTAAACTCAGTTTAGTCCTGCCTTTGATGAATCATACCAGAGTTCTCTTCTGTAGTCCACTAGAAAACTCAGCCCTTTTGGCTACAGGGAGAGGAATACCTGGAGCAGACTATAATGAGGAATCTGGAAGAACTCCTGAATTCATCTAGGACAACCCAGTCTCTGCGAGTAGATTTAGGGGGGTCTTTCTCCCTCCCTTCCTCCCTTCCTTCCTCCTTGCTTCCTTCTTCTTTTATTTTTCAGTATTGAGAATGGAACTCAGGACATGTGACCACTGATCTACATCCCCAGGCCTTTATTAATTTTGAAGCAGGATTTTGTTAAGTTGCTCAGGCTAGCTGCAAACTTGCAATCCTCCTGCCTCAGCCTCCTGAGTAGCGGAGGTTACAGGAGTACACCACCATGTCCAGCCTGTATTCTCTTTCTCTGCTTCTTATTCCATGCCAGAGAAAGAGCCCTCAATCCTGCTGGAACTAAATCCTATTCTCTTCAAGGATGTTTTGTTTTATTTTGTTTTGTTTTGTTTTTAATGTCAACACTTGGGCATTAGAATACCTGAGAGTCTTTTAAAGGCTAACTATCAGGCACTACTACAGTCTAATTAACTCATCATTTCTGAGTGTGGAGACCAAGCTGCTGAAACTTCAAAATCTTCCTAGGTATTTCCAATGGACAATGAGAGCAAAGAACCCAAAATTTAGCCTCACACGACTGCAGTGATATGAAGAAGGGACCCTGCCCCAGCGCTCCCCCTGCTGACTTGAAGCACTGCTCCTCAACGGCGCCTGACAGGTTAGCCCAAGTCTGAGTCTCTCATATTTTTGCACACATGGACAGGGATCAGCCTGGCATCGCAGTAAGTCTTCAGTCTCCCTTTGGGCCTGATCTTAGTTTCCTTTGCACTGTTGATCTGGCTTTTCAGGATCTAAGCATATCCGAGTGCTCTAGACAGTTTGGCCAATGCTGAGCTTGAAGCTGGGTTTAGGGCACTGAGCAGCACCGCTGGGAGGACGTTAGCACGGCTGACCACGCTGGAGGTTCCAGTGTCCTCACTGCATAAACTCTGGACAGCGTGCTGCTAGGTTTGAATGTATCCCCCAGGTTCACATGTTGGGAGCAGATGTTGGAACTGGTAGTCAGTCGCTAGTATCTGGAGGGGGAGCTCCGGGGAGGCAATTAGGATTAGAGGATGTTGGAAGGGTGAGGCCTCCATGGCAGCACCAGTGGCTTGCTGTGAGGGGGAAGACAGACTCAAGCTGGCTCACTTAGTGTTTCTCACCCTGATGCCACGATGTAGCAAGAAGGCCCCCACCACCACGTAGATGCCAATGCCATGTTCTTGGACTTCCAAGCTTTCTGAACCGTGAGCCAAATAAACTTCTATTGTTTATAACTACCACATCTTGGGGTTTTTGTTATAGCAACAGAAATAAAGAACTAAGTTGCATCCCGTATTCCAGAGTGCTGTTGTTGAGACTTACAGGGATGGACATCCAGGAGTTGCCTAGAATTCCAAGTCCCAGCAGTGAGCTTGAGAGGGAACGACAGGCAGCCAGAGACCAAGTCCTTGCATTGGGTGTTTTCTCTGAGAGTGTGAATGCATTGTGATCCCTGCTGGTACTAACCCTGGGGTGGAGACTATCAATAAACTCCGTGTCCCTGAGGGAATCTGCTCTGCAGCCAGGACGGATTCAACCAGGAAGTGGGAGGCCTCACAAACACCAAATGGAGAATGTCAGGGAAGGCGGCAGTGGGGCCCGTCAGAGATCACCAGCTTGTTCTCAGTGTGTGCGGGGCAACTCTCAGGGTCCTCTGCTCTGGTTCTGTCCCTGCTTTCTTCCATATTCAAATTCCAGCAGAAAGCCAGACTCCACAGGAGTGAGAGCGCTCTTTAAACACAGCAGTAAAGACCTCATTAAATAGAGGAATCCGGCGACTACAATGAATAGAAATGAAACACTTTCAGCTCCCCCTCAGGAGACCCCAGCAGAACTGCACTTCTCCATCGAAAGCATTAGCAAGTGGTAACTCCTTAATGGGCCACATCTCTGCTGTGCTCCCAAAGGCCCCGCCCCACGGACGAGGGCCAGGAAGTGCGGAAGGTTTTCCCACCTGCCCTCTCTGGCTCCCAGGATTGATTTGGCCTCAAACTCACACCCTGTCAGTGACGATGGAGGCCAGGCTGGGGGAGACCTGAAGCACGTGGCTTCAAACCCGCCCTCCAATCGCTCTCGATGCTCTACAGAGAGCGGTGAGGAACCCCAGGGTGGGGCTGGCTTTTCCATCTGCGGAGTGTCCCAATTTAAAAAGGAAAAGTAAGGAACGGTCAGATGTGAAATATAATTTCAGTTGTCCTCATGTCCTGGCAAGGTTGGGTGAAAGAAAACCTGTCTGTGGTCTTGTTTGTACAGAATCTTTTCCGGAACTGGGTGTCAGGTCAGGGCTGCTGAAGACCTGGGCCACTTCAGTCCCATGGCACCAGGGAAGGCCGCTGAGGAGTGGACAGCAAAGAGACAGGGTCAGGGACTGAGTCTGACTCCTGGCTTCATTTCTGAGCTGCTGTATGATGCTATGCAATTTCTTTAAACTCCCTGCAGTTGTTCAGTTTGGTTTTCTGTCAATTAAGGATAATATATACCTATCATATAAGGCAGGCTTATATTAAATAAATTAAATAAAGCAAAATATATGAATGAGGTAAAGAGTTTACCCAACAAAATGCAGATATCAACACACATCTGTGGCATTCTAGGTAATCCAGGAGACCCTCCTGGTATGATAATAATAATGGCTAACAGTTATGAAGCATTTACCATGAGCTAAACATAGAGCTTTGAGTTTTATGTGCACAAATACATTTCATCTTTTTTTACTTTCAGTACTGGGAACTGAACTGAAGCCATCACATCAAACTACATTTCCAACTCTTTTAACCAAGTTTTATTTTGAAACAGGGTCTTGCTAAGTTTCACAGGCTGAACTCAAAACTGCAGTTGTCCTGATTCAGCCTCCTGGAGCGCTAGGGACGCAATCATACACCACCATGTCTGGTTCATTTAATCTTTTTAATGAGGCTCTGGGTAAAGTATTCGTATAATCCTTTTTACTCAAGAAAATAAGGCTTTATAGTAACTAAGTAATTTGCACAGGGCCTAGTAATAGTTGAACCTACCATGGGCCACATTGTCACCTGGCTGAACAAAGAAGAAAGCTCCCCATGCTTACTTTGAAAATGGAGCAATACCACAATCTACTTTGAAAGGACAGTACTTGGTTTTGTAGATCAGAATTACTCTCCAGATTCTCAGTGTCCCTAAGTTTACCTATTTCATGTTTGGTATCTATGTGAAATGAATTTTTGTTCAATATAGCTGTGGTGGGCAGACTCATAAGACGGTCCTGAGTAGATTTCATCTCCCAGTGTCACGCCATTGTATAACCTCTACTTCTCTGAGAGGAGACTGAAATTTTATCTTATTTTATTTTACTTATTTATTTATTTTTGGTACTGGGAATCGAACTCAGGCCCTTGCACTTGCCAGGCAGGTGCCTGTACCACTGAGCTGTATCACTGGCTAGACTGAAATTTTAATGAAAAATAATACAGTGAAAATCATGGGCTGCCACTCTACTAGTTTTCTTTTCTTTTTTTTTTTTTTCTAGTTTGATGTGATGGCTTCAGTTCAATTCCTAGTACTGAAAGTTAAAAAAAAGATGATATGTATTTGTGCATGTAAAAATCAAAGCTCTTTTTTCTACTAGTTTACTATTACTGCATGAATTAGCCATCCTGGGATACCAAAGCAAAAAAAAAAACTGTACACAGGATGGTTTAAACAACAGAGGGTAAGTTTTTCAGATTAATGGAAACTAAAAGTCAGAGATGATATGGCTGATTTGGGGTCTGGTAAGTGCTCTCAGCCTGGCTTTTCTTTGTTGCATTGCACATAGGGAAGGAAACAGAGCCCTTTGGTGTTCTCTAAGGAGGACATTAATCCTGTCTTATTAGGGCCTCCTGTTATGACACTATTTAATCTTAATGACATCTATGTAGGCCCTATTTCCAAATACAATCACACAACACAGTTTTAATGTACGAATTTGAAGAATGCAGTTTCATTCATATAATTGCATAAAAATTACTACAAACACAGCAATTTAAAACAATTTAAAACAGTGCAAATGTATCCTCTCACTATTCCAAGCATAGATTAGCTGGGTTCTTGGCTCAAAGTATCACAAACCTACAATCAAGGTGTTAAACAACCTGAGTTTTAGCCAGAGACTCTGGAGAAGCTGGGTAACGCACTTCCAAGTTCATTCTTCCTGTCAGCAGAATTCAGATCCCTGTGGATCTGAGTCTGAAGTCCTGTTTCCCATCCTCATGGCTGTCGTCTGAAGGGTGTTCTCAGCAACCAGAAGCCACCTTCAGTAGTTGCCCCATGGCACCTTCCATTACCCACAAATCAACCACAGTATGTCAAATCCTTCTCAAACCTTGACTCTCCAACATCCCTGCCTCTGACCTCAGCCTCTAAATGCAATAAATCCATACAAGTAGGTATACTGCTAAAGGGCTCATGTGATTAAGTCATCTCCAGCTGAGTAATCCCCTTATCTGTAGAGCATCTGAGATATTAATTACTTTTGCAAAAATGTCTTTGACCATATAAGGGACATAATTGTGGCAATGGTAGTTACAGGAGTTTGCAGGACAGAGAACATCTTAGAATTCTGCATACCACAGTCATTTCCAAGATTGGGTGATCAAAGATGGCGATGTCTACCTTCCTTGTACTTTCTCTCTCAGGCTATGCTCACTTTCATTGGCTGGAGAAGCAAACTGGCACATTGTGAGCCTCTCTATGGAATCTCATGGGGAAAAACTGAGGGCAGTCAGCAGCCAGCAGCCACTAAATGCCTGAGGACTTTGCCCCAGCTGTGCATGTGGGATTGAATCCCCCAACAGTCATGCAAGTGAGCTCAGAAAGGAACCTTCCTTGCTCAAGCCTTAAAATGACAGCAGCTACGACTAACACCCTTGTTTAACCTTGTGACATGACTGGCCCAAGCAAGCCACCCCCAGATTCCTGACCCAAGCAAAGTGGAACATAATAAATGCCATCTTTTTTTTTGTTTTTGTTTTCTTTATGTATTTAATCATTTCTTACTTCACAGGTAAAATTTTAATTTATTCATAGTTGATTTATAGTGTAAAACATGTTTTGATATATGTATTCATTGTGGGATGTCAAAAACACTCTATTTAATATAGGTATTACCTTACATATTTACTTTGTATATGTGTATGTATGAGTATATGCACATGCATGTATGTGTATGTCTACATGTTCATGTGCTTTTGTGGAGAACATACTTAAAATCTACTCTCTTAGTACCTCGGTTACTACTTTTCTCTAGTTGCTGGGACAAGATACCTGACACTCAAAGTAAAAGAAGGAAAGGTTTATTTAGCTCAATGTTTGTGGAGGTTTCAGTCCATACTTGGCTGGCTCCAAGGCAGAGTGGCATATGGGAGATGGAAAGTGTTCATGGTGGCGGAACACAGCAAAAGCAACAAAAGCACAAGGGAAGAGTGGTGAAAATCAGCCTCTTTCCCTCCCTTACATGGTATGTAAACTACCCACCCCAAGGCGGTGTAGCACTCACACCCATAATCCCAGCATTGGATCATGGACCAATCACAAATCCTAGAAGCCTGCTGCATGACTGCATGAGAATTTGGGGGGGACATGCAGACACAAACCATAACACTTAGCAACTTTCAAATACATAATACATTATTACCAACTGCAGTCACCATGATGCACAATAGATCTGAACTTATTGCTCAGCCTAACTGAAATTTTGCATATTTTGACTAACATCTCCCCAGTCACCCCACCACCAACTCTGGTAAGCACCAATCTACTCTGTTTCTATGTGTTTGACCTTTTAGATTTCACAAATAAGGTCATGTGATACTGGCCTTTCAAGACCTGCCTTATCTCACTTAAAATAATGTCCTCTGTATTCCTTCATGTCCTCCCATTTTCTGTTTATACCGCATTTTCTTTATTCTAATGTTGTTATTCTAAGGCACTAAATTTGGGGCAATTTTTATGCAGCTGTATATAACCAATGCAATATTTCTTGATAGAACCAAAGTGATCAGCAAAAATGATGCATATATGGGCTATTTCCAAAAGATTGAGTGAGGGACAAGGAGTGATATGCCACCTTATAATACATCATAAAACACTATTTACATGATTTAGGTATGAAGATGCTTAGCTTAGTATAATGCTTGCTTTACGCTAGAAATTTGTGGTATAATCTGGCTGGGCTGATCTTCGAGAGGTAGATCTGCCTGCTCTGTTGATATGCGGCCCTTTCTATATATATATATATGAGCCATTAGATCTTTTCCCTGTTCTGTGAACTACCTGAAGGTAGCTCCTTGATGTACTGAGAAAAGTGTCCAATATCTAGCAATTGGTGTCCTGCTATGACACGGTGTCTTCTGACTATGGCCAGTGTTAGCATCATCATGTTGGCAAGATGTGCGTGTAAACACTTCACCCTGGTTCTGTCCCATTCATAAAAGATAACTGTGTAATTATCACCCACCTCTAACGTTTGCAAGGCCTAAGGTGAGTGCAAAAATGGAGCCCCTTATCCCATGCATCTAAATAGCTATAAAAAGAAAATCAAACTATTGACTGCTAAATAAAATATGTTCCAGTCTCTTTCCTTGATAAATCCATGAGGAGATTAACAGTTCGTTGAAGTGGCATGAAAATTACCTTTTAACTGAAAACATCTGAGCAATCATCAGCCACAGAAGCATCACCTGCATAGAAGCAGAGCCTCCCAATATATAGAGCTGCTGTTAACCTTCACTCAAGGAGTTTCCCATTCAAGAGAAGACTGGCCTTTAGCACTTGGAGTTTAGCTGACCCTTAGCATCAAAAATTCCAGCAGAAGCATTAAGAAATCAACCAATAACAAACGCTGGTGAGGCTGTGGAGAAATACGAACTGTTCTCCACTGCTGGTGGGAATGCAGACTGGTGAAACCACTGTGGAAATCAATTTGGAGATTCCTCAGAAAACTAGGTCTAGAGGTCCCATTCAACCCAGCTAGCCCCCTTCTGGGTATTTTCCCAGAAGATCTGAAAACATCATATCACAGCGATATATGTGCACCCATGTTTATAGCAGTGCAGTTTGTAATTGCGAAAATTGTGGAGGGAACCCAAATGTCCATCCACTGAAGAATGGATAAAAAAAATTGTGGTACTTTTATACAATGGAATATTACTCAGCTATAAAGAAAGATAAACTCGAGACTTCTACAGGTAAATGGTCACAACCACAGACCATACTCATAAGTGAAATCAACCAGACCTCCATGTGTAAGCAACATATTGTCTCACTAGTGTAAGACCTGAAAGAGTGAATAAAAACTAAGAGGTATGATAGACATTATGAAATGAAAGGAAAATGCTCAAAAATAAAGCATTTTATTTATACCAACTGTAGTGGATTGATAACTGGTGGTCAACTTATAACCCCAGCTGAACTGAGTAAGCATGGTGCTGGGTGTGGGAGGTCCACCTGAGGTTTGTTGCCAGCAGCATAAGAGGCAGAACTCGAGATGGAGAAGTTAGGCTATTGGCAATGGAGAAAGGCTGTTGGGGCTGGTGGAAGCTGTAAGGAGCTATTGGTTGTTTTGGAGGAACTGGGGTGTGGGAAAAGAGAAGGGAAAGAAGGGGAAATAATGTACATATGTATATACAGGATAGCTAACATAGTTGTACTACCGTCTTCTATTGCTCTACAGAAAGGAACAGTTAATAATTACTTGTTTGATCAGTCTTGTATATCTCTATTTGTTTTCCTGAGAAACCACTTGAAAGACAGCAATAAGTAATACAACAACCATGGTTAATTTCCTACAACTTTGTCTGTCACTCTGTTTTGTTTGTATTGTTCATATGCTATTTTGTAAATGGATGTCTGCCTCTTAACATGTTTTCCTTCTTTTATTTTTCAAAATTAAAAAAAAAAAAAAACACCCAAAACTTTCAGCAGAAAATTCCATACTTCCCCACTGAAACTCTGAACCTACTCCCCTGTTTTGCTAAGTTGGTGTCATGGTTTGGGGCTTATTTTGCAAGGGGAGACAATATAATACAGGACACATATTTTACAAGATGATATATAATAGTCACTGAATACCCAACGCCCAAAATGAAGGAAGGAAAGGTTTATTTAGCTTATAGTTTGTGAAGGTTTCAGTCCATACTTGGCTGGCTCCGAGGCAGAAGATAGCAAAGCAACAAGAGCAAGAGGGGAATGGCAGCCGAATAGCAATGCAGCCAGAGCAAAAGGGAGGAATGGCGGCAAGCAGCCTCTTTCTCTCCCTTGTATTGTGAGAAGGCTACCGCCACCCAAGGGGCAGCACTCACATAGATAACCTTCTAAACTTCTCACATTGACACAATGAATAACATCCTAGAGCAGCAAGGGCATGTCCTTTGCACCCCAGGATGTAGAACTGCTGAGTCACTTACCCAAACCTCTAGACTCCCCAAGTTGACACAATGTATCAA
>NW_004955493.1:3818600-3933986 GCF_000276665.1 Chinchilla lanigera | reverse complement strand
CTCCCACACCCAGCACCATGCTTACTCAGTTCAGCTGGGGTTATAAGTTGACCACCAGTTATCAATCCACTACAGTTGGTATATAAGCATTTACCTCTGGCTACTCAGTGAATTATTCATTGCTGAGTACTCCTGCATACACATCTAAATAAACCTTATCTCTTCTCCTGCCAACCTGTCTATGTCAGTTAATTTATGGGCCCCTAAACATATGAACCTAAGTGGATAGAGGAAACATTTTCCTCCTAACATAAACCTTCACAGCAACCTAGAAGGCCAAGACTTCTTGCAGAATTTACAAATCGTGCTCCATGCATAGAAAAGGCCAGCTCCTAGCTGTTGGCCCTGCTCTGTCCTACTCAATGGCCTCAGGTACAAGGATGTGGCCTCCCTGGCCTGCATGGCTGGGCTGCATCCACACAGCCCTCAGGCACTGCCCCTGGTCAGCCCTCAGCATAGACAGGCACACTGCAGCACTCTACGCTTTGGAGGACAAGCGTAGGAAAACATTTTTGCAGGAACTAAAAATGAGTATGGTCCCACTGAGGCAAGATATGGCAGGGTTCTGGAGAGCACGACCTGGCCTGGTGGGGCGCTGTCTTCAAGTACGTATGTGGTGCGACTGGAAAGTACACTGAATGTTTGAATCAAAAAAATATTTAAAAGACACATTGCCTTACTCTTCCTCAAAATACTCCCCCTAGCTTCACACACACTTATCAGACCATCCTTCCAACTTTCTGATGCAGACAAAAGAGGGTAGAAGGTAGAAGGGCAAGTGCCATGTCAACCCCGAGACTGATGGATGAGCTCTCAGGAACCAGGAGGGAGTCAGTGAATCACAGTTAGACCAGAAGAAAATGATACGCCATTGTGCCCAGGTTCCCATGTTTTTGTAACAGTGTATGATTTGTGGAACTACCCAGCTCGCTCATTCTGGAAACTACGGTGCCAAGTGAAAAAGCACATCCCCGTGGGTCACTTCCAAGACTTTCTGTACTGAGGACCAAGCGTCCATTCTGTCCTGCTCCCTTTCACACTGGCGAGCAGCAGGTCCAGAAAAAAAGACCACACAGCTGGGTACACATGCACACTTGGATCACAAAAGTCTGGGTTCTAATCACAGCCACCACAGCTCTGTGAACCCTGAACAGAGAAGACACTAGAACCTACTTCGTGTGAGTGTTAGGAGAATTAAATGAGGTAGGATGCATGGAGTGTTTAGTATGATGCCTAAGATATAATAATGCCATGACTGCACCGGAGTCAGCTATTCACAAGACTGCCTACCGTCTTAAATTATGACTCAGCAAGGCTGATGGCAGTATATCTCTAGAACCTGTCAGAAGCTTCATTTTAAAAAAATTCATTTAATACCTACTATATGATGAACACTGTGCAAGGTCAACAATAGGCTATGGCTACACTGAGACTTACTAAAACTAAGTCAAGAGATTGTATTCAAAGGAAATGAAAAAAGAATATTGGAAAAGACATCTGCATTCCCATGTTCATTGTAGCACTATTCATGATAGTCAAGAAATCAAAACATGTCTGTTAGCTGATGAAAAGAGAAAACAAATGCTGTGTATATAATATATAAACACAAATGATGTACAGTGGTACCTCAGTTTATGAACTTGCTTTGTTTTATGATTCTGGGGAAGATGGCAGCGTTTGTGTTTGTGTAGGGAAGATGACTGCGGTTGTGTTTGTCACAACCTGTTTGTGACAAGGGCAAAATTTTGCTGAATGCATTTGTTTGTGAATGGAATTGTTTGCAAACAGAAGCATTCGCAGTCAAAGTATTACTGTATGTGAATACTATTCAACTGTAAAAAAGAATGAAATCTTTCCACTTGCA
Source organism: Chinchilla lanigera (assembly GCF_000276665.1). Classification (NCBI taxonomy): domain Eukaryota; kingdom Metazoa; phylum Chordata; class Mammalia; order Rodentia; family Chinchillidae; genus Chinchilla; species Chinchilla lanigera. The sequence goes on along the minus strand of NW_004955493.1, from coordinate 3,932,122 downwards.
AAAACAAGGATGGAACTGGCAATGATCATATTAAATAAAATAAATCAGGCACAAAAGAGGAGTACTGCATGATCTCATTCATATGCAGATCCTAAAACAGCCGATCTCAAATCAAGAGCAGCATGGTGCTTAGCAGAGACCAGGGAAAGTGGAAAGGAATGGGGAGCTGGGATGGAGGAAATGTTGGCCAGTACAAGGTGCATGCACTAAATTACATGAACCTTGAGCCCTTCGTGTTAAGTGAAATAAATTAGACACGGACACTTAAATATCATATGGTTCCTTTTATATAAGAAACCCAAAACAGAAGTAAAGAACAAAGTTAAAAATAGATAATAAGAGACAGAACTTTTGCAAGAAGGAAAGAAGCCAAGAGATAGAGGGAAGGAGAAGGAAGGAGAGAAAATGGATGAAAAACAGAATGAAGGTGTGTTACGAACACTTACCAACTCCCACAAGGAATGTAAACGTTATGAGCTGGAAATGTACTAGTCAAAAATAAAAGCCTCCAAAAGGAAACTCTGAGGTATTACTGCGCAGTGTTGTAACTATACATAGCATACTGTAGTGTATATTTCAAAAAGTCAAAGGAAGGAATTGTGAAAGTTTGCACCATAAAATAAATGTTAAGTATTTGAGGAGATAGATATATTTAACCTGACCGAAACATCCTGTGAAGGATACAGGTGTTGAGCATTATCTGGTACCTCAGTCATACAACTTTTGTGTTTTTCTGTCTTGGTTAAAAATAATTAAAATTTTAGAAAAGGAACCAAGAGATGTAACTTGTAGTTAAGAGTTTCCTCACCAATCTCTTTAGCCCATGGAGCATCTATAACTAATCTTGAATAATCTTGAATAATCTTTAACCTTGTTAAAATGTTCAGCACTCTCTCTCTCTCTCTCTCTCTCTCTCTCTGTCTCTCTCTCTCTCTCTCTCTTTCTCTGCTATGTGTGTGTCTCCCGTCACAAGGGAGAAAAATAAGATATTTTCTCTATTTTCAAAAAGCTGACATATTAGGTAGATCTATAAGCAAAGATTCTGCCATCCCCATGGAAGTCTCCAATTTCTCTGATCTCATGCTGAGAAAATGGCTGCCCATTATGTGTCATTTAATTGTTTTATTAGCAAAATACCTCAAATAAAGATTCCCAATGGATGCAAAGCTATTTCTTCATAAGAGGCAGGAATAGAAACATATTTATAAAAGAGCTACAGTACACAATCACTACACAGCTTCCAGAAGGGTTGCCTGCATGCAATGTATCTCCACCGATTACTGATAAACTACAACCAGAGTTGATTTCCACATTTCATCTATAAGCATTAATGCAAATACTTGAAAAATATAATTGGTGCGTTGTGTTTGTTACCTATCTCTTTCACTTGGGTTAGCTAGAATGCCCCCTCCGCTAGTGTAGGTTGACTTCATTCTTGGATCCTGTGATGGTTAAGTTTAATTGTATCAAGTTGATTGGCTTGGAAGACACTAGGGGGATGGGTAGAGCACACTTCTGGGTGAGTCTGCATAGGACATGGAGGCATGACCTGGGGTACTATATCTGGCTCCTACCCCTTCCTCTGGCACAGTTCCCTTGCTTGGCTTCCAGGCTGCCGTGAATTAAGCAGATATGCCCCTCCGTGCCATCTGCCATGATGTTTCTGCCTTGGGTGCAGCTAGCCATGGACTGAGCCTCCTAAACTATGAGCCCAATGGAATCCCTCCTCTTTTAAATTGCCGGTGTTGGGTACTATATCTCAACAATGGAAAATCTGACTACTACAGATATCAAATTCTCAGAATGAGAACAATGCCTATCGTCAGGAACTTGAGAAGTGTTTGTTATATAAATTAAGGAATGAATACATGAATGGGTCAATTCCACCCAAGATATTTGCTACACGTGGCATCTTTGCTGATGCTAGTCAGTGGGGATACAATCCACACAAATTTTTCGAACTTGGATGAATTTTAAGAAGGTATGCCCTTTTAGAATCTGGACTCTAAATCTCCAAAGCAGTATACTGAGCAGAGAAGCTTCTGTACCTAAATGAGAGGATGATGTGTCTGAGCTGCCTTGCATGTATTGTGAAAGGTTAACTTCCCATGACCTGCTGTCCAGGTGGCAAGAGGATCCTGCTGAGTTTTATGGGAAGTGGGTACATTGAACATTGTTCTTTTTGCTTCCTGGCCACCTGGACCACCTTCTCTGGTACCCTCAGAGAGCCTGGAAAGCCTTCTTTTATAATGTCTCCCTGGTCTCCCTCTCTAGCAGGGATTCTATATCTTAATGTAGCTGTTCCTAGTGCACCTGTGTGTAGCAAAGGACCTGAGATTGCATTGGCAAGATTAGAAGTAAAAAAAAAAAACAGCTGAAAATCATCACGTCTGGAAGGAAGTAGATAAGCATGTATTCAAAGGACTGAAGTATAAGGTTTTGACCTTGGAAGGTGCAACTGCCTCACATCAGGAAGAAACAAAATCTTCTGAGAAAGGAAGCAGAGCAGCCAGTACCTCCAGTAGCGATGTGTTTGTCAGGGTGGGGATAAAAGGAGGAAACTCTAGCAGAGGCAAAAGAAAAGTGAGTGAAGGGACAAACTTTCCTTCCCCAACAGAGCTGCAGTGAGTGCATGGAAGACAGATAGGAATAAAATCCACCTTTGGGAAAAGCACCTTTTATACTGAACTCCCTTTCCCAATAGAAAGTAGCAAGAGTAGAGTGCAGGGTAGCCTGCAAAGAAAAGCTGGGTACAAAATCATCTTTAGGTGTCAAAGATGATTTGCTTGTCATGTATGTAGCCCTGAGTTCAGTCCACAGCACTGTAAATTAGAAAAAGAACTATAACATCAAATTAGCGGGATGTGAGAGTCACTGGGTTGGCTTGATTACTTTTCTTTGTGCTAATCTCAATATCACCATTGCTCATCTTTGAATTGGTTTCTTCCTGTGAGTCAAGTACAAAGGAGAAAGATACTTCATTTCTGACAGTTGAATCTCCTGAACTTTAAGCCTGAAAGGGTTAAGTTTCAAGGATTCAAGTGAGCAGGATTCAAGTGAACAGATGTTTTAAGAGTCTTTGAAGACACAGGGATTTAAACAGTGTGGTACATGAATTCAACTAAACACAGACAGTAGCTCAGATCATATCTCATTACATGTAAATATTTAATATATGATAATGAAGGAGAAAAGTAAGGTTACTGAATAAACTATTTTAGGACACTTAGCCGTAGAAAAAGTCACTTGAATATTAGGTACCAAAATACATTTTGGACAGATCAAAGAGTTATTTTTGTTAAATCAAAGCATAAACAAATGATAAAAAATAGAAATGAATATTTATCAAGCTTTTGGAGAGAAGAAATGCCTAGATTGAGAAAAGATTTTTTAAAACATCACAAAGGAAAAAGATGGGCCTATGTGATTGTAAAAAACTACATCTTTTGTATGTGAAAATCTTAATCAAACTTAAAAGGAAAACAACAAACAGGGAAACAGACTTGAAGCAACTGTAACAAAAAGGAATCATGTATTTATACATCTGAATTAATACAAATCTTTAAGAAAACAAGGAAAACAGCAGATGAGAGTAGAAAGGACCTAAAGGACCTTTCCACAAAGTGGAAACATCTCAATTTACATTTGTGGATTTTCTGCTAGGTACTTCAATGGATATTACCTTGTTTAACAAACATGGAAATAATGGTTAGATATCTGTACTCATCAGAACTATGCAAATGGAAACAAAATTAAATGCTTTTCAAATTAGCTATTCTTTTAAAATGATAGTGGGCACATTAACCAAAGTGTGGTAAGATGAGTATTTTCTCACACTGGAGATCAGAGTGTACATTGGCATAGGCTTTTTAAGAGAGTTAATGCCCAACAAAGCCCTAAAAATGGGAGTGTCCTTTGATCTGCTAATTGCATACTCTAGTAGATAGCCTAAAGAAATAAGCCAAAATATTAGTCCTTGGATGAAGTGGGCAGAGGTAAGTTTATGCAACAAAACCAACATTACAGCTGCATAATAGGAAGCAAAAACTTTTAATTTAAATGTTTGGTTAAATAAGCCATGCCATAATCCTTGCATGGAACATTATGGAGTCATAAAATGCAATGTTCACAAAGACTGTATAATGTAGAAAATGCTTATGATATAATAGTAACTAAAAAAAGAAAGATAAAAATTGCACATAGAGAATGGATATAATTATGTAAAAAAAAAAAAAAAAACTCTGCATAAAAAGCCCCGAAGAAAAGTCATTAAAATGTAAATAGTCGCCACGCATGAATAGTAAAATTGTGCACGATTTTTTATTTTCTTTTCTACTTTTCAGGAATTTTCTATTTTTTCAAATAATGCAAGAAAAAAATTACTTTTACAAACATTGAGGATTTCTTCTCGCTTTGATGTCTTGGATCATTATGAATGTCAAAAATCTTCTTCAGAAAAAGGTCACTTTTGGAGGACTTTGGCAGGTACCTCATATGTAAGGTAATATCCATTGAAGTACCTAGCAGAAAACACACAAATGTAAATTGAGATAGATGCACAGTGCTAGTCACCTAGTGGTACTCAGTGAAGAGTTGCATGATGAGTTAGTGAATGAATGAATGGATGGATGGATGGATGCTAATAAGCAGTGTTTCTGTAGCACACATTAACTGCCTGGCACTATTCCAGTGTCTGAATATATTAACTCATTTATTCCATCCAACAACACAGGAGATTAGCACCATTACATTCCCCATGCCATGAATAAACAAACTGAGGTACAAAGAGGTGAAGTTCACCATGATCATAGATAGCATGGTAGAACTGAGAATCAAAATTTAACCCAGGGGGCTGGGGATTTAGCTCAGAGGCACAGCACCTGCCTGGCAAGCACAAGGTCATGAGTTCGGTTCCCGGTACTGGAAAAAAAAAAAAAATTTAAGCCAGGTGGGTAATCTACAGCCAATCTTCTCTTCCTTCTCCTTCCATAAGTATATTTCACTCTTTGCCTGTATGAATTGGGAACATCCATAGCCATGATCAGGTTCCCAGCATTTAAACTGCTAAGACTTGGTGAGATTGGTGACAAGAGATTCTAGTTGATTCTACCTTGCTCTAATCATCATTAAAGAAGGGCTGCAAGTGACAGTAGGTGGGAAATGTTATTTTCTGCCCAGTTTTCAGGAAAACAAGCGACTCTTTCTGTACAAGTCATTCTCTGGTTTGTTCTAACTGTATATGAAGGAATTCTTCAACTCATAAAAACCAAGGGCCAGGGTTCCCAGAACCACACTGCCTAGAATTCCTCAAATCCCAAAGAGATCTGTAGATGGACCTTGAGGAGGTCTTCCAGTGCCTTGCTTCACAGCCCAGCTGTTAGGTGGTGACATCATCCTATTTGTCTCAGAGTTGCTGTAATTGCTAAATGAGCAAAACCATAAAATACATTTAGTATCGTGTCTGACACATAATAAGCATTAAATATGATTTACATATTATTTTTGCTATTATTACAACCATTGTACCAGTACCTATTTGACAGAGTTGGAACCAATAATACATAAATTGAAAAAGTCAATTAGTATCACAAAACACACCTGCCTTAAACATTTTATTTTAACTTAATCAGGAAATGTATGTTCAATCACCAATATTATGATGCAGATCAAAAGAAACATTTCTTTGGACTAGTTATGCAGCTCAGTGGCATAGCTCTTGCTTAAAGTGTATGAGGCTCTGGGTTCAATCCTCAGCACCAATCAATCAAGTAATTAATCAATCAAAGACTTTTCTTTGTGTGTGCAGCCGCAGACTGAAATTTCAATCTGCTGGCATAAACCGCATTCATAAGGTATTGTCTGTCCGTGGGTGACCTGAAGGTGAATTGGAAACTTAAAGACACTGAAAAATAATCTAGAAGCAAAATATTATAGAACTGTATCTTTTTTTTTTTTTTTTTTTTTTTTTTTTTTTTTTTTTTTTTGGTTTTTCTCTGGTACCAGGAACCGAACTCATGACCTTGTGCTTGCCAGGCAGGCACTTTGCCGCTGAGCTAAATCCCCAGCCCTAGAACTGGATTTTTTAAAAATTACACTACATAATATTAGTCTTGCCACCCAGGATTTGGTAGAAAATTATTTTAGTCATTTTGCCTTTATGTGAGCGTTCAGTTTGATTTCAAGATATAACTCTTCCTTTTTTTATATTTATATTTTGTTAGTTTACATATTTTGTAATGAAATGACAAGAGAAATCATTACAGTTAGCCTCATTATGTTGGGAACAAAACCAGTGCCTGTGAAAGAATGTTACGGTTTGACTGTACTGGGTCATGAGGTCTCTTACCTCATCAGTGGATTAACCCTTGATGAATTCACAGGGGGAGGGAACTTGAGTAGAGGAGAAAGATCACTGGAAGTGTGACTTTGAAGAGTGTGTCATGTCCCCATCCCTCCTCTCTTGTTCTCTCCCCGTTTGCGGCCTCCAGGAGGTGAACAAGTTTCCTCTGCCACCCCAGTCTGCCGCCATGTTTCTGCCTTGCCACAAGCCTAAAGCAGTGGAGCTGGCCACTTATGGACTGAAGCCATGCACCAAAATAAGTCCTTTGTCCTTAAAGTTGATTTCCGTCAGGTTACTTTCTCACTGCAATGGAAAGCTGGCTAATGCGCTAAAAGTACAATCCAACCAGTTGGGAGGAGAAATGCATGAAGCCTCCCAGATGGTAGCACACCCAGAAGAGCTCTCTGAGTCCACAGAACAAGGCCAGTGGCTGCTGTGTGTGCTATAGCTGCTATAACAAAGTAGCCCAGAGTTGGTGCCTTAAATAACAGAAAATTATTCTACCATAGTTTGCAGTGAGCAACTACTTTGAAGATAACAATATGTAATACAACCGTTGTTAATTTCCTACCATCTTGTTTTGAAATTCTGTATCGTTTTTGTTGTTTTATTTTTGTCTTTGTTTTGTTATTATGTTTTTGTTCTTTTCTCTTTAAAATAAAAATGTTCAACACCAAGGTGTTAGGAGCATTGATTTCTTTGAGAGGCTTGCAGAAAGAATGTCTTCCATGTCACTTTTTTAACTTCTTTGGCTCTGGCAGTGCTCCTTGGCTTTTTGATGACACATTCCAGTCTCTACCTGTGTCTTCACATGACTTTGCCCTCCATAAATCTGTGTCTCTTACATCTTCATCTCATTTTCTTGTAAGGATGGCAAACATTGTGGGATACAGGGCCCACAATACAGGGCCCACAATAAATCCAGTACAATCTTATCTGGAGGTCTATAGATTAATTATATCTAAAGTGACACTAGTTCCAAATAAAATCACAATCACAAGTACCAGGGAATGGGACTTGGACCTATCTTTTCAGGAGGGGCTGAGACAACTCAACCCATTGTACTATGTTTTACAGAAAGAACAAGGGAATCAGAATTCTTGGGGAAAAAGTTGAGGCCATTTGAGAGAATCTTCAGAGTGGTAAAGTGATCTGCTTCTCAGTTTCATACTCAACTGTAGGGTGCTTGAAGGAACAGACCAAATCTTTTCTCCATGTTCCCAGGGCTCACCATACTGCCCAGTTCACGGGAGATAGTGCTTGATGACTTGACTTCTGTCTTGGTCATGTTCAACTTAACAAAATGCCATAGATGAGGTGATTTTAAAAACACAAATGTGTTTTCTCACAGTTCTGGAGGCTGGGAGAATGAGATCAGGCACCAGTATAGTGTTATTGTGAGGTTCTCATCTTGCCTGCCTGACTGCCCATGTTCTTGCTGTATACTCACGTGACAGAGGGGCAGAGTGACAGAAAGCACCCTGGTGTCCTCTTATATAGGGATGTCAATCCCATCACCAGGACCCAGCCTTCAGGCACTCCTCTAAACCACCTTGTCTCCCAAAGGCCCATCTCTAAATGCCATTATGCTGTGTATTACTGTCCAACTTATGGATATTGGGTCTGCATAATTCAGTCATATCAAGTTCATATCAAATTGACAGCCAGCATCCTTTGAAGAAGAGTCCTCTGGTGATAGTTAAAAAGTTCTCTCTACTCATGGAGGGATGCACCCTCATTGTTAAATACAAAATGAGAAGACTGTTATCAGAACTGTACTTTTCTCTCATACCCACACAAACTCCCCTGCTTCATCCTTCTCAAGATCATATGAAAAGAAACAAGTGCACAATTGCTGCACCAGAATCAAGCGCACATACAAAACCATCTATGCAAAGCCAAGAGATAATCATCAATGCTGGCTGCAAGCCATCAGGAATGTAACCCCTCTGAGCTGGGCTCAGAGATTCTCATTTTTCTCTGCAAAGCACTCTCTTCCTTTTGTTGCCTTTCTCCTTGCCTAAAATAAAGCCCACTTCTGATGGCTATTTTAAATATGCTGCTTGTCTTGTATTCAGAAGAGAGGGAGATGGGGAGAGAGAGAGAGAGAGAGAGAGAGTGCTAGTAGGTCATCCACTCCACACTCTACACCAGGAATTCTGTGCCTGAAGATTAGACCAAGAAGTGGTGAGAACTCAAAACTCATTCTAAATAAAACTTGCTTGAGATCTATGATGAGAAGGGAAGTGTTAAGCCCCACTATCCCAGTTTAAAAAGCAGCCCAAGAATAATATTCCAACCATGCACCCAAGTGGGACCTTAGAAATGGATTTGGGGAGTGGGGCTGTACTAAGGATTGGACCCAGAGCTCTGACACTGAACTACATCCTCAACTGCCTCCCTCCACCCTGTAGAGCATGAGTTCTCAGTAAGTCACTAAATTTCCCAAGCTGAGCTTGCACTGCAGCCCTCCTGAACCAGTCTCCCAGAGTGCTGGGATTACAGGTATGTGCCACCTCACCTGGCTGAAATGACTTTTTAAAATTCATATGACATAATCCAGCAATTTTTCAGAAGGACTAATGTTTATTTAAGGTGGCTTTTCAAAGAACTCCTCTAGACCAGAAATTATAGTATTTGGATATTTATAATCTGGATATTTACTTACCTCCTCATTCTAGAATATAAGTTCCTTTTGGAAGAATGGATCTGCCCTATCAATCATTGAATCCCCAGTGTCTACTAGCTAGTAACATAAATATCTCCCACCACCTAATAGTGACAGAAGAAGTTCAGTGTGGCGAGGGGTGTGGCTATAACACTGAGGGAAGGCCTCTCTCAGCTTGTGGAAAGCTGCTTTCTGGTCAACTCCTAAATAATGGAGAGGCAGCCACAAAATGATATGACTGAGCAGAGTTCTGACTCTGTTTGAGTTTGTCTGTTTAGGTTGCTTTGAGGAAATACATTAGACCAGGTAATTTATAGGCAGGAGAAATGTATCGCCTGCAGTCTGGAGGCTGAAATTCAAGATAAAGGTGTTGGCAGAATTGGTGTCTAAAGAAGCGTAGCTCTCTGCTTAAAGATGGAAATTTCCTGCTGTGTCCTAATAATAGAAGGGGCAAGAAGGCTTCTTCTGTTCTCCTTTAAAAGGGCACTAATTCCCTTCATGTGGGCAGAACCCTGAAGACCTAATCACCTCCAAACTTACCACCTTTTAACATCTCCACAATGGTATAAGATTTATAAGATTTCCACATGAATGTAGGAAGGACAAAAATATTTAGACCATTACAAGCAAGTTGCAAACCAAAGGAACCCCGGGGTGCCAATGTTCAAAGGAAGAACCAGTTTAGCATTTTCAGGGAAAGAACTGGAAACCAGTGTGATTTAGCAGAGAGAATGACCAGCACTGTCAGGCAGAAAGAAATGAGCCAGTCAGAGGAACGCTGGGAGGAGTTGAATAGAAATATTGCTCTGGTTGCAGCAGGAAGCTCTTATAGGATTTAGGGCTAGTAAAAGTAGAAGACCTTATTTTGCTTTAGAAAGATTTTACTGTGAACCTCCTATTGAAATTCTATCTGGTACCGTTTTAGAACTGAGATATGCCCTCTGATTAAAGATCACTGTGATCTTCCAAAGGGAAGTGACAGAGAAACAGTGTGATGTCCTTGCAGAAAGAACTTCTTCTTGCCTTAAATTCCAGATGGAGGAAGAGATGAATGAGAAACCTTTGTGCTAAGATTCATAGTCTCCATCATGAACCAAACAGTTTTCAATGGGGAGTAGTACCCTACTCCCCAGTGTGACTGTAGTTGGAGATAGAGTTTTTAAAGAGATAACTAAGGTCATAAGGGGTTACCCTAATCCAATATGACTATTGCCCTTGGAAGAGACACTAGGAATGTGCTGTAGCAGAGACAAGGCCCTGTGAGGACACAGGATGGAGGTGACCATCTGCAGGCCAAGGAGAGAGGCCTTGGGAGAAACCAACCCTCCTGGCACTCTGACCTTGGACTTCACCCTCCAGAATGGTGAGAAATAAATTTTATGCCATAACCACAAAGCCATAACAAACTAATACCGTTTCCAATTGTACATTCGCCCTCACAAAGCACAAATATCAGCATTTATCACTTTCTCCTGTTTTTTTCTGAAACTGGGAGATTCCTAGATCATGAAACTTTCAGTGCTAACACCTGGAAAATCCCAGAGACATGTAGAAAAGTTGGTTGTACAACTTTCCTACATTCAGTCCTCCAGAAAGAACAGGGAAAAGGATTACATAAAGGCCTCAGAAGAACTTCACCTTCTACTGCTTGTTGTCCAGGGCATACAACTGACCCAAAGCCATGTGGAACAGCAAAAATATCACCACTGAAGGGTGGAGCAGTTGTCAAAGGTTTTAATTGATAAATATTTTTACAGCATTTACCATGTACTGAACACTATGCTAAGAGCTTCACTTACAGGAAATCATGCAATCCTCAAACAACCTTATGAAGGGGGTGTCATTATTATACACATGTTAGAGATGAGGAAATGGAGGCCTGAAAAGAACAAATGACATGTGCAAACTCACACAGAAAGTGGCTGAGGCAGGATTCACTAGGGTGTGCATGTGTTTTATTGTTGCTGTTTTTGTTTTTGTCTTCTGGTACTAGGAATTGAACCCAGGGTCTTCATACTGAGCTACACCCTCAGCCCTTTTTAAATTTTTTTTTATTTTGACACCGTATCTTGCCAAATTGCTAAATTGCCCAATTTGGGCTCAGGCTTGCAGTTCTCCTGGACTTGCAATTCTCCTCTCTTCTTCCAGGGTTCTGGGATTATAGATATGAAACAGCATGGCCAGCCACATGCATGTTCTTAATTAGTATAGTTGTACAGAAAGAACACTGACTGTGAATCTCAGCATCCCCCTGCAACTCTCTGGTCCTGAATCAGCAACTATAAAACATCAGCAAATCTAAGCATCTAACGCAACCTACTTGAGAACTCCTCTTGATTTATTTTCCAGGAGTGTCTTCGGCAATGGCCTTGATACTAGATGGCCAAAAGTCCCAGAAATACTATGCTGGATCTATCTATCTAGATGGGCTTGGAATAATCTCATAGGGTTGTTAAAGGGCTTAAGTAAGATAACTCATGACAAGCGCTTAACAGAGTACTTAGTGCACAGTGGCACACAATAAATATTTGCTAATAATGAGTAGAGCCACTGCCGTCAACCCCTGCTTGACCCAGTGTCTTCTACTGTTAGTCTTCATTAGCCTTAAGAGTCTCAGGTTTCTACACAAGAGCTATATGATCTTCCAACTCAACACCTGGGACAAACTTCACTTGAATCAATGCAGAAGACAGTCAGAGCACCCTCATGCCCATGACCATTGTTCTGCACAAGAAGGCTCCCAGTCCTCCTGACAGAAATGCTCTGTGATTGATTCCACTTAACTGCCGCCTGAGACACAAAACAGTCACCTATCCTGTCTCCCACGTCATAGATAGCACTGCAAAAGGCATAGGTTATTTACAGCAAGTGTTTGGCCACTGGTCTTCTCTGATGTAAGTGAATTTCAAAGTGCTTTAAATTCAGGATAAAGCAGTGAAATGGGAAAATCTTTACACTTCAATCAGACATCATTACTGGCGAGCATATTGCACTCTCAATATCAGACTGAAAACCAGCCATGCATGAAAGGGAATCAGGGCATCAGCATGGGCATCAGGCAGCTCAATAGGTAGGACCTTGCTAGGGATGAAGAAGCCCTGGGGGCTCCTTACAAAGCCCTCCCCATCCCTAGGCCATTAAACCTTTCAAAGATGGTGCTATTTGGGGTCCTCATCCTGGACACTGGGTGGAGGTGAGGAGAAAAGATCATGTTTGCTCAGTCACTGATGTGCTGGCTTGTACTCATGAAGGAGAATAAGGTGAGACAGAGATCATTAGCATTTAGATTGCATAACTAAGAAGCTAATGACCTGATGTACTGGGTGCTGTGATGCTTAAGAGAGCAACCAAGAGCAGACACCAGAAGTTCCTGATACTGGTCAGCTGCTCTGAAAGAGGGATCATAAATATGGGCAAAGGAAGGAAGAGCGGGAACAAAGGAAGAAGGGAAGGAGGCGGGAAGGAGGAGGGCAGAACAGAGGAGGAAAGGAAGAAGTTGAGGAGAAAGGAAGAGGAGAATAAAGAAAAAGTAAAGGAAATCAAATGGGAGGGGAAAAGAAAATAAGGCAGAGAGAGAAGAGATAATATTCATCAAGAATGTGATTATGGTTTAGATCTAAAATGTCCCCCCAAAATCTCCTGTGGTCAGAGGTGGGGCTTTGGGAAGGCGATTGGATCATGAGGGTGCTTTGTTCATCATGTATTAATCAATGAAAAGTTCATGGCTGAATGTGCTGCTAGAAACTGGAGCCTGGTGGTGGTAGGTCACTGGGGTCCTGACCGGGAAGGGCATATTCTTGTCTCAAGCTCCTCCCTTCTCTCTTTAGTTTTTGGCCGTCACAGGTTGAGTAGCTCTGCTCTGCCATGCCTTCCCCCATTCGCTTTCTGCCTTGCAGTCAGCCAACCATGAACTGAGTCCTCTGAAACCAAATGAAACTCTAAATTGCCGGTGTTTGGTACTTTGTTCCGGGGACAGGAAAGTGACTAATACAGGCGCCAACTATAGCACAGGCATTTTCTGCTTATTTCTGTGTGCAAAGAACCTACTGCTCTCATATATGAACAGGGCCTTTAGTTCTTTGTGGTTATAGGGTTGATTCAGGGTCAAAAGTTCTTCCCACCTCAATGTGCCATTGGCTCTACCCTGGTTTGCCTGAGCCAAAGTTCAAGAGCGATAGTCAAGACATGAAAAGCCAGGAATGCCTTTGCTCCTCTGTGTCTGGTGCTGTTCTAGCCATTTTAAACAGTGTCTCATTTAATTTGTATATCATTATCCTCACTGTACAAAGACAGAGGCTCAGAGAGGCCTCCCTGAGGTCACACAGCTGTTCTTCAAGAAAGCCAACACTCTTGTCTGAAACTGTCTTTATTTAAAACTATTAACCTCAGCTCAAGTCTCAGCTCAGCTATTAAGGGGGACCAGAGGTTTTTGCCTTTTTAAGTGTGTGCCAGGCTGAAGGACCCCATAAAGATGTCTGTATCTTGGTCCTTGGGACCTGTGAATATGTCACTTTACAAGATAAAAGGGACTTTATGGAAGTGGTTAATTCAAGGATCCTGAGATGGAAAGCTACCCTGGATTATGGCAGTAAACTAAGCATAAGCACAAATGTCCTTATAAGACAAAGAGAGAGACAAGAGGGCCAGAGGCAGATGAGAGTGAAAGAGGTAGACAGACAGAGACAGACAGACAGAAACATACAGAGACAGAGACAGAGGGAGGTGAAGAGGCTGTGTTGCTGATTGGAAGGTAGAAGGAGGCCATGAACCAAGGGATAACACAGGTGTCCTTCAGAAGCTGGCAGTGACATGGAAGCATATTCTCTTCTAGATCTGCTAGAAGACGTACAGGCCTGCTGCCACCTTGATTTTCACCACTGAGATTCATCTTAGACTTCTGATCTGAAGAAGAGCAAAATCCTCGGTTTGTACTCTGTTAAGCCACCAAGTTTATTAATTTGGTAGAGTAGAAATGAGAATCTCTCTCTCTCTCTCTCTCTCTCTCTCTCTCTCTCTCTCTCTCTCTCTCACACACACACACACACACACACACACACACACACACACACACCTTCGATTTCCTTATTTCTTAAATGGAAATTATAACCTCAGGCTTGCCTGTTCAATGTAGCCTTGATGAGAATAAAGTCTTACGTCCTGATACTGGCGCAAAATACCACCCCCACTATAACATTCTGCATGAGCTATAGCCCAAATGAGTTTTTCCTGCTGCATAAGGGCTCGCTGAGTCTTCCCACATCTCAGCCCATATTCTTTTAGAGTTCACTCTTCTGCTTGCTCCAGGAAATAGCCAGCTAGTGTGGTGGGATCAGCAAAGAATATAGACAAACAGAAGAAGATAAAGCCTAAAGGCAGAGAACAAATGAATTCTGGTGATAAACTTGAGCTCCTGGATCCAGCTATGGCTGAAACCAACTTTCCCTTGGACTTCTCAGTGAAGCAAGCCAGGGGACTTCATTTGTGTTTACTTTGCTCTGAATTGAGCAACTGTCACGTGTAACCTAAAGCATTTGCTGCATCCTGCTGTGGATCAGGCTCTGTATCACAAATCTTTGCTGCAAAATCCCTATGTAGTAAGATTACTTCTTTCAATAGATGAGAAAACCGAGACGTGAATTAACCAAGCAACTTGCCCAAAGTGCAAAAGCTTACAAGTCATAGTGAAATTCAACCCAAGTTTGTGTCCAAAGTGCCTTCTCTTTTACCAGTTCCAACTCCTAACTTTCATTTAACTTGAACACAACTTGGTGGGCCATAAAATCAAAAAGAAAATGTTATTTCTCTTAGGTCTTTACTCTGGCACTAAAAATAATAGATCGCAGTTGTTGTTAAATCCTATGATGGAACCTCTTAAACTCTCCGCTGAAAACCTTATTAAGTTTCGGTTCAGAATGTAATGCTTGGTAGTAAAAAGATTTAAGCTCTTTGTAAAACAGTTTATATCAGAAAACATGTTGTAAAAGCTGCCAGCTATCAGGTAGCTGCCCAAGGAGCCAGTTTTAGTTCAATTCAAATAAGACCTAGAACCTTTAACAGCTGATGGTTTCTTTTAGAAAGGAGTTTCTTGTTTGTTTATTGTTACATAGGGGACACTGATAGTCGCAACTAGAATGGAGAAAAATGTCAACACATAACCCACAACCTCCTTCACTCGCCTACATTCCTCTCTATGTGCTGTGGTTTCTCTGTCTGAACAGCTGGCCATTTCAATCTGCTGCTAGCCTGGGCTTCTGGATACTTGAGAAGCAGTCTCTGTTGTATTTATTGACCTGATCTAGACATCAGAAACTCAGGTGCCTGCAGGATTATGTTAACAGGAAGCAACCAAGATTCTTGTGCTTTTTGAAAGATCCATGGTTATCTTTTTAAAGCAATTGCTGAACAAGCAAGATTATTGTTTGCAACTAGAAAACACAGGAGATCTTAAAGCATACACAGTCATTTCGCTACTTTTCACTTTTTCATGCTGAAGAAACAGGGAAATACCCCTGAAGAACAACAAACTTTGCTGATGGGAGCACAGCGTAATGAAAGGTGGAGATGAGGCAGAGAGAGCTGTGTAACAAGCAGCCCAAAGACAAGGATACCCTTGACTGAAGCCTGTCAGGCAAAGGGACCAGGTGACGCTCCCTGGACTTGAGACACAGATGATTCTAAACATTTAACCTATAGATAGAAGAGCTGGGATGGAGGCTAAGGAAAACATGAGCTATATCTATCTTGTTCATCTGCACAGTGCTTAGGGCAGGGTCTAACACAGCCCAGATGGTCAGTAAGCACTTTATGAATTAATGAATGAATCAATCAATAAAGGAATGATTGCAGGCAAGAAGCTGACTCAGCCATGAGCGCTTTGCAGGCTTATAGGAGCTAAACCATATAATTTAATGAGGTGAGGAAGGAGTGAAAAGACTGATAAGAAAAAGACCAGAAAGATGCTCATGGGGAAAGACATTGCAACGGATTTGTAGGACTTTTAGAAAAAAAGAGGAGTCATGAGGTGCACGCACTGACTCACAACTTATCAGAAAGTGTGTCTTCTATTTTGAGGCTGAGAACCATGACATCAGCCTTCAGGGAAGCCACAGCTTGGAATCCTAGAAGGACGAGGGCCTGCTGGCGCACAGACAAGAAAAGAGATGCAGAGAAAGCAGTAGAGCCAAAAACCTCCCCCAGCTTGTTAAATCCTGCTTGAGGCAAAGGAAAGCAGCCTCTGAACCCAGCGGGTTCCTGGGAACTGTCAGAAGGAAGAATGGCCCTGCCCTGAGATGGGAGACTGCTACAACCCAGGAGACAAGGAACCCAGCCAGGTACTCTCCAGCACCTTCCACTGGTGAGAAACTGGTCTGCCACCGGGCATTGATTTCACTGTCTTGCTTCACCCCTCTAAGCAATTCCAGAGATTCACCTTTTCCCCTTGGGTCGGAGCTGCTTGCCACCAAATGAAAGATTTTCACACTCAGCACCTGTGATCCTTACTCATGTCTTGCAGTTTTTTGATTAATGATTCTGTTCATCATTTAATCAACTCCTTGCTGTCTTTCCTGGGCAATCTCTAAGTTCCTGCCATTTATTTAGAAAGAACTTTATACTGGTGTACATGGAAAATTACTGACGTGACCAGCTTTGAACTTGATCTCCAAAGGACAATAGTGTTATTTATTTTTAACTTTTAGTGATGCTTTCATTGTTCTTTGGAAAAGAGGAAGAACCTTGGCTTGCTGTGTTGGAGGAGAGGGAGAGAGATTTAAAAATATTCTACTTCTGAGCCTCACATAGTCACTTATACCAGGCAACCATGAGGACTTCATCCATGTTTAGTCAAGTAAATGCAATCAGAGACTTCATTCACGAAGAATTCTCATTGTGGGTGAAGAAAACAAAAACTTCAAGGGTGGAAACTACTCTTACAGCTTTACCTCCTGGGTTTAAATTGCCGTTCATGCCTCACCAGACAGGCAAAGTAATTATTGACATCCTTCCTGTTTCTTCCTTTGGTTCCTCACCACGCTATTTGATTTTACTTCACAAATCTCTTAGATCAACCTTCAACCCTAAATCCTGTTGTCACTGCCTTCTTTTAGTGTGTGTCACCAGGGCTAGAAAGTATTGCAATCACTGCCTCTCTTCCTATTCTAGCCAGCAAGGATTCATTGCAGTAATTGTCTCCTGTATTCCTGCTAGTGATCTTGCACAGAATTTTCCAGTCTCCTGTCTTACTACTTCTCCCGTTCAAACATGTACCCTGGCCACTCTGGGATTCTCACTGATCATAGAATGAATGCCTCAGGCTCCAAGGAGCTCTACTGCCTCTGCTTCCCTTTTCCCAGAATGCTGCTGTCCTGGGCAGTGCACCTTCCACGTCCTCTCGCCAGGGTTTTCTAGGCCTCATACTTGGTCCCGCTCACCCCTACCCTGTTCCATCTCTCCCCTCAGTGTTGAAGCAAAAGACCTACAAGGGAGCTACATGAGAAAACACAGTCCTCCAAGACAGAGCTTTATCTGTGCTGATTATTTTGTGAAATGTTCCCTGTACAGAAGACAAACAGCACCGTGTCCATTTGCTGCATGGAGCAGTGGAAGAGGACAGGGGCAAGGTGCAGGGGTCACAAGCAGAATGAGATGCACAAGGCAGCATAGAACATCTATCTAGGGCTGGGGATTTAGCTCAGCAGCACAGCGCCTGCCTGGCAAGCACAAGTCCTGAGTTTGATTCCTGGTACCGGAAGAAAAACAAAACAAAACAAAACAAAAACAACAAGAACCTCTATCTAGCTCTGGGTGCTCCTCGCCCACTTACTAAAAGCTCCGCAGACCCCACATAGCACCTGGGCACTGGGCTCAGGGCTCCTGGGCACTGTTCTCACCCAGAATTCCAGGAAACAGCACCAGCTCTCTGCAGGGCCAGGATAACCTACTGGATTCTGTCCGCCTGACAGGCTTGGTGATTCCTTCCTCAAAACTGCATCATGGTCTAGACATAGAAATACAGTTAGATCGGAGGAATAACTTCCAGTGTTCCACAGCGTAGTAGGGGGCTGTAATTCACAGTAATTTATTGAAATTGAAGTACACAATAAATTATTGTGAATTACACAAAGAAATTATGTTTGAGGTAATGGAAACAGTAATTATCCCAATTTCATTATTATAACTTGTATACATGTATTGAAATATCACACTGTACACTATAAATGTACAGTTATTATGTATCAATTTTAAAAATTTAAAAATCACCGTACTGTGGGACGTAGACATTTCTCTAAAAGGAATGTAGCAGCCTCTGGGAGAAATGAAGCTCAAAATTAAGTTCACACAAGCACACAATTCAATTTTTATTATTGGAAGAAATAACATATAATCATAGTCTGATAAGCAAATAAAACAGAGGACCATACTGTGAAAAGTGTATTCCCCTCCCAGCCACCATGCCCCAGACCCTCTCCACTACGTTGTCATTCACCTGCTTCCAAATTCCACCTAGTAGAAAAATAAGTGAATATCTGCACATTTTAAAAGGAATGGAAACACAGAGAAAACACTAGTCCACACTTTGCCATTTATACTCAAAATATGGTTTGGAGATCATTCCCTGTGAGTCCATAAACGCCTTTGCCCTTTGTAGCTGTACAGTACCAACTGTACAGATGGGCACAGAAAGGCCGTGATGAATTTAACTTCCCTGTGAAGAAGCCTTTATTCTGTGTTCAGACCTTCCTTATATAATCTGGTTTCCTGAAACAGGTCACACACATGCCAGTATATGTGACATAACGTCAAAGAGAAAACTATGGTTTTAGAATTATGTAAGTACAAACTGTATGTAAATGAAGGTCTTCCTCCCTTCCAAGTACTAACCAGGACCAACCCTGCTCAGATTGTGAGAGCAGGCATATTTGGGCTGGTGTGTTCATAGGTCAAATGCAGGCTCCTCTTCATGTATTTGACCTCTGGAGTTGTGAGCAGCGCCTCAGTGGGGAGAGCTGACTCCAGAGATTAGCAGTACTTGGCCTGCACCAGAGGCATAGTCCAGGGCAGCAATATTTCGGGTGTCTTGGTGTTTTGAAATGTATTGTCTATACACCACATTGTCTCACTAGTGTAAAATCTGAAAGAGTGAATAAAAGCTAGGACGTATGATAGACATTGTGAAACAAAAGGAAAATGCTCAAGGGTAAAGGGCAACTGGGATGTGGAAAGAGAGAAGGGAAAGAAGTTTTGTATGTATGTATATACGGGACAGTTAACATAGTTGTTCTACTGTCTTCTATTTCTTTGCTGAAAGAAACAGTTAATGAGTCCTTGATTGATCAATATTACGTGTCTCTGTTTTCCTGAGAAACCACTTTGAAGATATAAATATGTAATACAACAAGCACTGTTAATTTCCTACCACTTTGTTTGTAACTCTGCACTGTTTGCATTGTTCTTTTGCTATTTTGTAAATGGTTGTCTGTTTGTTAATGTTCTCCTTCTTTTATTTTTAAAATTTAAAAAAAAAAGAAATGTATTGTCTATATATAAACAATTAGCATGGCCTTTCACAGTTGGATCTATTATTAAATGAAGTGACTGAGCAAGCCAAACCTCTGCTCAAAAACCTAAAATCAGATAAGAAGATAAATTCAGACGGTGGCTAGCAGTTTCCAAAGCATTTAGACAACTAGCACGTATAATAGTATCTTCCTAATCTACACCCAAGTCAGAATGGTCCCTGGCTGCATGGAAAGACTCAGTGAAAAAGACTTTCAGCAGTTAAAGGTGTAAGGATACTCAAACAGGAACAAAGTTGTAGATCCTGAATTACAAACGCGTATCTACCTACAAGGCACCTCCTACGGACACACAACTAATGTTACTGAACCAGAGAGCTCATGCCTCTGCAGAAAGATAGCCACCCATAGCATCACTTCCTTATGCCCAGACAGGCCCGGTGGCACAGGATTTTACACAGTTTCAAGACAAATGACGTTAAAGGAAATCCTTCTGATGTTGAAGAATTCAAAAAATAGCATTTTAAAAAGTTAATTCTACATGTGATGAAAAAAAAAATGTGTATTAGTCAGATTAGCTCCAAGAGCCCAACTCCAGTTCTATGTAAATCCAGATTGTTGACATTTTCCTCCTCTTTTTTTCTCCAGAAAGTTTTCACCCCAAGTCCTTGCAACCCCAAATAATAGAAAGAGTACTACAAATACTACTCCAAATCACAGCTAACACAGAAGCTGAAAAGCAGACACACTTCTGCTGAGAAGAATATGCCAAAGGTCAATTCATGCCTGTCCTCCAGCTGAGGGTATGAGACACACACTTCAGACACTGGATGACTTCACAAGGAAAAATAACCGAGAGTTCAATTATATACAACCACCTGGAAAAACGAATTACTTGCGCCACACTATCAATTGCGGATAGGATCACCTTAAGAAAGCAACATTATTTCATTATCAACAATATAACCAGGTCAAGATCAGAGCCTTCCTGACCATTTCTCATGTTCCAGGTGGTTTTCTTTCCTGGATCCCTGGAAATGAGTCATATGCTCCTTCCTAAAGTTCTTCAGAGGAAGAACAGGAAATCCGGGGGCTCCTGACACCCATCCTTGCCATTCCCCCTTTGAGTGGGATGTGCAGATTCGCTTCTCCTTGGAACAGCCTCTTGTACATATGGCGTGTTCCTGGAGGAAATGTGCCTGCATCGCGGAGAACTCACCCGGGCAGGGTTGACACGGGCATATGGCCTTCCCCATCAGAACAAGAACGGATGATTCCTCAGGTCACTCGTTAGCAGCATCCCAAATACAGGAACTATTGCTTGTGCAAGAATAAAAGATGGATTTAGATGCAATTTGACCCTAATTCCTGTCATGTTGACATGTGAAAAACTAAGAGAGATTTGAAGCTTTCTATGTTTGTTATAGAAGCCTTGTTGAGAACTCCAAAGCACGTCTCTCTATACTCAGCTCTGCTGGCTACCCTCATCCATTGTACACTCTTTGGGTACCATCACTCTGATTTTCTTTTTAAAAATTATCAATTCCTTTTTTGACTATGGGCCTTTGAAACTGTTTTTCAGGTGCTCTGTCTTACCTGAGTCAAAGGTTGAAACTATTTCATCATTCCTTCACTGGGTCACTCCAGAAATCTTCATTAAGCATCACTTTGTTTCAGACACTGACCTTGGCATTAAAAACATAGATTTTTAGTGAATAGTCAATGTCTTCCTGCTTTTGACTTTATAGAGCTTATGTGCTAAGATATAATCCATCTTTCTTTGACCCTGGCTCAGCTAAAATGTAACTTCCTTTTCTGGAGTTAGGATCTTATATAGAATGATGCAATGACTAGAAAGGATTGGGCTCATCCATTAAAGTCTGATACCCTTATGAAATGTGAGGGAATCCCAGCACTTGGGAGGCTGAGGCAGGAGGACCGTTGTGAGTTCAAGACCAGCCTGGGTTACAAAGAGAGGTCAAGGCCAGCCTGAATTGCATAGCGAGACCCTGTCTCTTTCAAAAGGACACAAAAATTTTTTTTGAGGGGAGTCCTATATTCTTACACTCCCACAATTTCTTGCATTTCTAGCCACAGAAACTTTAGGGTGCCTCTGCTAACCAATGCCTCATTTTCTGCAGCAATTCCATGAGTACCTAATAGACTTTCAGGAAATAACTCTTTTGTGTTTGCTTGCTGGAGTCTGTTTTATATTGCTTAGAAGCCATACCAACTCCACTGATATAAGAGTTGTTTCTTAGCCTGTCTATCAGGCACCTAGTTCATTTGACTACTTCATCTTCTCAGACCTGAAGTGTTTTTCATCAGAGTTGTATAGGAACAACTAGTTAAAAATAACTGAACCTGTGTTGTGGAATACACTTCATGAACTGCTCTCCTGCGGTTATCTCTACAGTACAATTTTAATGACAACCAGCGATGTTTTCTTACAAGGATATTAATGCCATCTGCAGACTTTCACTCTTGCCTATTTGGCGTCTTCCACAGTCTAACTAACCTACTTCACTACACCTCAGTCAGAGGTACTGCTCACTGTTTGGGACATGCCTGTACATTCTACTTAGCAATTGCTTTGTAGCTGGGGAAATATCCTAATGGTTTATCTTTCAGGCTGTCTGTGTGGTGAGGAGTTAAATCAGTTCTCTAGGCAATATGAGATTCGCCACAAATGCAACCCGTGTCTTTATAACTGAATTCCTGCAAGGCAGCAGGTAGCATTGGTTGTTTGGATTATTTTCAGAGTCCAGGCAGATAATGCAAACAGTAAAGGTAGCTAGCTGTGAGGTGCTGGAAGCCCCACACTGGACAGCACGTGCCCTGCATGCAGCACCTGCTACCCCTTCGCCATTGCAAGTTGGGATGTGGGCCCCCGATTGCCAAGTCTTCCCACATTTAAAGAGAAGTTTTGAAATCTGGATTTATAATCAAAATCTACCAATTTTCAAATGTTGGCAATAGACTAAAAGGAATTAGTACTTTGAGGACCAAAGAACTTGTGTTTGTGGACAGGTGTTAGACAATGCACCATCAGTTTTCAGGTCTGGATTTCCTTTACCTATTCTAATGTATGCATCACTATGGATCAGCTTGCTAGGATTCCAGAGGCTTTGTGCTTCACACTGTGGTTCAAGGGGAGATGGTATCAAGGGAAAAGGGTTTCCTTATTCTGTTCCCTTTTTCTGGAATTGATAACTTGCTTCTACTCTGCTTGCTTATCCATATTGCTCTAAGAATTATAGCAGGCTCCAATCCTCATGGTCTCCCAAAATCTAGCCCCTACTAGAATGTTCTCCATGACAGGGGATATATTACCATCCATCAACTGGTCCCACAATAAGAAGCCATCTAATGTAGTAGGGAAAAGCGTGGACACTGATTTAAAACAATCCAGGCATGGTAGAACATACCTGCAATCCTAGCACTCTGGGAGGCTGAGGCAGGATTGCAAATTCTTAGCAACTTCGTGAGACCCTGTTTCAAAATAAAAAATATAAAAAAGGGTTGAAGAAGCTCAGTGTGAAAGTCTTGGTTTCAATAGCCAGACTACTAAACAAACAAAAAAATAAATCTAAGTCCAGTTCCCAGTTTGGTCACTTAGCTTGTATAAACCATTATTTTCTCATTGTTAAACAAATGCTTATTTAGAGAAGTAAATATGATCACATTGATCAGTATATTTTGTCTTTCACATGGTGAGTAAGAGGGCCATAATGATAATTCTCCTGCTTTCTTTCCATTGTTTTTTGTCCACTTGTCCTGGGAATGCCTTCCTGGGATAGAGAATATTTCATTTTCACATTGCCTTTCTCTAAAATTAAGAGATCGTACTCATGGCCCTCATCATGGCTTCTCTTTGTGTAGTAAAATTGGGCATTTCAAATGGAGCCTCTGTGGACACTAAGCCCAGCCCCTTCAGGTAAGAAAAGTTGTATTTGTGGTCTCAGCAAGAGGGTCTCCTGGAAGTCTGCTTGAGGGACCAGGGATCTTCCTGGGAAAGGGGTCGTTTTGGGGAGATGGTATCAAGGGAAAAGGGTTTCATTCCCTTAACGCTTCAATCTGGAGGTGAGAGCTGGGAGTAGACAGAAGGTTTGTTTCCAGCACAGCTCCTTTGGACACAGGCCCGAGTCTCCCAGGAGGGAGGCAGAGCATCAAGACATGTGTAAAAGGAAAACAAAGAAAAAGGGATGCTTTGGCTTTGTCAGATACTGGGACACTGAGCAGAATGACTTAGACACCATGGACACAAACTGAACTTAGCGTAAGGGTAAGAGAGGCCACCTTCCCACTGACAGAGCCTTGTGCCTCACCGCCACCGTCTCTGGCAGACAGATCCCTCTCAGAATGAAAGGAAATTGGCTCTGTACTGCTTTACACACGAGACCTGCAATAATTGTTATTATTCGGTGCGATGGCGTGTAGCGTAGAGCGTCTGTGACTTGACAATCAAGTAATGAGCTATTGATGAGGGAAATGAACCAGCTGACAGCTGAGGCTGGAGACCATTAACATCTAAGCCTTTTCCTGCTGACTGTTATCACCCGGGATTCTTTAATAATAGCTCATAATTATAATCACATTTATTGAGATGTTACTCTGCGCTGAGTGCTTTATACAGATTACTACATGTGAGCCGCACAACGACACTAGGAGAAAAGTAATGTTAATATTCTTATTTACAGATAAGAAATGAGATAAAAACAAGAGACACCCACCAAGTGCTGGGGCAAAGAGGGCTCAGGGTACATCCACCTCCAGAGGGTTTATTAAGAAGCAGAAATGGAGAAATGTAGGGGTACAGTGATCTCCTGGGCTCTGATGGTCCTCAGGGAAGAAATGCTTAGACTGGGCTGAGCTGGACTGGGAGTACCATGAGGATTCCACAGAGATGGAGGCTGTTCTCGTATAGAATCCATATCTGCAGGGGGAAAGAGGCAGAAGTTCCTCCCATAGTTTAATGTGTTTGGAAGTCACCTAGAGTCATGTTAAAGATACAGATTCTGATTCGCTGGGTCTGGACTGAAGCCCAAGATTCTGCATCAGGGATGCTAATGCTGCTGGTCCTAGGATCACACGCTGAGTAACAAGGAGCTAAGCAACCATAGAACAGTGAGCTTTTGGTTACAGGAGTGTCCCTGTCGGGAAGTCCTAGCTCAGCTCTTGTCTCAGTGTGCTCTACTGCTGAGGTAACTCAGACCTGCAGAGCCAACTCTCCGCTGCACTAGTGAATGGGACACTAGCTAGAAGATGCACTGCCACAGCCTCTGCTCCCTTCAAATGAATTTACCCACCACACAACTAAAACCTTGCCAGTTAAATGTGAGCATAACCACAAAAATAATCAAAGTAAACGTTTCATGCTAATTGAATGTGATGGTAATGTATTAATATCATGGTACATTGGCACTATGTGAATGTGATATAAATTATTAAGAACAAAGTTCTTTTCTTTTTTTAGCAGGGGCTCTCCAATTTTTAACATGAACTACAAAGTGCATTTTTACACGGCCTACTATGATGTTATTCGACCCTGTCTCAATTATAAAACTTCCTTCCCCTATCATGACCACATCGCTTATTATTGCATAAGCCTGAGACATTGAAGTCAGGTGTTGTTTTCATGATGTCAGATCAAAATCTTTATTTAAGAGTTACATGGGAAGTTAATGTCTTCTTTCACGAAAATGCCTTTCAGTTGCAAAGAAGCATCTTCTTTTTTTACTCCTGCTAAGATCATTCTAAATGAATGCCACAGGAAGAAGACCTTAAGTTGCCTTTATCTTTTTCCCATCAAAACTTCATTTTTTCACTCCGTACTTTCTAATACCTACCCTTTTCTGTTCTGTTCTTGTTTCCATTTCCCTGCTTCTGAATTATACTTGAACAATGTCAGGCTTATAATATTTCCATTTTGTTCTATAATGATAATTAAGTCTTCTGAGCTTTATCAGTAAGTTGATTCTAAAAATTGAAAACCAATAGCGATTTCATTATAATGACTGTGTAACTCTGGTTCGCTACATAGCCATTCTCTCTGAGATGAAATGTTCTTTCTTGTGTGACTTTTTGCCTGGAGTTCAATTTTTTTGTAACTAATTGCTTTAGAGATATTTTTTATTTGGTTCAACTGGTTCTACAAATTTAGTATTCTATCCATTTTGCTGGAGAGTTCCTCCTGGGCCTTACATATCTGATAATACCTTGATTCTGTCATCCTATTTATTGCTACTTTAGCTGTGCATATAATCCTAAACTGGTGTGATTTCTTCTTCAAAAAGCCAAAGGTTTCTAATACCTAGAACTGTGGATGAATAGCCTGATGCTTACTTTTGGTTTTCATTTTACTTTCTCTCTTGTGCTTTCTGTATTTTTTCTTTTCTATTTCTGGTATTCTGACACTTTGTGGTAATGGTCTAAGGGACTATTTTGCATGTTTCTTTTTTAATTCTTTGTGCTGGGCACCAAATATACATTTCCAAGCTGAATATAAGGTCCTTCTATTCAGGAAAAGTGTCCCCACATTTACTTTAATATTTCTTCCTATCCTGTATCCCTTGATTGGATGTTAATCGTCCTCTACTGATCTTTTGAGTTTCTTTCTCTTATCTTTCCCTTCTTTATTTTTTGCTGCTTCTAAGAGATTTCCTAGGTTTAATCTTCCAACTTTTCTGTTGAATTATTCTCTGGCAAGTATATCTTTTCTATCTACAAGAAAGCTCCTGGTGTGCTGTTATTCCATTTGCACTGCATCCTACACCTGGTTTAATATTGTAGCAGCTTCTCAAATCTCGTAGAGAATGTGTATTAGAATTTATTCCAGCTTCTGTCCTGTACCATCTCCAGAGTTCTACTTTTTATCTTTTTTATTTTGATTTCTCTTTTCCATATTGAAGGTCCTCATCTGAACGACTTCGTGCTGAGGAGCAGCAAAATTCAGTCTGGTGAGAGTCCCTGGCAGAACTTGCTGATTTTGCAAACTTGCTGGAGCTAAAACCAGTTTGAAGAATAGAACAACCCCTGATATTGTCTGATTACTGCGTCTGCACAAAGCCTAATCATTAATGTGATTATACAGGGTGTTAAGGCCACCAGGAGACTATTATATCACAAGGGTGGAGTCTTTATGAATGGGATTAGCACCCTTACAACAGAGGCCCCTGAGAGTTCCCTCCCGCCTTTCACTACCTGAGGATGCAACAAGAAAGCACTGTCTGATTTCCACAGTGGCTGCACCAGTCTACACTCCCACCAGCAGTGGAGAAGGGTTCCTTCTTCCCCACAGCCCCGCCAGCATTTGTCATTGGTTGATTTCTTGATGATAGCCATTCTTTCTGGGGTGAGATGGAATCTCAGTGTCGTTTTAATTTGCACTTCTCAAATGACTAATGATGCTGAGCATTTTTTCATGTACTGTTAATTCCTATCATTTTGTTTTGAAACCCTGTATCATTTTTAATGCTCCTGCTTTGTTTTGTTTATGTCTGTGATGTTGGTATGTTGCTATTGTTCTTTTTCTTTTTTTTACAACTGTCTTTAAAATTAAAAAAAAGAAGAAGACGCCATCTGAGAATGAGGAGAGGAAGTAGGTCCTCACCAGATACCCAATCAGCTAGTGCTTTTATCTAGGTTTTCCTGGCCTCCAGAAGGGTGAGAAATAAATCTCCATTGATTATAAACTGCCCTGTTTATGGCATTTTTTTTACAGCAGCCTGAATGGGCTAACCCCTAAATACCAGAATGCGTGGGCAGTTCTTTGCAGACACCAGTTCTCTAGAAATCATTTTCTAAAGTCCTAGAATAGCAGCCTGGCTTCCAGGCATTATACCCTCACAGGTACAATGGATTTGATTGTTTCACATAGACTTTTGACCAACCACTTCATTCTCTGCTCCACATACAATCCTCTCCTCCCTTATACTTGGTGTCTCATAGCTGTGGGGCCTTCAGGGCATGAAGGCGCACACTGACTCCTTCTGCATCTGAC
This sequence comes from Chinchilla lanigera, assembly GCF_000276665.1. Taxonomy (NCBI): domain Eukaryota; kingdom Metazoa; phylum Chordata; class Mammalia; order Rodentia; family Chinchillidae; genus Chinchilla; species Chinchilla lanigera. The sequence goes on along the minus strand of NW_004955493.1, from coordinate 3,904,598 downwards.
CCTCCTTCTGCTCATACCCTGGGGTATGGCTCTCTGCACACTCCCTCTGTAGTTTTCGATTCTTCATGTCTTATCAATCTTATAGAAATGCAATAAAATTTTTATTGTTGTTGTTGGCTGTCCCCACATTTTCTTATTAGTAAATATTTAGGCCTTTTTTTTATTTTAAAGAGAGAAGTAAATGAGAAACAAACAAATAGAACACTATCAGCATACCAGTATCACAAACATAAACAAATCAAAGCAAGAACATTCAAAGCGATACAGAGTCTCCAGACAAAATAATACGAATCAACAGTGGTTGTTACATTACATATCACTATCCTCAACTACATTGCTCAGATTACCAGATGTAAGAATGAAAGATAGTGCTCCACTCATTATATGGAATAAGAAAATAATTCTTCAATCAAGCAGTAGAGATAATACAGAGTTTCACTAGACAAGATGGTAATAGTTCAGCATTGTAATTCCATTGCATATTGTTACCTTCAAATCGGTTGCTCAGATCATCAGACACAAGCATGCACAATCGATCAGAACATAAAGAATTATAATCATCAACTGTTCATTTCAATACACCATCAGACATCAGCAATACAGTTATCACAGCTATTCATATATATGTTTATATTTTGTGTTTCTTCTTTCTTTTTTCTTCTTTCCCTCATCCCAGTCATTCCTGCCTTTGAGCAGTTTCTTTACCTTTCCTATCATCTATTGTACATTTTGAGTTTTACCTCGTCTTTCAGGTTCCTACACCAAGGAGACAATATGATGTTTACCCATCTGGGTCCGACTTATTTCACTTATGAGTATGGTCTCTAGCTGCATCCCTTTACCTCCAAAAGCCTCCAGATTATCTTTTTTAATAGCTTTGTAATGCTCCACTGTATAGAAATACCACATCTTTTTTGGCCCTATTTATTTCATGATTATCACTGTGTTGGTGTATTGATAGACAGAGGTAATAAATTTATATGGTAAATTTAATCAATAGTCATTATTATCATTGTGGCAACAAGATGCTAATCTACTGGCAGCCTGATCTGCTTCCTCACATCTTCTCTGTGTGTTTGTGTGTGTGTGTGTGTGTGTGTGTGTAAGTGTTTCTGGGGATTGAACCCAGATCCTCACACATGCTAAGCAAGAGCTCTAGCACTGAGTTACCATGATTACTTGGTGACAATAAAATGATAAATCACAGGCAAAGACAGTATGGAAATATAAAATATGTGCCAATTAAGATGTTTTTACCTTTAAGTAACCCTAAAACTTGACTCAATCTGCTTAAATAATACTGATGCGTAGTATCTCATTTACCATGGAGTTGGGTGAGACAGGATTCACATTAGATAAAACCAGGGCTCTGTCTAGATTTCTCTGACATTCTATTGACTGTTTTTCTTAGTGTGTGAAGTCACATTAGCTTCCACTGTGGTCACAAATAGCTTCTTGCAAGGCCACTAGAGGCAACTGATTTATCTTTCTTATAGCCGGTGAAAGAGAAAAAAAAATTTTCTCCTCAACCACAAATAAAAGATTATCACAGCAACCATGTGCCTAGTTCAGACCTTTAAGGGCTACTGAGGAATAACTGTGTTAACTGGCTTTCCGTCACTGAGACGAAACACCTGTGATAAGCCAATTAAAAGAAGAAAGTTTAATTTTGGTTCACAGTTTTGTGGGTCTCAGTCCACGGTTGGTTGTCTCTGTGCTGAGGCAGCACATCTTGGCGGGAGCCTGTGGCAGAGGAGACCACTTGGTAAAGGCAAAGACAGAAGAGAGCATGGGGTCCCAATATCCTCTTCAAGGCAGTGCTCCCACATGACTGAGAAACTTCCAACTAGCGCCCATCCCTTAAAAGTTCTACCACGTCCTGGTGGTCCTTGGACTTGGGAACAAGCCTTTAACACTTGGACCTTTGCTGGACACTTAGCCAAACCTCTGTAATGGTTGATACCTTGTGTCAACTTGGGGAGTCTAGAGGTTTGGCTAAGTGACTCAGCAGTTCTGCATCCTGGGGTAAAAAGGACATGCCCAGACTCTGTATCACTTTGAGTGTTCTTGCTATGATTTTTTTTATGTTTGTGATACTTGTATGCTGATACTATTCTATTTCTTTGCTTGTTTGTTTCTCATTTACTACTCTCTTTAAAATAAAAAAAATTAAAACAAAGTTTAAAAAAGGACATGCTCTTACCCTTCCGGGATGTTGTTTATTGTGTCAATTTGAGAAGTTTAGAAGGTTAACTATGTGACTCAGCGGGGAGCCAGGGTGCTTACTTTGTATTCATCCTGAACCTGTACAAGAGGAGGGCATGCAGAGGGTGTGGGTGTAGAGGACCATCCCCACTCCCTCAGAAATGGTAGGCTGCATTTAAAAAGGGAATTGAGAAAGGACAGGTTGCTGGTTCTTCGGAGGAGCTCCGGTCTTCGCCCTTAGCTTGGTCGTCTCCTGGCTTCTGGTGCAGACTGTTTGGTTTCCTCCTGGGACTCTTCAGCCTTCTGCGGTAGACTTTCCGGCCTTCATTGTAGATTCTTCAGCATTCCATCGCAGACCCATCAGCCTGCTGATACTAACTTGCACGGACACTGCAGTGAGCTCCAGGCCTGGGGCTGGGCTCTTCAATCTCCAGCGTGCAGACACCCTCTGCATGCTTCCTCATCCAGCTCTGTGGCTGACCATTGTAAGCAAAACTTGTAATTTCTCATACATTTCTATCTCCTGAATTATATTTATTTCTCTAGTAAACCCTGACTGATATAACCACAAAAGCTAGTTTACTTAAAACTCAGTTTCTGAACAATGACTTGCAAGGGAAATAAGACTGCCATGATTTGCATAAAGAAACCAGAATCTACTCTTAGAACATGGGATTAAAAAAGAGGTGGGGTATCTGAAATAAAAAGATGTGGTGCTAGAAGAAGAGAAATGGAAAGTAAGATGCAGGATAGCTAAGAAACAGTGTCATCTCAGTGACCTAGGACTTGTTTATGATTGAAGTGTTATTAACACAAGCATGGCAATGTATCTTTTAAGTTCCTATAGAGAACTGGCTGGCACCTGACAGCACTTTTATGAAAAACTTTACCTCACCACACTAGTTTTTCTCCGGATGAGGACCTCCCCATCAATCTGCCTCTCCACCCTCCCTGCAGAGACCAGGCTCAGCTTAATGTGTCCTCTGAGATGAAAGTTGCCTGAGGGATCTTAATTGTCAATCCTGAGAAAAGTGTGCCCAGCAACAATTTCAAGTCAGCTTTGTGGGAGGCAAAGCTACCATGCTGTCCCAATGCCAGTGATGTTTGAAAAGGAATTACCTTTATTGCCGTTCTCCAATACTTCCATTCCTTTCTGATGCCAAACTTCAATTTATAGCTCATGCTCAGTTTTTGATCATGCTGCTTTCTGTGTCCACCTCCCACAGAACACTGTGTGCTCAAGTCATTCATCTTCCAATGTATTACTAAGGTGTCAACAACAGTGCTAGGTTCATCCAAGCGGCATTAAAGTTCAATTATAATAGAAATGTGCACAGCGAGCTCGTGTTATCTTACCTAGGCCCTAGATTAATTTCTCAGACTTTGAAAGTCAATGTTTTAGTAGTAGGAAAAACCGAGGAAATTATGTAATTTGCAAAAACTGAGCAAATCAAATTCAGGCAATTTTTCTGTCTTTCATGTGCTCATCCTGCAGTTGTTTCTGAATGTCCACTACCGGAAAGCCGCTGGAGCTGACCCACAGGAAGACCTAGACGTTCTCCACTCATAGCTGGTGTATTAAATTAGCTTCCTAGGACAAATACTCTGGATGGATGACTTTCAGAATTAACCCCTGCAAAGTAGAAAAGGAAGCAAAACAGATGAGAAAAAATTGAGTTGTGATGCAGTTGAAGGCCTGAGACTATCTCACAAGGAGCTCGGATCCAGGAGGGCCTGTTGTGATTGTTCTGAATTGGAACAAGAGAGCCAGGCCTGAATACCCCTCCTGACCAGTCATTGAAATGCTGCTGCTCCTGAAGCAGGGCCATAACTGTGAGCAAGGCACCTCCCACTAGCAGAAAAAAAGTTCCTAGACAGGGACTCAGCTGTGAACAGTGAACAGTCCAAAGCTTGGATGAGGACTTTGGCCCTGACAGTGAATCTGAGAGGAGCTCCACATGGCACCCAGTCTAGGTAGCAGAATGAACTCATGAGAAGGAGGTAAGTGACTCCATGGTAGATCACTTGCCTAGCATGGGTGAGACCTGGATTCAATCCTCAGTCACACACACACACACACACACACACACACACACACACACACACACAGTATGAGACTGGCTTCTAGTCAAGGAGGGAAATAATGCAATAAATATGTTGAAGCCTCTAGTATTATTCCAAGCCCATGAAAACAAAAAATGAATTATAAAAAATTGTAAGTAGGTCTGGGGGTATAGCTCAGTGGTATGGCACTTGCCTAGCATGTACAAGGTCCTAGGTTCTAGGTTTAAGGTTCTAGGTTCAATCCCCAGGACCACCAAAATAAAATGAGGAAGAGAAGGAGAAGGAGAAAAGGAGGAAGGGGCAAGGAGAAGAAAAAATCAAAACAAAAGCACATATTCTTGGCACATTCATATTCTTGGCACATTGCTCTAACTTCATGATCATGAGAGGAAATGGACAAGAGGATTTCCTGTAGCAATTAGGACACCAGGCTTCCTTACTTATATTCTATGACAGTGAGAGGGAGAACTTAAAAACACTTTAATAGCAAGGAAAGTCCTTCCCTCCAGTCCTGTACCATGCTAGTTAAAAACATCAGAGGATAACAGACCTGGGAATCAGTAATCCAAGGTGGTCATTTGTGCTACTGGTGCAGACAAAATGTAGCCAAGAATTTGGATCCTGCAAGAGAGAGGAAAATAAATATTTCTCACAGTATAAAGGGAAGAAGAGCCAGGATTGCTGCTTGAACCTGAGAGTCAGAGTGGCTTTCCAACCTCTGAAAGAAAGTTGGAAAAGTTGAGACATATTGCAACGGGATAGGGAGACAAACAGGAGGGAGCACTCACAGCTCCATCCTGGACAAATCCAGCAACTGTTTGATTCAGTGGCTGCATCCATATCAGCTTAACATCACCAAGAATAGTCTGGTGCCAACGAAGAAAATGGGCCCTGAATGGCCAGCTGCAAACTATTACACAGGGAGGAGGGTGCATGGGAAAAAAGAGAAGGGAAAATGATCTTGCTGGAGATGAACTTATAGCATAATGTAACAAAATACTCAGTGGGACAAACTGTGCAGTAAGAAATCCTATACAATAAAAACTGTGTGGTCATTAATAAAAATAGCAGGATGGTCTGAAGTTAACATTAAAATAACTGTGCTTCCTAACATTGGAAGAAATACAGAAAAGGAAAATATTACTTTTTTAAAGTACAAGAAGTTACACAAGGGGACACCAGTTATAATGAAATCTGAGAGGGCATTTAGAAATATTGGAAAGGAAAATTATGACTATCAAAATGTTAAGTGTTAATAAATGATACAAATGTCAAACTGGATATTGTCACCAAGAACTGGTGAATTGGAATATGCTATGAGAATTCAACCAAATACAACACAGAGATCCAAACCAACATTTTTTTCATTAAGTGGTAATTAAGAGACAGGGAATATATTGATAAACTGTAAAATATGTCCAGTGGGGGGGTGTTATCATTGTTGTTGTTGTTATTGTTGTGATCAAACCCAGGGTCTTTGCACTGAGTTATATCTCTAGTCCATTTTTATATTTTTTATTCAATTTGAAACAGAAGACCCCTATATCACTTGGTTGTCCAGACTGAGTTTGAACTTGTAACCCTCCTGCCTCAGCCTTCAAAAGTGCTGCAATTACAGGAATGCTGCCATGCCTGGCTCCAACAAGAGATTTATAGAAAAGAAGAAAATGAAAAGCAAAGTAGAAACGCTTTTAAAAAATGATACTGAATTTTCAAGATTTGTCAACAGATGCACCAAATCCAGGTATAAATGAAAACAAGTGCACATTTATACCCTGCTTTTAAAAATTTCAATGTAACAAGAAAAAAAATAGAATACTTAGAGTGACCAGAATAAGGATGAAAATGAGCCACTAAGTAAAGATGCTCTCAAGTACAGCAGACTTCTCCTTAATCACAATTGATGCTGATGGGCAATGGAACAATGGAACAATGGGACAATGGGACAATGGAACAATGGCATAGCTTCTCAGGGCTGAAAGAAAATATGACCCGTATTTTTATACCTGCACAAATTATCATTAAATGTCAAAGTTAAATAAAGGCCCTCTCAAAGATACAAAGATTAAAAGAATATACTTCATCCTGTACACTCACTGAAAGAACAATGAGGTGTGGTAAAAAATGTGGTGAATATCTAAATTTTTGATTTTTAAATTCATTCCAGGAAAAGACACTTTGCCCTTATTCCTTTTGAAAATATTCCCCCTCACTTTGAATAAGTATAATAAGTATTCACTTATTTCATCATTCTTGTCACTTTCTGAAGTATTTTTGGGATTGATTTTTTTCTGAATGTCTTTAGTTACACTGCCATAGCTGCCTCAGTGTGAATGGATTTACCTTTCCAGTCATTTTGACTTTGAGAACAAGCAAAAGTGATACAGTGCCAGATCCTGTGACTAAGCAGATGAGGACACACTGTGTTTTTATTTGAAAGAAATTGCTATAGGGGCCAGGGATTTAGCTCAGTGGCAAAACACCTGCCTGGCAAGTGCAAGGTCATGAGTTCGGTTCCCGGTACCGGAGAAAAAAAAAAAAAAAAAAAAAAAAAAAAAAAAAAAAAAACGAAGTTGCTATAAACATTCCATCAATGAAGTGTGATTACAAAATATGGTTAAGGTTTAAATAAAACAATTTATTACAATAAAAACCACAATGCCATTAGTCCCCCTCAAAACACTCAAAAAACTTCCACTTTTAATACACTTATCCAATTATTGTTGACAATATGTCTTCTACTGTAGTTAGCTTTTCACTAAATTTGAACATCCACTGTAGTGTTTGATCACCCCTTGTATGTAAAGATATAATGCAAAAGTCATTTTGGAGCTGGAGCAGGTAAAATAAGCAAACCTTTATTGATAGTATATGTCAGCATCAGCCTAGACACTGGAGGCCCATGATTCTTATGCTTACAGAGCTTATGTCTATCTCTGTAGAACTAGGTTGAAGAATATCCTAGGAAGAGGGAACCTTAAGTAGCAAGGTAGACAGGGATTATGGTTTGTTACATGAATAAATAATCACTAATAATGAGAATAAACAACCTATGGTTGAAAGAACTGTAACTGAGAATAACTGAATCTAGAACGTACTTCACAGGCAATAAGAACCAAGACTTTTGAGAATGATTTATCAGATTACCAGATGTAAGAATGCAAGATTGATCAAACAGTCAAAGAGAATAAAAAATAAAAAAAATTAGAAATGACACAGAGCTTCACTAAACAAGATGGTAGGAATTCAACAATGGTTGTTATGTTGCATATTGTTGTCTTCAAATTCATTGTTCAGATTACCAGATAGAAGTATGCAAAATTGGTCAAAAAATTTAAGATCAATCTTGCACTCTTACATCTTATGGCTATTAGAATGATACAGTGTTACAGAAAGTTTTTGAATTTTAAGACAGTATTCTTCATACACAGACTCTAGACAGCAGGAAATGATAAGGGTGGCATCATTGTATACAGAAATAGTTCCTGTGCTTATAGGTCTCCTTAGATAAGTCCTGTTTACAAAGAAAGCAAGATGCTAGATAGCAGTGTCTGTATCATATTCTCAAGCTGTTAGCACACAGGTAGCTCCTCTGAAGTTCAATGACTCTGACGCTGACACTTCTATATCCAAAGGCACATAAAACCCTTGCCAATTTGATTTTATGCTGGAGAAAAAATATGACTAAAGACACGATGTAGCAGATATACCAATATGGTTATGAATGTACTTTACACAGAGAAACAAGAGATCTCAAATGAGGATATGAAGACCAAAGGTGTGTTGGATATTGTAAATGGCTGAGGAAATTTTTTTTCCAATACTGGGCATTGAAATGATTTTCAAATTGAAGTGCTTCATTTTTGTCTTAGGAAATCACTTGATTAAAAAAATTGAAAATTGTAAATTCAGTCTTTAAAGCATATTGGAAAGAAATTAAAACTAAGGACTTTTTATGAAGCAAAAAGTGTCCTTGACAGATGATCCAATCTCACCCTTGATGTCCAAGCTCATCTTAATTATGTCCACAAGAAAAAGGAACAGATATGCTAACCATTTTTATATTTTCCAAGATACCATGATCTTTGTTAATGAGAAGCCTTTCCTTGCAATCCCAAGGAACTTCAGTAGATTACCCAAATTTCCTTCAGTCCTCAATCAGTACCATAGTGAAACATTATTGCACAAAAGTATGTCCTTTTAAAAACATTCCAGTGTGTTGACATTCATAATATTCTCCACCATACCTGGTTTTTATCCTCCAAAGGCCTCCATTGCCTGTAGAGTCAAACAAAATGCTCAGAATGACAAATGTGCTTCTTCTAATCTTTGCCATTTATGAGTTCTTCTGCTGGTTGCTCTCAGGGCTCAGATTGTTTACTTTTCTATGGCTTGGATTCAGTAGCACCAAATTAATTCATAGTTTTTTAGGATATGCCGCTCTTCTCTGACATCTCTTCCAAATGCTTGCTGAAGTAGCTTAAGAAATAAGGGAGTATGGACTAGCTCATCCAGTCCTTGCTAAGCCACACCTACAGACAGATGAATTAGCTGTCATCACTTTCAAGTTCTTGAGATGGAAGGAGTGATCAAAGAATAAATCTGCGGTTGCACCTGCCCCCATCCCTTGTCTAAATTGAAGGTATGCACTATTGAGATGAATGTAGCTGTTATTAGACAAGGTTTTTGTCACTGGAATCCTCACTTCAGCAGTTTTTTCAAGAGGAAGATCAAAAACTCAGGAGTAGTTCTGGCATAAGAACTAAAAAAAGCATAATGCAAAACACCTTCCCCATTCATTCTTGTGACTGACAGTCTGTGTCTTGGTTACTTTTCTCTCATTGCTGAGACAAAACATCTGATGCTAAAAATTAAGAAATAAAAGGTTTATTTAGCTCACAGTCTGTGGAGGTTTCAGTCCATGCTTAGCTGGCTCCAAGGCAGGGTGGCACATGGCAGAGGGCAACAGCTCATGGCAGAGAAAAACAGCAAAGTAACACGAGCAAAAGGGGGCAGGGAGAGCAAGCCTCTTTCCCTTACATATGCAAAATATCTGCCCCAAGGCAGGTGTAGCACTCACACCCAATCAATCAAAACTCTAAAATCCCACCCTATGACTGCATGAGGCTTTGGGGTGACACCCAGACACAAACCATAACACTCTGTCTTTGCCACCTTTTTACTCTCTACTCATTAACAATTGTGAGTCCAGTGTCTCCAAGTTTGAGATCTCAGAATCAAAAGGCACTTCCTGTCTCTTTAACTCTTAAATATTAAATGTGTACATTAAATATGAACTAGGCTGGAACAACTGGAAGTCAACTTCTTATTGCCTCAATAATTTTATCTTAATGAAAGAAATCAATTTTAGTGATAAGAAAACAAAATAAAGCACCATTGGCATTGAGTATGTGGTTTTGACTTGTGTTTTAATGCAAGGGAATTTCAAGCCTAGTAGGTTTCTTACACACACACACACACACACACACACACACACACACACACACACACACATACTCCACAAAGTAATCATAAGAATTCTCAAAGACATTTCGTATATGGCATTACACCTTACATATATTTTTCTAGCCAGTGAATTTTACTTAACAGTAGATATATGTGTTAAAAAAGCTAACGATGAACCCTTTCTAAATATTAATACTTAGGTTTGTAAATACTAAACAAAATCATATGCATTGCAGAACAAAATTTAAGTAAAACAATGTGGTGTAGTGTATGTTTTTCTGCAATTTGCCCTCCACCCAACTTCAAATCATATCTCTCTCTGCCCAAAAGCTCCCTCACAGTTCTAGCAAAATAAATCCTAACCACGCTTCAAAGTCAGGTTCATATCCTGCCTTCTTTCTGAATCTTTTTTCAACCTTCCAAGCAATGTCCTAACAAAAGGGTAAGAACAATCATCCCCAATGCACATTGTGTGGAACTGCCAGCAGACAGTGACAGCAGAAAGTAGACTGATTCTGAGCTGGCTTATCATTATTGCTGCTGTTGCTGCTGCTGCTGTTGCTCCTGCTGCTGCTACTGCTGCTGCTGCCGCTGTTGTTATTTGGAATTTTACAATAGTACCAGCAAGGCAAAATTCTCCATCTTTTCTCCACCCACCCTTCCCAGTACCACATTTGTGTGCCATTACTTCCAGATAGAAGCAATACTCCCCTTACTTTTTATCATGCATGTAACTTCTCAAGTTTTAGCTTATGTGGAAGATATTTGTGTGCACCATTTATCATAAGCTGTTTGAGATCAAGGACCATATTTTTTTCCACTCTCTCCAGTACCCAGAGATTACCTGAGCCAAAAAATGCCATCAGCTCACATTGGTTTAATTAAAAAGTCATGAAGAACATAGGTAAGAAAGCGAAGACACAGAGAGATGGAGCAATTTACCCAAAGACACAAAGTTATCTGCAGTGAGAGGACTGGAATTCGTAACTACTTAATTTAAGTAAAGTTGTTAATCGTGCAGAAACTGCACATTTATACTACTGAACAGAAAGTTTTCCATTTATCTCGTGTTAGCAATGCCTGGCTACGTAAGTATATTGGAGGTCCAGGATGTGCTGTTTTCTTTGAACAAATGTAAAATATCAAGAGCTGAAAAAGTTTCCTCATTGTGGTGGTTTTTGTGTGCTTGTGGTAGGCCTTTTTCTCTTTTGAGGAAGAATTTAAAGAGGAAAAAGCATTCACAGGTTTTTCAGTCTAATTGAAATATTCTCTGCATCAAATATGTTCAATGTAGTAGAAACTACAGATGTTATTGCTTTAATTTTATAACCCAATTATTCTTTTATTTCTAGTTGTCTTCAGGATAAATTAACTCTTATCAGCTATTCAAATAGGTAATTATCATAAAGCTAAATACCACACAACCTCATAACCCATGTCAATTTATAGACTAAACTGGAATAAAATCATGCTCTGGAGTTACAGAAAAGGAAACTCCAGATTTTTACTATTTCTCAACCTTTTACCCAGAATTCCCAAGTGAAATTTAACAAGGAGATGATTTCTTTTTGTAAGGAAAAGGATGGCTTTTTTATTGTAGCAGAATGAATGCTAAATTTAAAGCAAAGATAACGAGCTTGTATACAAGACCTCTAACTGATCAGCTCTGTAGCTTTGACCAAGGATGTTTAGAGTTTCCCTTTCTCTCTAATGGAAAGTTTGAGGATATTTTATCTCTAGGATCCTTTCTATCCATACAGTCAGAAGACTTCACGTTTCTCATGGTGCTATGAGAAGATTCTGTGGATTAAATCAATGATTATTTATCTGTTTCTTTCCATTAGGAACCTAGGGCTGACTACATGGTTGTAACCCAGTATCTCTCATGAGGTTGTAACCCAAATGTGATCCTGGGCTGTGGTCATGCAAAAGCTTAACTGAGGGTCAATGTACTTGCAAAACCACTCATGGAGCTGCGTGCAGGCTTCAAACGTCTACTATCAAGATCAGTCATGCAGTCAGTGGTGAGCCTCAGTTCCTTGCCTTGTGGCCTCCTGACTTGACTACCCCCTCCTGAGGGCTGTTTCTTGGCCTAGAGGAAGAAAGACAGAGAAAATCCAATTCAAGAAAGACGGAGAGAATCCAAGATGCAAGTACCAGCTTTCTGCATATGGCACGTAGATAGCCACTCTAATCATCTCCAGTCTTCTGGTCTTCTAGATAAGACCCAAAGAATTGTCGAGCATCGGCAAATAGTCCCTGCTAAGAATCCCAAACCATTCAATTTTGAAGATAATAAAATGGTGCTTGTTCTATACCTCTAAGTTCTGCAGTGGTTTGCAATATATCAATAATAGACCAGAACAAATTGGGTACTTGCAGAGCAGTTCTGCCTTTATGAGAAAAACAAACAAACAACAGCTAAGACATACAGCATCGTCTCTGGCACTGAGTTGCAGCTAAAGCTGTAAAAACCTCAGGAATTTTTAGTGAAAACTTGCATCAGAGTGAGTAATTTGTTATTAAATACTAGAGGAAAGGGAACATGTGTCTTTAATGAGGAAAAGTTTGGCAGTATTTTTGCCTGCAGTAATGTGGAAAACAGAAAATATGCATAATGATCTTATGGATTTAGCTAAGGAGATTCCTAGGAAGAATGTTGAAAGTGTAAGCTGGTTTTATTTAGCTACATACAATAAAGTGCAAGCAGAGATGAACAGAGGCAGAAAAAAAAGAAAGATACTCTTCAGTTTTCAGTTTTGCTAGGAATTTGAAGAAAATATAAAGGTTCCAGGACCTAGGGGTTTAGAAATAAAATCATGCCTCATTTCTGGAATTTCAAGACAGCAAAAAGATCTCAAAAGAGATCTTGCTTATCTCAGCAAAAAAATCTTCATGATAAAGACCATTTTAAGGATGGGATTTAAACGCCTTGTTAGTATTTCAGAAATGCTCATGGAAATACTTCATAGACCCATCCATCTAGATGGATAGCAAGAATTCTAGTTATTATAAGGGTACTGTCTCACAGTGCTCCAACCTTAAAAGGAAGCCAGAGAGGTGAATGTCATAGAGAGATTCGTGTTGTTTTTGTCTATCAGAATAAAGCCAATCAGATTTACAGGAAACTCGTGCAATGTTTAAAACAATTAAGTAAGTGGAAGTACCAGCAAGATGTACTGAAAGTGAAGAAATAGCATAAAATAAAAAGAGGCTTTGGAGATCTAACTTTCCACAAGAAGAATCAGAAGGCCATTCAAGCTGCTAAAATGATCTGCTTCTCGTGGCATTGGAATGCCATGAGAACATGGAACCAAGAGTCATGGAAAGTTGTCATGGTTTGAATCTTCAATATTTCTAAATATTTTATATGTAGAAGACTTGGTACCAAGCTAGTAATACCATGAGGAGGTGATGGAAATTTCAGGAGGTGGGGCCTTGTTGGAGGAAGTACGTCACTGGAAGCATGGCTTTGAAGAGAATATTCTCTCTCTCTCTCTGCCTCTGTCTCTCTCTGTCTCTCTGTCTCTGTCTGTCTGTCTCTGTCTCTGTCTCTCTGTCTTTCTCTGGCTCTCTGTCTCTGTCTCTCTGTCTCTCTCTCTGTCTCTCTCTCTGTCTTCTCCTCTCTCTCTCCTTCATTTCCAGCCATCACGAGGAAAGTAGTTTTGCTCCTCTATAGCCTCCCTCCTTAATTTTTCTGCCTCAGCACAGACCTAAAAGCAATGGAGTCAGTTAACCATGAACTGGAACTTTAAACCTTAAGCCAAATTAAATAAATATTTCCTTCTTCAAGTTAACTTATGTTGGGTATTTTGTCACTGCAATGGAAAACTGGCTAACAACAATCCTTAGGAGGAAGTACAACTGGGTCTAAATCAAGGAACCACTAACATTTTCCTGGCTTGGTTTTGAATGCTATGGACCAGACACTGCTTTGTCTCACCCTTTTAGTGCCCACTGTGGTCTTCATATCTTTTTTCTTTGAATTGCGTTTTCGGTGGTTCTGGGAAATACATGGCTCAGCTCTACAATTCACAGGCCTTCATCAGATCAAGAAGAACCATACTCAAAAGATTACACCCAGAGGGCCTCACCCATGCCAGGACCCAATTTGAGTGATCTTTTCCTGTAATTTGAACCAGTTCCTTGGTAGAGTGAGACTTTGGTGGTCTGAAAAGATGATAAATATATGTATTTTTCATTGGTGGCTAAAGGGCTGACTGTGGCGAATGAAAGATGACCACTAGTCCTTTGACATTCGTGCTTATCTATTTCTCACCATTTAAATGGGCTAGCCTGGGACTTCTTTGGTCATTGAAGTATAGTAGAAGTGACAACACTGCCAACTCAAGGCCTAGACTTTCAGAGTACTGATGGCTCTTGCCTTGGTCTCTTAGAAATCTCGAGTTACGTTGCAGAAGCAAATGATGCCAACATCTCAGTGGCTTGCTCCTTACTCTTTACCTCGCTATGAGTTGACTACAACTCTGGCCCACATGTACCTCATTACAGGTCCCAAGGTGAGCAGTGTGCTCTATATGCACCACACTATCTCATGGTGGAGCAAAACTATGAAATAAGAGTGACCATATATTATCTCTGGGAGCTTCTCCTTGGACATGTCACACCTTATATCTCTTTACAACCCATTGACAAAAACAAAACAACACAAACCAATCACATGGCCCAAACTTACTGCAATGAAGCTTGGGAATATAAGAGAGGTCATGGATACTTATTAAGTAGCAAATATCCTTCTTATAGTGGAAATGTTACCAATCTCATTGGACCTGATCTTGTTCTGAGGGTTATTTAAAATGTCAATAATTCATTGTGTCATAAGTCAGAAGACACAAGACAAACAACATCAAGCTTCCTGTACATGTAGAGCATGAAGACTCTATGTGATTTTAATTTAATTTTGAGAAGTGAAAAGAAAGAATACAGCAGTGTAGCACTGTGTGAAATATTTCAAACTGCTTAAACTAATATTTTCCATGAAAATTTGTAGAAAAAATTTAAATGACTGTGCTCAAATCAAAAATATTTCCTGCAAGTGCCCCAGAAATTCTTTCTAAAAAACCACTCTTGAAACATCTGGGACTGAATTTTAGAGTTCCAAGATTGGAAGCAGAGAGACCAGTTAGAAGGCTGTTGTGGTAACTGTAGCCTCAAAAATAATGAGTTCTTGGCCAAGGTGAGGAAGTTGGAGGTGGAATGAGGGAATTCATTCCAAAGATATTAAACAGATAGAATTGAAAGAACTTAGAACCAAATGGTTGTGGGTGGGAAATCAAAAAAGTCAGAAATTAGATGAAAAAAACTATATCCTAACTCAATCCATAAGTCAAAATTATGATGGATCAAATATTTTAAAAATAAGCATTTATGTCCCAGAATAAAATAAGAGTGTATGTTAAGGCCTTTCTTCTCATAAATAGGAAATGTGTAAAGAATTAAAAACTGAAAAGTTTGACAAGGGTTTTAAAGAAGCCTATACCTTCCAAAATATATTTAAGACAAGGGTGAAAGTCAAAGGGAAAAACACATGAAATAAGATAAATTATTGCTGTACACATAATACAGAATGAATATCTCTAACATGTAAAGATAGTTTAATAATCAATGATAAAATGTGAGTTCACAAATCAAAAATGGTCAAAAGACATAAAGAGAATACCTGCAAAATAAGAAGTTATCAATAAGTACACGGTATTTGCTTTCACTGGCAATCAAATTCGAAGTTTAAAACATGATATGATGTCTTTCTCTCAAATAGTAATGTGTGTGTGTGTGTGTGTGTGTGTGTGTGTGTGTGTGTGTGTGTTTGAGACAGGGTCTCACTATGCGGTTCAGGCTGGCCTTGAACTCACTTTGTAGGCTGGTCTCAAACTTGCAATGATCCTCCTGCCTTAGCCTAGCAAATATTAAAATAGTGACAAAACCTAGTGTTGGCAATAATTCTGGAGAAACAGTACCTCCACATCACTATTAATGAAACTGTAAACTTATATACAGTGTTACTCCAGAAGTAAGTATGACAATATGCTCACAACTTCTAATGAAAACTTTTCAACCCATCAATCAGGCTATCAAAATTTTATAGGAGAAGATCACTCCGCAGGTATTTCTTTAAAGAATGCTCAAGGATATTCATAGTGGGAATGTCTATAAAAATGTTAATGCCCACTAATAAGGGTAACTTGTTAAATAAATTATCGTTCACAGCCAGCAACACACACTGTCAAGGCTCTCTCTCTCGGTCTCTCTATTCCTTCTTCCTGATGGTAGCTTTTGTTATGGTTTGGATCTGTAATGTCCCCTGAAGGATTATGTGTTGAAAGCTTGGTTTCCAACGCAACAGTCTTTTGGAGGTGGGGACTTCAGAAAGGTAACTGGATCACAAGGCCTCTGATTTCATGAATGGATTAAGCCACTGGTAGATTCATAGCTTGATGAGCTATTGGGCAGGAGAAGAAACGTTAGGAAATGGAGCCTGGTTGGAGAAAGTGTGCTATTAGTGGCACAATCTTTTTTGTTTGTTTGTTTTTTGTTTTTTTCTGGTACCGGGAATTGAACTCATGACCTTGTGCTTGTCGGGCAGGTGCTGTGCCGCTGAGCTAACCAGCCCTTTGTGGCTCAATCTTGAAGGTCCTACTTTGTTCCCAGTCTCTCTCTAGCTTCCCCTCTCCACCTTACCCTGTTTTTTCCACTCACTTCCCAGGCTACTATAGGGTGAGGAGCTCTGATCCATCAAGAAGTGTACTCCCCGCTATGCTGCTCTGCCTCACTGTAGGCAGTAAACTGAGAGTCATCCATCTTTTCTGACTTCTTCCTGATGTCCTCAACCTAGCACAAGTAGTGCATTTTTTAAACACATGTCATATTTACAATGTAATAAAAAATTCTTTGCCTGTCATTTAGCAACAGAACAACAAAGTCAAGTGACCATGGACTGAACTCTGTGAAACTGTGAGCCAAAATAAAGATTTCCTCCTTTAATTTGATTTTCTCTGGCATTTTGCCACAGGGGCAAGCTGAATAGCATGTCTTCTATCTTCTGGTCCAAATGATAAGAAAATGGCCACCATATGATAGCCTAAATTTGACTTTCAGCCCTCTAAGTGAGGTGTACTCTTTTCTCCAGTACAGTTTCCAACAGATTTTTATTAGCCAATGATGTATGAAAAAATTCCAAAATCTAAAAGTACAAAGCCATGAAGGAAAAGAGTATCACTGTGATAAAAGCTGTCATTTGAAAATCACAGTAAATAAGAAACTATATATCTTGGCCATTGACCAGAGCACATATGATATTACAGATCTTCTCAATTTGACACTACTGACATGTTGGCTCAGATGGTTCTTTGGTGTATGGGGTTTGATTATATCTGTTTATACCCAGTAGATGCCAGTAGAAACTTTTCCCAGTTGGGATTATCAAAAATGTCTCCAGACATTTCCAAATATCCCCTAAGGAAAAATTCTTCATCTGCTGGAGACTTCTAGTCTGTTAGAACAGACCACGAATATTTGTTTTGTTTTGTTTTGTTTTGTTTTGTTTTTAACAGTTAAGGGATAGGATAGAGCCAACAAATTTCATGGTAGGTAAGTAAGTTTCCCTGCCTGAAATTCTGTTACCCTCAAGTTTTCCTGAAGAAAACATTTCCATTGTCTAGTGATTTTCAGGACTCTCTCTGTGAGGTTGGCAATCGAGAACAATTTCACTAATAGGAAACTGTATCAATTGGGCCATATAGACCCTTTTGGTTTAAGTACTTGGAACTAGGGAAATCCTCAAGAGAAAAGCAAGCCCATGTCATTATTTTCGAGGCTTAGAATTCTTCTAAAGAGGCAACTTCTTAAAGAACCAGTAAGTTTCCCATCAATTTCCTTATTATAAACTTTTCCTGAGAGCCCACAATGGAGATTGTATCAGGCACCAAGCCCTTGAACCCCAATCCAGGGCTTTGTTTCAGCCTGTTGGCTACTCTTTGTTAATCTCATGAAAAGTCAAGACATCTCTGTCCAGATAAATGTGTCCAAGAATGTAATACACAATGTCGTTCATCCAGGATAGAGTATGCTATAGCAAGTAGGGCATTTTTTTGGAAATAAAATAAAAATCATCCATTTTTCTGGCTTCTTTCTAATGTCTCAAATCTAGCACAAATAGTCTACTTTTATAAATCTGCATTATATTTATAATATACTAAGGAATTCTTTCCCTGCCATTTAGCAATTATATTTGACTTATATTTGTTTCAGAAGGCTAGCTACAAACAGAAAAAATTTCCCTATTAGGTGCACTCTATTGGACCAACTGGAGAGAGATGGTCTGTTAAAAAGAAAGTATGTTATCTTCTAACTGCACAGAAAACAACAATTCCTCTGGTAATTAAAGTTCATAAAGTTACCTCCAAAATAGGAGCAACTCCAAAGAGAAAAAAATCAGTAACATGCAACTGTCATTTTAGTAGTCTGGGAGGCTGAGGCAAGAGTATTGCAAGTTTAAATTCAGCCTGGGCAACCTAACAACTTAATAAGACCCTGTTTCAAAATAAAAAACACATAAGAGGGCTGAGGATGTAGTTCATTGTGAAGGCCCTGGTTTCAATCTCCAGTATCAGAAAAAAATCACGAAAAAGAAAATTGTTTAGATACAATTTTAAATCCTCTTCAGAGAGAAAAAGGAGATTGGAAAGAGAAACAAGGGCTTTAACATTCTAACCTTAGTTATCCATAGGGTGGTTTTTATGAGGCAATTTTGTACTATTCTGCATCATTTCCATTTTTTAAAATTTATGTGTCCATTTTAAAATCAGGAAAATAATTTCACTGCTAACAATAGAAAGAAATCTAGGGACATAAGTATTTGCCAAGAGAACTAAAAGGAAATATCCGGTGTTAGGAGGGAATAAAGCAGGAAAGTGTTAGTGAAGAAAGTGCAGAAGTAATTTCCAAAAGAAAGGAGTAGTTGGTTTTAAATGCTGTAGAAAAGTCAACTCAGGGAAGGAATAATATGGCCCCATTACATTTAACCATTGGGAGTTCTTTGGCGTTCTTGGAAA
Organism: Chinchilla lanigera; assembly: GCF_000276665.1. Taxonomy (NCBI): domain Eukaryota; kingdom Metazoa; phylum Chordata; class Mammalia; order Rodentia; family Chinchillidae; genus Chinchilla; species Chinchilla lanigera. The sequence goes on along the minus strand of NW_004955493.1, from coordinate 3,885,792 downwards.
GTTTCAGTTCATAAGTGGAGAAGGCGGCAAAAACAACAGTTGATGGATTACTGAGAAGAGAGGGAGAGGAGAATAAAATTGGGAAGTAGGTGCTTGTTGAGTAGCATTCACTATTACTCACCTCTTCTTTGTAAAGATAAGAAAGAGAAGACAGTTATGGACTCATTAGCCAATGGGATAGAGCACTGGGCTTTTGGCCTAGCATTTAGACCTTCTTTTATAGAGAACACATGAACTTGGAGTGTAAGATGAGTTTCATGGAGGAGAGCAAACTTCAGTTTCCCTGCACCCTGGGCCAACAGAGCCCAGGAGTAATTTTCTCCTTGGGGAAAAAGAGAATCTCAAGAAGTCAATGTTGCCCCTCGTGGATGAGCTCTAGACTCACACTCCCATCAAACACAGAACAAATATATGTGGAAGCCCACAGGTATTTCACCACTAACTGTATTGGTCATTTTACCATCACTGGGAAAGTATACCTGACACTCACAATTTAAAGGAGGAAAGGTGTTATGATTGATACATTGTGTCAACTTGGGGAGTCTAGAGGTTTGGCTAAGTGACTCAGCAGTTCTGCATCTTGGGGTGAAAAGGACATGACCTTACCCTTCTGGGATGTTGTTCACTGTGTCAATGTGAGAAGATTAGAAGGTTGACTATGTGACTTAGCAGGGAGCCAGGGTGCTTACTTTTTATTCATCCTGAGCCTATGCAAGAGGAGGGCATGGAGATTATGTGAGTGCTACACACCCACTGGGTAGGGGGTAGCCTGCTTACAACATAAAGGAGGGAAAGAAGCTTGTTTTCTCTGCCACTCCCCTCTTGTGCTCTTGTTGCTTTGCTGTTCCACTGCCATGAGCTGTTGCCCTCTGCCATGTGTCACTCTGCCTTGGAGCCAGCCAAGTATGGGCTGAAACCTCCACAAACTGTAAGCTAAATAAACCTTTCCTTCCTTAATTTTGAGTGCCAGGTATTTTGTCTCAGCAATGAGAGAAAAGTAACCAAGACAAAAGGTTTATTCTGGCTTACAGTTTTCAGAGAATTCAGTCCATAGTTGGTTGTCTCCAAGGCAGAAATCCTATAGTAGAGGGGCATAGCAGAGGAAGTCTGCTTAACTCATGATAGTCAAGAAGAGAGAGAGGATAAGGAACCAGGAACAAGACTACACCCTTCTAGGTTCTGCCCGCTCCCAGTGGTCCAACTCCAGTCATCCCCTGACCTCACAAAAGCATATTTAGCTACTAAACTTCTTCATGGATGAATCTACTCATGCACAGAACACCCCTATGATCCAGTTACCTTCCAAACATATGAGAATTTGGAGAGAACGATTTAGATCTAAATCAGAACATTAACTTATGAAAACAAACTTGCTAGCTTAATCCCTACTCAACATCTTGTGTTCTGACGTTGGGCAAACAGCATCGCCATCCATCTAGTTTCTGAAATTAGAAACCTCATAGCAGTTTTCAACTTCTTCCACATCTGAATGGCTACCAAATTTCAGTGTCAACTCCTAAACTGATGTCAAACCTGTCTTTTTGTTTTCTGTCCTTAGCCAATTCTGGACATTATCCTGAGTCCAATAATTTCCTGCACACACAATAAAATGGTTTCATAATAATCTTTCTATCTCCAGTGTTTACTTCCTCACTTGATCCCATGTATGTACACCAGAGTAGTTGCTACAAAACCTAAAACTATTTACAACCCTGGCATTGCTCTTTATCAACCCCAACAGGATGTGGTAATCCTTAATGATGAGGCAGAAGGCTCTTTCTTCTTGGCCTTATTCATCACTGCTTACTCACAACTTTATACTTTAATTATGTGAAACTACCTTAGCAAATTTATGGCTTGGTCTTAGAAATAAGATTCCATCTTCTTGGGATATTTTCTCCCTCACTTTGCCTAGAAAACTCCTGAGCCAGTGGAAAATAACAATGACATCTGTTTTGTGAAACCTCGAGTTTCTCAGGGAAAAATACTTTGTCCTTTGTATTTTTGCATCACTCGTGCCTTGTATGGTGCCTGGAAAGCAGTGGGAGATATTTTTTAAATTGAATATTCCTGATCTACTGAAAGCACTGGCAGCACAGCCAACCCAATGACTAAATAACCCACGGCCAGCAAACACAAAATCCATAAACAGTAGCATTTCTCTTAACACCTAGCCCAGTCCTAAAGTTAGTCATTATATAAATTTGTGCACCAGTAACTGTAAATACAAAGACAAATGCATATTTTGCCCTTGATGAGCATAGCAGCCAGTAGGACTTCCCACAGGTGCTGCATTGCTTTCCTTGCTGCTGAACTCCTTGTGGAACATAAAAACCTACTCATTATTGCTTCTTCTTCTTCTACTTTGGACACTGACACCACTAAATGGCTTTTGGCTTCTTTATCACCTCTGGTTTTTATGTATTTGGCATCTGGAGGAAGAAGCTTGTTTTAGCTCTGTGACACTGTGGAAATACAAATGTTGCTCTGACCATTGTATCTCCAAGTGCTTGACTCTGCTATCTCCAATTTTACCAAACCTGGCTCCCTTAAACACATATTGAAAAAATGGACAACTAAAGAATTTTTCAGTTCCTGTCTCTCCTATGGCTTTCTTTATTACTGTTGATTAACAATACTATTTATATGGTTTATCACTACTAATGTTGAAGCCAATAGGAGTAGAAGACTTGGGGTCTTTTAGCAGACAATAAGTTTTCAAGGTCTTCTTTTCAGTTTTACAGATGGAAGAGAAACATAGGAGTGAGTAGAGAGGGTTTGAAAGTCATTGAGTATGATCAGGATGCCATGTTCCTGGAACTGTTCCCAAAGACCAAGTTTGATGTGGTTATAGATTATATGAATGCCGTGAACCAGGATCTCTGGCTTGTTCAATGGAACTAAACCAGCTTTTTCTGGGGCCTCAGATTCCTCCACAGTTGGGTATAGGGTACCTCAGGAAGTCACATTATTACTTTCAGTCTTCACATTCATATGGTATGGTAGAAACCAGAAGCTAGAAATAATCTGTTATATTTGAGTATATTGTCCCATCTGTATGGGTGCACCTGAAGCGTCTTTAAAATCTTCATGGACAGGACCATGGAGAGCATCCTACGCTAACTCCCATTGTATCCAATGCACTTCTAGAGACATAAATATAATAGGAAGAGCAAAATAATGAAACTGCTATGAGGACCCCTCTCGCTGGAGTCACTGAAGTATCCTCTATGTTTTTATAAGAAAAGCACAGGATAACCTGAATGATTACACTTATTGTGGAATAATAATCACAAACATCAGTAAACATTCATTACCTTGAGAATATACTATTAAGTGAAATACATTAGACACACATGGGCAAATACCACATATTTTCTCTAGTGTGAGAAACTGAAAGTATAAAGTGAGACCAAAATATATAATAGATGTTGTGAAATATGAAGAAAATGTTTAGATGGGAAGGGGAACAGTGGAGGGGAGAGGGAAAAGAAAAAATTAAGCATTCAGGATATGCCAGACACCACTATCTGAATTTCCCATGTACTAAACTCATTTTATTCTCCAAAATATTATTTTTCCACTTTACAGAAAACAATTGAGGCATAAAGGTGACAAGTAATAAACATAGGGCTTCCATGACATCTTCTCCCCTGACGTACAACTTGAACCACCCCTAAGATAAGTTGGTGAATTCTGAAGTGTTCAAAATATCTCCCTTATCCTTCAAGTCCTGAAAGTTCACTATAAAGTATGGATAATTTCTCTGTTCATCTCCTTAGTACCATGGCTGTCAGAAGAATGAGCTTTTCATCTGAAGACAATATCTTTCTTCAGTTCTGAAAAGTTTTCTTATGTTGTCTATTTCTATCCCTTCTATCTCTTGTGCTTTGGGGACATACATTAAATGTACCTCGGTTTAGTCAAACTCACCCTAAATCTAAGTAGGACTCTGGAGAAAAGACCTTATACTATTAATCTTTGAATCTTGGTGTACCAGAATCTTTTCCAGTAATTTTTGAAAATGCAGATGTTTGGAATCTGTAAGATTTTGATTCCCAGGTTTTGAGTGGAATCCCAAGAAAATATATTATTTAAATTTTTAAAGAGATCTGTATAGTTTAGACACTGAGAATCTCTGTCTCTATGGAAACAAACAATAAGATTTTCCCATCCCATCTTCATGTATCCACCTGTGACAAGGAGACCACTGATGATGGATGTAGGAATTTAGATCCTTGTCAAACATCACCAATGAAATGAAAAAGGAAATGTGACATGCTGAAAACATCTCATTGTGTGTCCCAAGTTTCTTTCCATTTTATTGACTATTGGTTTGGGATTTTTCTTAAATTGTAGCCACTTGGCTACAGTCTACTCCCCCGTATGTTGTGAGCTGTTTTCTCCAATTTTTTTCTCCATAAATCTGATTCTCTTTTTTTCTATTCATGAGGAATGCCTCAAATTTCCTTCTCCATTAATGGCACCTTTTCTTTTCTTTTCTACACCATTAACATTGGATTTTTTTCATCATTGTTCCATTCTTTCAAGAAATTTTAAAGGCAAGAAATGCAGACATGTCTGCACAGTGCTCTCTCATGGGCCAATTCCTTTACCCTGTGAATCTGAATTTGACTTTTTGTAGTTATTGTTTTTATCTATTATAGATGAAAACTTAATCCATCCCATTTAAAGATAAAATTGAGGGAGAATGTCCATACGTCTTTGCTCTCTATAAAGTCTTGAGTCCATGCATGGAGAAATATCCTGCTTCTTAAGGAAGATTCAACAGGGAGGCCTAGAAAGAATTCTTTTCCTCCAGAAAGTCCTTTTCACTACCCATGTTTCTACCTCCACATCCATATCCTTGACCTCACTTCCTGACATATGGTAAATATGGCGCTTCTCCTAAAAGAAGCTGCCAGCTGAATTTGAGCTGGAAAGATCCCTGGAATGTGCTGATCATATTCTAATAGAGAGCCAAGTTTAAGGTTTACTCTGCTTAGAAGCTAGAAGCTGTAGAGTCTTTGAGCATGAAAATTTGGTGCTGAGTCAAAAATGCCTGTTTTCAGTGGAGCGCAGAAATCTTCTCAAGCAAATCAGTCGAAGAACAGCTTTGGCTTCCAGGTCTTAGAATGAAAATTTCTACAAAAGAAAAACTACAAAATATGAAAAGATGCTTAAATTCTTACAAGAACAGGCATATTTTGCAACTCAAAAAAATTACTAGTACTTAAATGATAATGAATACATGGCATCAGTATTCCAGTTTAACGCCCATCTCTGTTTCTTCTTGCATAAAAAGAGGCTGGTTAATACTAACCTGAACATCGTGAAACATGGGACCATTAAAATAGTGAGGATAACCTCTTGCCACTAGCTTTAGAGTGTGTAATTGGAAGAAAGCTCCAATTACAGTGTTTAGAACAGAAAGTCTCAATCTTGGCTGCCCCTAGGTGACTTGCATCTATATCCAGGTGCATGAAACCAAGACATTTTAAGGCTCCACAGGTGATTCAAATGCACAGCCCAAACTGAGTGGGCAGGGTAGGAGTGTAGCTCAGTGGTATAGCACTTGCCCAGAGTTTGATCCCCAGTACAGCAAAAACAAACAAGTAAAAACACCAAAAATCAAACAATGAGTAGCCAATCCTAAGGTGAGTATTAGGAATGGGGATACACTACTAAGGATGTTGCAGAACTAAGACTCGGAGTTTTATAATACTCTACAGTGCAGAAAGATTAACTCTGAGCTGTGCATTGTATGTGGTTCTAATGCACTGAATTGACAGCCAGTACTTCTATAATAGTAGACTATTCATCAAGTTTGTAAGCATCAAGCATGAATAACTTCTCATAAAAAATCTAGAAAAGGGCATGAAAAAAGAGAACTAAAATGTACAGATAAGAGTCCACTCAATTGTTTATTAGAACAAGATGAAATGGACATTATTGTCCTAATCTTGTCTGATGAATGGATGCAGAGATATGTTCATTCATTCCTTCCATGAAATTAAACTGGTGCCTATAGTTTACTTTAAAAATAGCTAGTGGGAAAAAAAATAAAAATAGCTACTAGGATACACACCTTTGATGGGCAGACCAACCAGAACCCCAAGACTCAGGATAGGACAGGCACCTGGCACATGGGAACACACACACCTTTGGCAGTTGAGATCTGGAGAACTCCATCAACAGAAGACCAGTCCCAGCCCCCACATCCAGAGGCCAAGATCAGCTCCACATCCAGCACAATTCCCATGGCAAACTTGGCAGGAGTACACAGCATATTTCTGGGATCTGACATGGACACTACCACAGAACTGTAATATCCAGAGATATTTTACTACTTTTATTCTCCCTTGTTTGTCTGATTGGCTACCCTTTCCTGTCTGTTTGGAAGTCATCTTGTTTTGTGATTATTTTTGTTTTTGGACTTTTTTGGACTTTTGATTTGTGGTTATTTTTGGTTTTAGGGGGGTTTTTTTTTTTTGGAATTTTGTTCTTTTTTCTTTCCACCCTTTCTCAGGTCTACATTTTTCTTTCTTTTCTCTTTTTCTATCTTCTTTTTCTGTTCTCCTCTTTCTTCCTTCTTTTTTTCACTGTTAAGTTTCTTACCTCTGTTTTACATTTTCTCCTATTGATCCTCTTCATCTCTTACCTCAACTACTTTTTGAATTTAAACCTTCAAGTGAGTAAACGTTGTCTCTTCCCTTTCTGATTATTCCTTTGCATTCTATTTCATTCTTTCCCTCTTGTGTCCTCCAGTTTCACAAAATTCAGGTGATCATCTTTTGACGTCCAGCCTTGACTCTACTATATTTGACATCATTCACCACTTTATATTGTCCCTTACCCATGTTAACCCCGATCCCCTACAAAAGGGTAAAGTCACTCCACCAAGGGAAAGCTCACTACATACAAGTACATGGGATGTGTTTGATTTTGTTATGTACCTTTAGAATTTGCTCCTGTGGTTGGAGGTAGCAGGTTAATGGTTACCATAGTTTGTCAGTAGTTAACAGGTACTTGAAACTATTGCTATTACTAACTGTACTACTTTAGCCATGATGTCATACATGTTATAATCAATTTCTCTCCCCATATGATAACACTGTGATTGATCATAATCACCACCACAACTCAGTACCAAAGGATTGGGTGCTGAGCCAAATAGTAACATTTCATCCTTTACAAATTGGGAAGGTAAGTTCTTGTGGTAGCTGTAAAGAATCACCTTCATCTAGAGGACATCCTGAAAGAACAGACATCTCTGAGGGAAAGCCTAATACTAGTGATAAAGCTATCATAAAAATCAGCAAGCATCAACATACAAAACAAAATAAAATAAAAGAGAGAAAATAAAAATGACAAGATGCAGAAGGAAAATACAACCCCAGACTCCCACCTCACCCAGGACAGACCCGGGTAAAACTGGAAGTCAAACACTGGAACTTTCTGAAATTATTGCAACAGAATGTAAAAAAAAATGTGGAAAGGGCTATAGAGAAAATAATCTCTCAGGTACAAAAAGAAATGATGCTTAAAATCAAAGATATTAGAGAAGACAGAGATAAAAGAATAGATGAGCTTAGAAAAAATGATGGAAACAAAAACTATCTAACATAGGAAAGAAATGGAACAAAAATATCCAAACAGAAATTCAAGAGATTAAAAGCTCCAATGAAAGTACATGCAACAGATTGATTGAAGGCAAAAGTAGAATATCAGATCTTGAAGACAGAATTATAGCTAGTAATCAAGAACAGAAAGTTATCTTAAAAATAGCAAAAGACCATGAAAAATCAATCCAACAACTACAAGATGAAGCAAAGAATAATATTAGTGTAATTGGGGCTCAATAAGAAAGTTGGATACAGCACAAATGCCATTAAAAAACTCTTCACAGAAATAATGGCAGAAAATTTGGGAAGCATGGATACAGAAACTTAACATACAAATAAATGAAGCATATAGAACTCCAAACAGCCATGACCAAAATAAATCTACACCAGGGCATATAATAATCAAGATTCCAGAAATTCAGCACAACAACAGAATATTAAAAGTTCTGAAAGAAAATGAACAAATCACCTATAAAGCCCATCAGAATCATGGCAGACTTCTCAGTACAAATCTCCAAGTAAAGAAGAGCATGGAGTGAAATATTTCAAGTCCTGAAGAAAAAACTTCCAACCCAGATTGATGTGCCCTGTAAAACTATCTTTCAAAATTAAAGGAAAAATAAGATAGTTCCATGACAAAGAAAAATTGAAGAAATTCAGGACCACCAAACCAACCCTACAAAAAGTACTGAAAGATATTCTAGACAGAGATAAAAGTGAACAAGATTCCAAGAGCAAGAACAGAAAGAAACCATTGGGTAAGGCAAGCAATTAGAGGGGGAAAGTACAGAACCAACAGCAGAAAAATAACATGACAGTGACAAGCCAATGCATATCACTTATAACCATCAATGAAAAGGCCTCAATTCACCAAATAAAAGAAATAGACTGGCAGAACGGATCAAGAAACAGGATCCAACAATATGCTGTATACAAGAAACACATTTAATTCAAAAGGAAATTCATAGACTGAAAGTCAAAGGATGGAAAACAATCCTCCATGTGACAGAAACCTAGAAAAAAGCAGGAATAGCTATTCTGTTTGCACACAATGTGAATTCCAAACCAAGAATGATAAATAAGATAGATAAATAAGGTAATGATATATTTGTCAGGGGAAAACTGCAAGAGAAGAGATAATAATCATAAATATGTATGCACCAAATACAGGAGCACCTAACTATATAAGACAAATATTAACAGACATGACAAATCAAATAAGCAATAACACCATTGTAATGGGGCATCTTAATAACCCACTGTCACAGAAATAAATCAAGTAGACAAAAAATTAGCAAAGAAAGATCAGAAATGAATGAAACCTATGAACAAATGGACTTAGTAGATATTTTCAGTGTCCAACCAAACATCATCAGAATACACATTATTCTCAGCTTAACATGGGATGATCTCTAAAATAGACCATATACTAGCCCACAGATTACACTTAAGTGAATACAAAGGAATTGAAATTATGCCATGCATTTTATCTGAGCACAGTGGAGTGAAAGTGGAAATTAATGACAAAAGAAATTTTTAAACTCTATAAACATATGGAAATTAAATAACACCCTCCTGAACAACCAATCAGTCACAGTTGAAATTAAAGAAGAAATTAAACAATATCTACAACCAAATGAGAAAGCAGATATAACATACCAGAACTTATGGGCTGGAAGGAAAGAAGTCCTCAGAGGGAAATTTATAGCAGTGAATTCTCACGTGAGGAAAGCAGGATGAGCACAAATAAACAAACAAATGCTGCAACTCGAGATTATAAAAAAGAATAAGACAAGCCCAAAGCTTGCACAAGGGAAGAAATTATAAAGATCAGAGCAAAAACTAATGCAATGGAGACTAGGAAATGACACAAATACTAATGGACTGAAGAGTTGGTTTTTTGAAAGAATAACTATAATTGACAAGCCCTTAGACAAGCTAATCAAACAAAGGAAGGAAAAGACTCAAATTCATGCACTGAGAAATGAAAAGGGTGAAATCACTACATACCCTGAAGAAATTTAGAAGATCATCAATAACTGCTTTGAAAATATTTGCTCTCAGAGCATAGAAAACAGAAGAAATGGGCAGATTCCTAGAAACATATGAATTACCAAAGCTGAATCAAGAAGATATAAAAATTCTGAGTAACCCAATATCAGTTAATCAGATTGACAATGTAATTAAAAATTTACTAACAAAGAAAAGGTCAGGTCCTAACAAATAACTGCTGAATTCTACAAGAAATGTAGAGACAATTTAATGTGAATACTCCTCAAACTCTTTAATGAAATTGAAAAGGAAGCAATACTCCCTAACACTTTCCTGGAAGCAAGTATTACCCTGATAGCAAAACCAGAAAAAGACCCAACCAGAAAAGAGAACTACAAGCCAATCTCCATAAAGAAAAGAGATGCAAAAATTCTCAATAAGATACAAGCAAAGAAAATGGAGTAAATCACAAAGAAGATCATACACTTTGACCAAGTCTGATTCATCCCAGGGATTCAGGGATGGTTCAACATACACAAATCAATAAATGTAATAGACCAAAAATTACATGATCATCTCAATAGATGCAGAAAAAGATTTTGAAAAAGCTCAATATTCATTCAAGATAAAAAAGAACCCTATGAAAAATTGGAACAGATATTCTTATCCTGATAAAAGCCATCTAGGATAACCAACAACCAACAGTATACTAAATGGACAAAAATGGAAAGCTTTTATTCTAAAATCAGGATCAAGACAAGAATGTCCACTGTAACTACTCCGATTCAGTATAGTTCTGGAAACATTAGCCAGAACAATTAGAAAAAAGAGGGAAACAAAAGGCATGGGGAGAGAAAAAAAGAAGTGAAATTATCATTATTCACAGATAACATGATATTGTACATAGAAGACCTCAAAAACTCCACCAGAAGGCTCCTAGAATTAATAAAAAAATTCAGTACCATAGCTGGATACAAAGTCAACACTCAAAAATCAATAACATTCCTATACACAAGCAACAAACACAATGAGACAGAAAACATACTTTTCACAATAGCATTCAAAAAATTGAAATACTTAGGAATCAGTCTAACAAAAGAAGTGAAAGATCTGTGCAGTGAAAATTACAGTGTCTGAAAAAAGATATCAAAGAAGATTTCAGAAAATGGGAAGATATTTCTTGCTCATCGATAGAAAGAACCAACATTGTGAAAATAGCCATACTCTTAAAAATTGTTAGACAGGTTCAAGGCAATCCCAATCAAAATACCATTAGTATACCTCTCAGATCTAGAGAAAACATTCTTAAAATTCACCTGGAACCAGAAGAGACCCAAAAGAGCAAAATCAATCCTGACCAACAAAGGGAAGGCAGGGGGCATTACAATTCTTGACTTGAAATTATACTATAAAGCTACTGTGATAAAATCAGCACAGTATTGACAAAAAACAGACTTGGAGATCAATGAAACAAACTGGAAAATGCAGCCACTATCACAAACACATTCAACCACCTTATCTTTGACAAAGGGGCCAAACATGTTCAGTGGAAGAAAGACAGCCTCTTTAATAAATGGTGCTGGGAAAACTGGCTTTCCACATGCCAAAGACTAAAATTAGACCCATGCCTATCACTGTGACTAAAGTCTAAATGCATCAAAGATATAAATATTAAAACAGAAACACTAAATCTACTGGAAAAGAAAGTAAGTAGAAATCTTGAAGACACTGGGGTAGGCAGAGACTTCATCAACAAAACCCAAACTGCATGGGAAATAATCAAAGAATCAACAACTGGGATCTCATCCTATTGAAAAGTTTTTGCACATCAAAAGAAATCACCAATGGAGTAAAAAGAAAACCCACAGACTGGGAAAAAATTTTACCCAACTGTCCCTCAGACAAAGGACATATAAAGAATTTAAAAGAATTTAAATTTAAAAAGGTAAAGAATTATATCTTTGATTTAAAAAGAAAATATAAAGAATTTTAAAAATCCGACCCCCCCCAAATTCAAAGACCCAACCCAAAAATGGGCATCTCAGCTGAACACACATTTCTCAGATGAAGAAATACTAATGGCACATAAATACATGAAAAAATGTTCATCATCATTGGTCATTCAAGAAATACAAATTAAAATAACACTAAGATTCCATCTCACCCCAGAAAGAAAGGCTATCATCAAGAAATCAACCAACAACAAATGCTGGCAGGGCTGTGGGGGAAAAGAAATCCTTCTCCACTGTTGGTGGGAGTTTAGACTGATGCAACCACTGGGGAAATCAGTGTGGAGATTCCTCTAAACACTAGGATTACAGATTCCATTCGACCCAGCTATTCCCCTTCTGGGTATTTTCCCAGAAGAATTAAAAACATCATACCAAAGTGATTTATGTGTACCCATGTTTATAGCAGCACAATTTGTGAAAGCTAAATCTCAGAAACAAACTAAATGCCCATCAACTGAGGAATGGATAAAAAAGTTGTGGTCTTTTCATACAATGGAGTACTACTCAACTGTAAAGAATGATAAACTTGAGACTTCTATAGGTAAATGGATACAACTTGAGACCATACCCATAAGTGAAATAAATTAGTCTCACATGTGTAAACATCATATTATCTCCCTAGTATAAGAAGCTGAAATAGTAAATCAGAGACAAAATGTACTATAGATATTGGGAACTAAGAAGAAACTATTAAATTTTAGAGAAACTGGGATGTGGGAAAGGAGAAAAGAAAGAAGGGAAAAGAAAATATACGTGTGTGTGTGTGTGTGTGTGTGTGTGTGTGTGTGTGTTAATTAAGATAGCTACACTACTAATTTCTGTTATTTCATTTAAAAGAACAGTTTGTGCTTGTATCATTTGATCAATTTTTCATGCCTACATCTTGTACTCTGAGCAACTACTTTGAAGATAACAATATGCACTATATTAATCACTGTTACTCTTGTTTGGAAATTTTGTACATTGTTTTTATTGTTTTTTCTCTTTAAAATAAAAAATAGCTGATAGCTACAGTGTACCCTATCTATGTGGGGAGTGGAATTATGACTTATGAAGCCTAACCTTTCCCTCCAGAAGCCAGTAACCTGGCAGGAAAAGATAACTGATCATGCCCATCAGAGCAAATCTTCTAAAACATAAAATTTCAGGTAGCTGTTAGAGCAGTGAGAAGGAAGTGACAGGATTAAATCTGATGTGTGGTTAAAAGAACCAGAAAAGATTTCAAAGAAAAGGTTATCATTGTGCTGTGCCTACAAATATGAATAATTTTTTCTGGAAAGTCATGGAAGGGGCAGCAATTGAGGCAAGAAGATCAGAAAAAAACAGAGCAATACATGAGAAGAGTGTGCTTTGACAATCGTGTTACCATGGTCTTAATATAGGGTATAAGTCACAGGGAAGCAAAAGATAGTGTTGAAGAGGCAAGGTGCTGCTGAATTTTGAACATCTTTGAATAGCTTATCGAGGAGTATGTATTTGATGTGCAATGGTCAATCGACTACTGCAACATTTTTTTAAAAAAAGAGTGTGTAGTGATGTGTATTTTAGAAATTTTCTAAACTATAGCATGAACTTAAATTGTAAAATGAGCAAATCAAAAAGAATAGACATACCAATGTGTTATTACAATAAACAGAAAATGGATCTGTGCAAAGACCGTAGCTGTGTGAACAGAATAGCGAGAGACTAACACCTGGAGATTTCAGAGAAATGGGTAACTTAGATTTGAACCTGGCTACAGTGAAGAAAATTAGAAATTACCATGAAGTTTCTGGTCCAAGTGATGAGTGTAACCATCAAATGAAATGTGAAATCATAGAACAGAAACAAGAAAGAAGATGACAGGATTCATTCTAGACGGAAAGTTGGCCACTCTTTTTCCAGTCATTGTAAAGGAAAAGCCCCTTGTGTAATTTGCTTCCCATAAAACACATACAGAATTAGGTCTCTGCATCTCCCTGGGACAGAGATTTCACAAAGCTCTTGGTAAAGGTTCTATTTATTTTCCACAACAATTTTAAACCATCAATAAAAATTTTCATATACTCAAAACCCCACTTGTGTCAAGTTAGCATCTGTCTTTGGGGTTTGTTAAAACCCATAGTGATAAAGGCAAAGGTCTTCTAGTGCAAGGCAGGTAATGCAGGCTTAGTAGGAACTGCAGTGAATTAGAAAGTTTAAGTCACCTCAAAAGGGAAAAGCTCTTATTTAGCTCCAAATGGTTGTTCTTCTGCTTTAATGAAAGATCTGTGTGGCCTGATCTTTGAATGCTTCAAAAGAAATTGGGTTTTATGTAAATAGATTTTTAGGCAAACTCCCATTTTTTATATGTTGACACATCATTCTTTTAAACAAAACACTATGCTAAGCAATGAAACTCTTCCATGACCCCTGACCATTAAACCTTCTCAAAGCTAAAGATTTATACCTATATTTAGCTTGTGTTACCACTTTGAGATAACTTTGTGAGAAATAGCTCCAAAAGCCTTTTTCAATTATAAAAGTTGCTCTTTTCATTGGCCCTAAATCTAATGCTTTCAGATCTTTTATGGTCCTTCTTTATACAGTGCCAAGAATTTAAGAACAAGGCCATGTTCAATTTATCCATGGTATTCGTGATTTTATTGACTTTCATCATAGCTCCTCTGAGCCTTCTTATTTTTGAACAAATATTACAGATTAGTCTATGTTTATAGGCTAGTACCTTGGTAGACACATAAACAACTATGAGTAAAAACAATATTATTTTGGGACTATGTAAAATGAATATAACCTCATTATATTAGAGGAAATCAGAGTCAGAGGGATAAGAAACTATTCAAAGGTCATACAGCTACTTCCTGGTACAGTGGATATGAGAATCTAGCTTTACCAACCCTCACTCTCTTGTCTCTTTGGTCAGATTTTCATCACTGTGACAAAACACCCAAGAAAAATAACTTAATGGAGAGATGTTGATCCTTGGCTCATAACTTCAGAAGTTTCAGTCCATGGTCAGCTGGTTCCATTACTTTAGGCTGTGAAGAGCCAGAAAGATCATGGTAAAAGGCCACAGCAGAGGAAGGTTCGTCGGCTCATGGCAGCTTACAAGCAGACAGAGGAAGAGCATGCAAAAAGGTATACCTGTCAAAGGCAAAGCCCCTGTGAACTATTCCTTCAACGAGGTGCGACACCCTAATAGCCCATTCACCTGTGAACACCTCAATGGGTTGATCCACTGATGAGGCTAGCACCCTCAAAATCTAATCACTTCTCCAGGAGTCTATCAATCCAATAAAGCTGACCACTTACATTAACCATCCCCTTCACTCTCGTGCCTAGGCTGAAAGCTCATTGTGTGTTTAATAAGTCTGCATTTTTGATGTATCAGTTAGCTGTTGCCATTACAAGGAAAAACTGAAAAATATTAGTGTCATGCAACCATAGATGATTGTTTCTCACTCACATAACTGCAGGTTACTCCATTCTAGTGGCTTCAGCTGCACTGTCAGGTCCAGACTCCAGATTTCAGGTCTGTACCTGCTCCCATTCTGGGGGTTTGCTATCTAGGAGGAAGACTTAGTTACTTAACTTATATTCTTCTCAAAGTGATAGGCACAAAGATCCCAGAGGAGCAAGTACAAATATGGGCCACCTTTAAAGCCCAAACTCAGAATTCCTGTGAAGTTGTTCCCAAATACATCCCT
This sequence comes from Chinchilla lanigera, assembly GCF_000276665.1. NCBI lineage: Eukaryota > Metazoa > Chordata > Mammalia > Rodentia > Chinchillidae > Chinchilla > Chinchilla lanigera. The sequence goes on along the minus strand of NW_004955493.1, from coordinate 3,870,477 downwards.
CTAGCCAGAGCAAACCATGAGACAAAATACCAAGGAGGCAGGGATGTAAGGAATCCTGGAAAGATCAGGGTTGAATGAAGAAGTGAACACACACTGAACGTTAATCATATCTATCACAGCTACCTATAATTGAAGGAAAATATTGCACCATACATTGCATCTAACACTTTTTATTAGGAATATCATGTTCATGAGAACCCTAGGTGGTATATATAATCACCTTCATTTCACAGATATTTGAAACTCAGATAGGCTAAACAAATTAATGTATGCCACATATATTTACTAGTAAGTGGCAGAATAAAACCTGAAAAAAATAATCTGCCCTGTGCCACTATTTTACCCTGGATCTTAACTCTCTTTCACTCTCTAGAAGTTACAACTTATCTTCAGAAGCTCAATATACTTTTCAGTCCAGAAATGTGTTAGTTGTATTCACAATTGCTCTATGTCTGATATTAGTCATGGTCAAATCCCTATATGATCAAATTCCTTTGATAACAACGTACAAAAGTAACAGAGGAGAACGTTAAGTAGGGTTGTAAAGAGAAGACTAACTTCTTGTATGGCAGCAACCCATTTCCCTATGTTCTTGCACTGAGACCATGAAGAATAAAAATAAAACTGTGCTGAAATAATAGTAGGCAACTATTGGATAACACGTAAGATCCTTTACCTTGTAGCTCACCCTTGAAGTTAAAAATATACATGAGTGAATCCTCTTTCTCATGAAACACAGTCCCAGACATCCCATAAACAACTGGAGCTGATTTAAATTGGAAGTTCAGCTAAGAGGACTGGGCCATGCCATTAAACCAAATGTCACCCTCAATTCTTCTCACTAACACAAATTCTGGACTGGAAAAGCCAATGACACTGACCATAAAGACAGAGGGATGAATTAGGTCCTGAGTCAGAGATCACTAATCCCTCTGAAGTTCTTCTTATAATGAGGTTGTGTGACATCCCTATCAGCTTTTATTGTTCCCTAAAATTTAATGCTGGGTTTCTCATTGGGCCCTCACAGAAAGTTTCTGTTCTGATCATTTTCTGGTTCCCCAGACTATCTCTTGAGACTGAGGAACTGCCTTAATCTCATCAAGACATTTCCTGCTCCATGCTCTTCACGAACCTTGACTCTGAAGGATTCTTCAAGGACCTGCTGATAAGACTGATCTTCTTGTCTACCAGCCAAAACTGAACAGTCACTGAGTATCTAGGGCTTCAATTACAAAGGAAGTTCAAGATTAGCTTCAGACCCTACATGAGCCACCTCAGAGAACATGGGAAATGCTCTAGAACTGACTCACATCAGATTTATACCAACACTTTTAGATATATCCCGCTGAGTAATTGCCCTTCCAGGGAGAATTCAAAATCTGCCCAGGGATCAGTGAACTGATCAATTTGGTTCGTTGCTTATTTTTCTAAATAAAATTTTAATGAAACACAGCTATGCTCACTTGTTTAAGTATTGTCTATGCCTATTTTTGCACTACAATAGCAGAGAAGCTGTGGCAGAGACCATGTGGTCTGTAAAATATTTATAAAATAGTTATAGGCTGTACATTTACAGAAAAGGTTTGCCAACCCTGGTTTTGTTGTTTCAATCTATAAAAATGAGCTACATCCAAGATCCTGTATTGAACACTCTTTCTTGCTTAGTTCTCAGACTCACAACCTTCAGGAAAATATTCCACCTTACAACTGGAGTGATAGTATCATGAATTAAATTAACTAAATCAATGCACTTAAATATGGTGACAATCTTAAAATATGTTCTCAAACTCCTTGAGAATTTATCCATTGGGAAGTGGAGTCTATGTCCCTTCCCTTGAATCTGAGCAATTTGTGATTCACCTGTAACCCATAAAATGTGAGGGAAGTAATGTTGCTATGTGACTTCTGAAGCCATATCTCTCCAAAAGAACAATGGAGCTTTTACTTTGTTTTTCTGAAAAGCTTGTGTTGGAGAATTGAGCCACCACTTAAGAAGTTTGACTGACCTGAGGCTGGGAAGAAGCTCAAGCCATTTGGGGGACCCACTGTGTAGGCATCCAATCAATTGTCTGTGCTGACATAACAGCCAGCATCATCTCCCAGCCACGCAGGTGACTAATCTTGAACATCTACCACGGTTAGGTTTGCCCATCACTACAAGAGGTGCAGTTCTGCAATTTCAGGCTACAATTTCATGAGCACCACTAGCAGAGACCATCCTGAATTCCTGACTCACAAAGAGAATTTCTCACCAGGAAACTTAAATGTCTGGGTTATAAAAATAGGACTCCTGGCTTCCAGTTCTGCATGTAACGAGCTTAGAAGTTGCCATTCCATTCTGAAAATAAGTAAAAGTTCCAATAGGCTAAATTCATCTTGGATCTGTAAGACATGTAAAGATGAGGGCAAAGCGCTATCCCCAACACAGAAGAGTCAGATGGGATTACTAAGCCGAGGCTCACGGGCAGAAGCTGCTTTGAGAACCATTACCAGGATAAGAGAAACCTAAAACAAAATCACAACTTTTTCTGTGCACAGTGTGGACAAATCTTGGAATTAAAAACTCTGGAGATACCCAATCATAGGAGTGCCTCGCATTATTGTGAGTTTTGCCTTCAGAAGCTCAACCAGTTTCTCACACTACTGTGAGAAAAAAAAATCTCATCATGCTTCTGGCAGAAGGAAGAGAAAAAGCCATTTTTGGCCTATACCATAGCATTCCATTGTTCTTAATAAAGTCTATTCTCAGGAGAAATGATATAACCAGAGCAAAACTGATGTTCTCTTTTTTTATTATTTTTTTATTTTTTTTTTTGGGGTTAAAGGACTTAAACCTTTTTACAAACCCACAGGCATAAATGAAACAACATAAAAATAATAAAAACAATACAGAATTTCAGGCAAAATGAAAAGGCAGTAACAATAGCTGCTGTATTACATACTGTTATCTTCATATTGGTTGCTCCGATAAACAAATACAGACATGTAAGAATGATCAAACAATTAATTATCAAATGGTCCTGTCAAGAAAGCAATAGAAATTAATAGCACAATTATCCTGGCCATCTTGTGTGTGTGTGTGTGTGTGTCTGTGTGTCTGTGTGTCTGTGTGTCTGTGTGTGTGTCTGTGTGTATTTTTTCCCTTTTCTTTATTTTCTCCTTTCTCTCATCCCAGTCATTCTTTCCTTTTGAGCAGTTTTTTTCCCTTTCTCACTATTGTACCTTTTCGATTTTATTTACTCTTTCAGGTTCTTATACTAGGGATACAACATGATGTTTACACATGTGAGACTTACTTATTTCACTTATAAGTATGGTCTCTAGTGGCAACCATTTAATTATAAAAAACCTCGAGTTTATCTTTCTTTATAGCTGAGTAATAGTCCACTATATAAAAATACCACAGTTTTTTATACATTCCTCAGTTGATGGACATTTGTGTTGCTTCCATGATTTAGCTATGACAAATTGAGCTGCTATAAACATGAGTGCATATATATCGCTGTGGTATGATATTTTTAGTTCTGGAAAAATACCCAGAAGAGGAATAGCTGCGTTGAATGGGATCTCTAATCCTAGTTTACTGAGGAATCTGAGATTGATTTCCACAGTGGTTGCACCAGTCTACACTCTAACCAACAGTGGAGAAGGGTTCCTTTTCCCCACAGCCCCTCCAGCATTTGTTGTTGGTTGATTTCTTGATGATAGCCATTCTTTCTGGGGGGAGATGGAATCTCAGTGTTGTTTTAATTTGCATTTCTCAAATGACTAGTGATGATAAACTGATGATTTCTTATCAGAGCCTAACTGATCTGAGGGAAGAGAAATGCATGGCTCTAGCCCATTTTATCCTCCCATGTAGGAAAACAGTTTCCCAACTGCAGACCACTACAACCGTCCTGTCACACCTAAGAGGGGGATTTAAGAAACACTTGTCACATTCACAGTCCAGGGGTACAGGATTATTAAAACACTGAGACCTAAGTGTAAGATTATAGAAAACCTCCCCTGCCCCATACCTTCCCTGTTACAGTTCAGATCTAGAATGCCCCTCCACAAGGCCTCATATGTTCACAGGCGGGACTTTTCAGAGGTGAATGGATCAGAGAGGCACGGTACTCATCCACCCATTAATTCGCTGGTGAATCCATAGCTGAATGTGCTGTTGGGAAGTGGCCTCTGGTTTGAAGAGGCAGGTCACTGAGGCACCAGCTGGAGAGGTGCATCTCCCTCCCTGGCTCCTCCATTCACTCCCTGCTTCCTGGCCACCATGGCATGAGTAGCTTTCCTGTGCCAGACCCTCCCGCTGTGCCCCTTCCTGCCTTGGAGCCAGCCAGCTAAGGACTGTGTCCTCTAAAAGCTATGAGCCAACATAAAATTCTCCTCCTGTGCTTTGTAAGCGTCAGGTATTGTGTCCCAGCAGTGAGAAAATGACTGACACCACTACATTACTAGAGGCCTATTCACAGCAGCTCCTTTCGTGCAGATCATGTAAACAATCATTTTAGACATCAATGGTCTAGTGGTTTACAGGCAAATTAAAAAGCAGAGAGTCTCATATTGTATCAAAAAAACAAGTCCAATTATACAATGTCTACCCAAACCCAATTTACATATGAAAATATATATATGGATATATATACATAAATATATATACCTGTATAAAGTAAATAGATAGAAAAAGATATATCATGATTGAAAAGGAAGGGGAACCAGAATAGATCATGTATAGGTATAAATTCCCTGTGATGAATGTGATGATTATGTATGTCTAAATTCTACTCATAAATTTAGTAAAGAAGGAAAAGGAGAAGAAGAAAAAGGAGGAGGAGGAGAAGAGGAAGAAGAAGAGGAAGAGGAAAAGGAAGAGGAAGAAAGAAGAAGATGAAGAAGAAAAAGAAGAAGGAGGAGGAGGAGAAGGAGGAGGAGGAGGACGAGTGCAAGGATGAGGACGAGGAGGAGGACGAGGAGGACGAGGAGGAGGATGAGGATGAGGATGAAGAGGAGGAGGAGGAGGAGAAGAAGAAAAGAAAAAGAAAGAAAGGAACAAAGGAAGAAAGAGAGAGAAAGAAATAGAAAGAAAGAAAGAAAGAAAGAAAGAAAGAAAGAAAGAAAGAAAGAAAGAAAGAAAGAAAGATAGAAAGAAAAGGAAGAAGACATAGTCCAGCAGGAGAAGAGTCAAGGAGAACAACTTTCAACGTATAGAACTGAATTCTCATTAAGAAACTGACAACATGGTTCTGAGTGGACTGCAGAACTGCTATGAAACCCTTGAGAGAAGTATACCTCTAATACATCCATTTCAAGCTGGAGGGTCTATTGCAGTAATCCTGTCCTTAAATCATCGTTATATATTGGAAGTATCATGGATCTGCCTCAGTCTTCAGATCAGCAGAAGCACACTCAGGGAAGCACACTTAGGTATCTGATTCAGCAAGGACATCCTAGGATCTGACTCTGATGCCAACTCAAGCCAAATCCTCATCTAACAGACACATGGGTCAGTCAATTTCAACATCCGGAGGAGTCAAGCCTTCAGAAGACTGCAGCCTCAAGTGGCATTTGGTCCAGGAATTTACAGGGAACACAAAGCATTGTGGTAAAGAATATTTGCAAAGGGACAAAATAGGAATGATAAAGTAGTAGGTTGTCCTTGAACTCAAACTCCCAATGAGTTAGAAAATGGGGAAGACACATGAGACACTTTGTAAATCAGTAAACTTACCACCTAGCTCGTTTACTCCTCTTATGACATGTTGAGAATCGCACCGACAACTATTTTGCTACCTGAAGACCAAGCAGAACTGACATCACTACCCCATCTCACTTGAATCTCATACATAGACATATAAGCAAACAAGGGACTCGTGCTACTTCTATGTTCATTTCTAAAGCTTCTCAAGTAAATTGCTAGTTTTCTACATCAGGCTGAGGAGCAGGGTCTTACCCACCATTCTCAGCCAGAATGATTAGGAAAGGAGTGGGACTGGTGGTGTGGGAAAGAAACTGCCCATCTGCCAAGTCGCACTCTATCTTAAAAGACTTATAAAGATTCTTCTTAGAACAGGAATCTTCTTGGTTCAAAGTAATGTCTCCTCTTATTACCTGTGACAGAAAGGTAAAGCTGGCAGTATCAGTTCAATGAACCCAGAAGAGCAAAGCCAGGTGATCTGGAGGAGACAAGAAAGAACGGAAACTAACCTAGACCTAATTAGCAACCAGTTTACAAAGAGTTACTTGCTGCTCTTGTGTTTTACCCAGGCTACTTTCAGCATTCACTTCAGGTTGAAGGCGAGCCCACATGGGATTGCAGCTTACCCATGCTTCCCTCATCAGCATGTACAAAGTTGCTTGGACAATGTGGGGAGATCTAGACAGGAGTAGGATAGCAGCAAGGAGGAAATAGGAAAGAAGAGACATCTGAGGCCACTCGAGAAACAAGGCTGGAGGTAGGGAGCCCGCTGAGAACACATTAGTTCCAGCAGTACTTTTGGCCAATTCCATTGTCTGCATGGAGCCTGCTTCCCCAGGAGAACCTCAGGGATGAGCATCTGACTAGCTACCTGGAACGCAAGCAGAGTCCTGAGAATGCAGGGGCACTCAGAACTGAGCAAGCCAATAGTTAATGATGATCCCTAAAAACTGTGTGTGTCTGCTAAGGAGTGACAATTCTCCGAAACCTAAACACCTTGTTCTTTGAACACCTGAGACACAGGATATTCTGATCCCTGTAAGCCATGTGGCTGAATATCAAATTCTACATCTCAGGCCCCAGCCTCTCCAGGGAACCCAAGCAACACAGAAAACATCAATGCAGACACACACAGAGTTTGATTCCTAGAAAAGTTTTCTACAGGCACTGCCGAGTTAAGTAATACAGCAATAGTGGTAGAGCAGGGAATATAAAACAAAGGCAAGACACAAAGAAAGTTTTAGCCAAGATGTTAAATGACCCAGGAAATTAATGGAAGACAGTAAAATGCAGATGAGAAAAGATAAAGGACAGAGGAAGAGAAAAACTAAAGGAGGCAGGAAATAAACAGGATGGAAGAAAGGAAGCATGTGGGGAAATGATGTAAATAAGAAAATTTCTATTTTCCAAAGTAATAGTCCTTATCATGTAGTGTTAAAAGTATTTGCTTACAATTAAAACAACACTGAGATTCCATCTCACCCCAGAAAGAATGGCTATCATCAAGAAATCAACCAGTAACAAATGCTGGAGGGACTGTGGGGAAAAAGGAACACTTTTCCACTACTAGTGGGAGTGTAGACTGGTGCAACCACTGTGGAAATTAGTATGGAGATTCCTCACAAAACTAAGACTAGAGGTCCCACTTAACCCAGCTATTTCCCTTCTGGCTATTTCTCCAGAAAAACTGAAAACATCATACTACAGCAATATATGTGCACCCATGCTTATAGCAGCACAATTTGTTATAGCTAAATCTTAGAAACAATCCAAATGCCAGTCAATGGAGAAACAGATAAAAAAAGATGTGGTATTTTTATACAATGGATTATTACTCAGCTATAAAAATGATAAACTTGAAACTTTTATAGGTAAATGGTTGCCATTAGAGACCATACTCATAAGTGAAATAAAACAGACCAACATGTGTAAACATTGTATTATCTCCCTAGTGTAAGAACTGGAAAGAGTAAATAAAACCCAAAAGATACAGTAGATATTGTGAAAGGGAAAGAAATTGCTCAAAGGGAAGGAACAACTGGAATGAATGGAAAGGAGAAAAGAAATAAAGAAGAAAAGGAAATATGTGTGTGTGTGTGTGTGTGTGTGTGTATACAAGGATAGCTGGGATAATTCTACTGCTGGGGTCTATTGGTTTATTGAAAGGAACAGTTAATGCTTAAATTATCTTTTTCTTGACCAATTTTGCATTCTTATATCTGTTAATCTGAACAACTAATTTGAAAACAATATGCCATATAACAACCATTGTTGAATTCCTACTATCTTGTTTAGTGAAGTTACTTTTTTTTCTCTTTAATTGTTTGATCAATCTTGCATTCTTACAGTTGGTAATCTGAGCAACCTCACTGAATATAACAATGTGTAATATAACAACCATTGTTAATTCCTATCATCTTGTTTTGAAATCCTGTGTCATTTTTATTGCTTTTGTGCTGTTTTGATTTTGTCTTTGTTGATGTTTTGGGTTTTTTCTCTTTAAAATAAAAAAATAAAATTATTCACTTACATTTCTAATCTTGCCTTAAATTAAGACAGGAAATCTGGCCAGATGATTATTGAAACTCTCAGAGCAATAGCAAGTTCTTGGAGTAAATGTTTACTAACAACGCATGTGAAGAAGGAATGGAGGAAGAAAGCAGAACTCAAGGCCTGCGGTTCTTGAATGCAGAATATCACTGGCCTTTTCCTCAGATTTTAGATTCCTTCTTTCCTGTTTAAATGTATCCTACCTTTCTCTTCTTTTCTCCCACCTCTTTCTTCTCTCTTATACTTGTGTCAAGAACCTGGGAAGTATCCCAGCTCAGCTCTCTTCCCGGCATCAATTCTCTATTACTAACTTGGTGACTGTCTACAAATGTGTCCACACCCATTACCACCTTCAAAGCATTGGCACTGCTACCCTGAATTGTCAGCTTTAAAATGCCATCTTCCTCTTTGGCTCTCAGTGAGGTCACAGCCAAATAGAAAAAACAATTAAATCATATCCTTGCTTGAAATTCAACAATGGCTTCCTATCACCTACATGTCAAAATCCAAAGTCAGGTACATCTTAAGGAGTGAACACCGTAAAATCTTGATCCATCCATAACTCCTCGAGGTCCCTATACTTTTGGAGGATACCTGACTCTTTACAGCTTCTGTGTGCTTTACTTTTAAGGCCTCACCCCTTAGATCATTTTGGAGGACTGCTTTGTGCACAGTTAAATTACAGTTCCCTTGGCTCAAGTAAGTACAAACTCCAAATGACAGCACAGTTCAGAGTTCCCCAGCATGCTCAAGTTAAGGCTGGACTTTGCCTTCAATTATATCCTCATTTGGTATATTTTTTCTTTATCTACGACTGCATAACAAAATTTCCTCCATATTAATGTTTCAAAACAAACATCCATTAGCTCATATAGCATCTAAGGGTCAGGAAACTGGAAGCATTTTAGCTCAGGTCATTTATGGGGTTGCAGTGAGGTTGTTGGCTAGGGCTACAGTCATCCAATTGGAAAGGAGAATTTATACACTTCCAAGATCACTCATTTGATGGTTGACAAGAGCCTTCAGGTCGACCTTTCTACAGAACTGCTGTCTTCTCCCAAAACAAATGACCTAAAAGAAGAAAAGAGCTAGAAAATGAACAAGAAAGCACCAAAAATAAAACCTAATCTTGGAAGCAGCATACAATCTCTTCTGCTCTATGCCATTGGTCATATATATAATCCCTGGTACAAGTGGAGGGAACTGCAAAAAGGGAACCAGGAAGTGGAAATTGCCACTTACTCAAAGCCACTCAGGATGATGGCTAGCATATTTAGATTCTTCCTCTTCTCTAAATAGTTCACACATTCTCTTGTCAGCTTTTCCTAGAAACCCTTCTTTTTTATTTATTTTAAAGATAAAAGAATGAAAACATCTTAACAAACACATACATTTAGAAAATAACACAAAAACAAGCAATACAGAATTTCAGACAAGGTGGTAGGAAATTAACAATGGTTGTTGTATTACATATGGATATCTTCATATTTGATACTCAGATAAACAAACATAGACATGTAAATTGATCAAACACTTAAACATTAACTGTTCCTTTCAATAGAGCAATAAAAGTCAGTAGTACAACTACGTTAGCTGTCCTGTGTATACGTATGTACATATTTTCCCCTTCTTTCTTTTCTCTTTTTCCCTCATCCCAGTTGTTCTTTCCTTTTGAGCAATTTCCTTTCCTTCTTAATGAATCATTTGTACCCGAAGCCTGGTATAAAGGGACTGCTTCTAGGAAACCCGACCTCAGATAGCCAGACAAGTCCTCCATGATACAGCCCTTGCCTATTTCTCCAACTTCAGCTCTTGCCAACTCATGCCTCAACCTTGATTCCCCAGCAACCCTGAGAGGATGCTTGCACGTGACATATAACCCTTTTACTAAGAAGGCAGAGGCAAAGTCTTAGTTATCTTTTTTTTTTATCTCCATCACTTGTTACTATTAAATATTTCTTGAATGAATGAATAAATGAATGAATGAGTGTACATGCTAAAGTTGTCCCCCTCAATGAGAGCACTTCTAAATAGCTACTGCACAGGCTTTGTATAACATTGAGATTTTCATTTTACCTTCCATTATAGCTTGGATAACATACCCAGGTGTCCCACTGGCAAGGTCTTAATGTCCAAGGTCATGCTATTGGGAAGTGCTGCAACCTGTAGGATATGGGTCCTTTTTTTTTTTTTTTGGCACTGGGAATCAAACTCAGGACCTTGCACTTGGCAGGTATGTGCTTGTGTCACTGAGCTATATCCCAGCCCTAGGATATGGGTCTTATGGAAGATCTTTAGGTTCCTTGAGGGAAAACCTTTGAAAAGGGCTGTGGGGCCTCAGTCTCTTTCTCTTCTTCTTTGCTTCTTGGCCCTGGAGGTGGGCAACTTTGATCCACTTCTCACTCTCCTCCTGATCACTCAGTCATGGCTCAGGAGCTTTCTGAACCATGAGCCAAGATAGACCTTTTCTTTTTATAAGCCAATTCTCCCAGTCATGTCATTTTACCAACACAAAACCCTCCAAACTTTGGTAAGGGGAAACAACAAAATCTACATTTTTATTAATTATTTATTCAACAGGTATCTATTGAAAGTTTACTGTGTAACTGACAATCTCCTAAGCAAGGAAGAGACATCAAGGAAACAGATACTAGAATTCTACCTTCATTCTAGAGGACTACATTCTAGTACAGGGAAATTGTAACAGCTGAAAGGATAGATACAGTCCCAGCTATTGTCCTAGGTTTTCATTCAATTCTTTCACAAACCTATAAAGTAGATATTATTTATTATTAGTAGTATTATTATTAATTTTCATTTTTAAGCTAAGAATAATAATACACAGTAAATAAGGGGCTTGGAATTTGAATCTAAGGAGCATTCCGGAGCCTATGTTCTTGTCTACCTACTTATCCATACAGTGTGCTCTACTTTTCTAATTCTAAGAAGAAGAAATAAAGAAAACTGAGCTTTTACTTAGTGTTTCTAGAATTCCACCTTGAGCTGGAATGAGGATGAGAAGTAATGCAGTGGAGCAGTGACAATTTAAATTGGAATGAGGAATCTGGTTTAAACTAGGACTTTTAGTGTAGACCTGTCACTCTCCTCCCCTGAGCCAGAAGACTGAAATTCTAAAGTCTTTTCCTGCATTTCCTTAGAACAGCCCTTAATGGTCTAGTTCTTAAGGTTTTGACATCTTCATGGCATTTCACTTTACATGATATTTGTCAGCCTAAATGTTTCATTTCTCCTGCTAGATTTTAAGCCTTGTGTACAGTGAATGCTCCTGTACACACCGTTATACACTGTATTCACCATGCCATCTTAGTCACATTTCACATGAAGAATGGGCCTCTATATCGAAGGAGTTCTCTTGAAGTCTCCTTCATGGTCACTGAGGGAATGAATAACAAAGTGAGTCAAGATTCAAAAGCTTGCTTGTCTCATTCCAAAACTTGTGTCTTCCACTCACACTTAGTACCTTAGGAAAAAGAAACTGCTTAAATGGCATTCCTGCTGGTCAGCTACCATTCCTTAAAGTCTGTTTCAAATATTTCCCTCTCTGCTATACACATGCGCACTCACGACTACAATATTGACTTTCTAAGTGCCCAATATGGCGTCTCTCCCCTTGGAATTAGGCCTTCTGTGAGCAAAGTAGGTCCTGATACATAGTCTTTCCTCAAAAAATCTGAGTGAGTGTACTGTAAAGATTTAAAAGTAGGATTTTGCTAACAGTGATTTTTTTTTCTCTCTTTAGATTCATAGGAATCCATTGTATTGTGCCTCGTATCCCTTTCTTTGTATCTTAATGGTTAAATGTTTGTAAAGAGCAGGGAGGCATTTTCCCCTCCAGGGCACCAGTTTCTGGGAAGTTTCACGAAGTTTGAAGTTAACAGCATTGTACTAATTCTGCACAAGTCTATTAAAGGCTAGGGTCCCACCAGAAAATGCACATAACTCAGAAAGGACACATGGAGAGAGTTTAATCAAGGTACTATTCATGAGGGGATGGCAGAGCTGAGAGAAAGTACATGGGGAGAGGCAACACCTTGAGTCTACTGACAGCAAAAGCCCTTACCACCCCGGGGCAAAAAGAGCAATGGTGCGGGTGTTTAGAGACTCCCAGAGAGGAACAAGTTCTCCATAGAAGAACCTGACCACTGCCCAAGTGCAGCCTGAACGGGGTGGGAAGGATGGTTATTTCTTTCATTTCACCCTCCACAGTTCTTGCTGCTGCTCCCCACTGGCCTAACATAACCGGAAACTAGCCGTGAGGAAGCCTGAGAAATGCATCCCAGGGCACACAGCAAGTGTGTAAGAATGAACAGTGGCTTCTAGGAAGCCAACCCACGTTGTAAGAGAGCAGTCATCCACTTCTCCAGGGGCCTGCTCTTAGAATGCAGCAGTTTTTAAAAGGATAATCAGGGTTGGGGATTTAGCTCAGTGGCAAAAGCGCCTGCCTGGCAAGCGCAAGGTCGTGAGTTCGGTTCTCGGTACCGGAGAAAAACCGAAAAAAAAAATAAAAAATAAAAAATAAAAAAAGGATAATCAAGGCTGAAATGCAGAATATAACATATCTGAGATTCCTGGAGTGAGCAGACATTCATTTGGCTAAAATAGGAAATCTCTTTTTCAGTATCCAATGGTTGTATATATTGGATTTGGTTTTCATAAATTGACAAGTTAAGAAATAATGTATAAAAGGAAAATAAATAAATCACCTGCTATAGTTAGGAAGCATGGCATAACCATAACTTTTTAGCCTTTGACATCTGAAAGTTCAAATCTGTTGCAGGGTAGGAAAAGAAGAGAGAGAAAGTGTTAGAACAGTACAGGAAATTTTGCTATTCATAAACTCCATAAGCCTATGTATTAACATAAGTCAGAGATAGGGGGCATTAATCCCCTGTTCCCATCCATCTTCGTTCCTCTATGATTCTCCTAATGCAGCAAAGAGGGTTAAATTGATCTTTAAATATGGGAATTCTTTGAAGCCAGGTGTGGTGGTGCAAATGGTAATCCCCACACTCAGGGGGCTGAGACAGGAAGACTGATCATAAGTTTGGGCTATATAGTGACATCAAAGTCAGCCTGTACTACACAGTGAGATCCTGCTCAAAAAAAAAATTAAGACTTTTTCATCCAAGAAATAGTGACGGTTCTGTAATGTTGCAAGTGCACTTACTGCCACTGAATGCCGCAATTAAAAATGGCTTAAATTGTAATGTCTATGTTATGCACACTTTGTCACAATAAAAAACTATGAAACAAAACTAAAAAGGTGAAATTTTTTTGTTTGTGTTAGGTAGAGGAAATGGAAGAGATGTTAAATTTTTTTAAGTTAATATTTTTGCTGAGACAAAAGCAGAGGCCAATAGTAAGTCATGCCCAGAAGGCATCACTGGAAAGAAGATGTTAACTAAAAAGATCTCCATACTAGCAACAAACCTTTCCACTATAATTGACCTGCAAGCCTCAGTACATACACACACACATGCAATAGAAACATAAGAATTAAAGGCAGGAAAGAAAATGCCCTTAAAAACTCACAACTACTCCAAAGCTGATTCATGGGACAACAAAGGAGAGGAAAACAAAAGCCACATAGCTGAATTATTTCAAAGAATAGTACAGAAAATAACAGACCAGAACAATTAGGTACTTGAGAATTTCACAGAAGGCATAACTAAATGGAGAATGTGCCTAATAAAATGATCAGGGGGTCTACAGAAGGCACTAATAAAAAGTTATTTGAGCAAACAAAATGATACAAAATATGAGTGAGAAGCATGGAAAAGAGTTAGAATCCTTATAAAGGTAACAAAGAGCAATTAAGGAGAAAAATCCCATCAGAAGTGTGGATATCTTGTTATTTTATTGTTTTTTATTCTCTTTAAAATAACAAAATAAAATAAAAAGAAAAAAGTAAAAGTAACCAATGCAAAGAGAGATGTCAGAACTAGAAGACAAGGCTCTTGGTAGTCACCAATTAATGAGCAGTATCTTTAAAACAAGAGAAAATGGAAAATTGGATCCAATATCTGCTGGAGGACACAAAAAAGACTAAGATTAACTGGAATTACTGAAAAATCAGAAACAGCGCAAATGGCATTTCTTTAAAAACCTGTTTACAGAAGTAACAGCAGAAAAGTTTTTAAATATGAGGAAAGATAGCACACACAGTTAGGTATGGCATATAGAACACCAAATAGCTATAGTGAGAAAAGAACTCCTCTACAATACATCAAAGTCAACTCTGGGAAGTCCAACACAAGAAGAGAATGGTAATAGGTATTAGAGAAAATCAACAAATCATTTATAAATATAAGTCCATTGGAATTATGGGAGACTTCTCAACACCAAATGGAAAGTCCAGGACAATTTGGAGTGAAGTGTTTCAAGCCTTAAAAGAAAACAATATTCAACCCAGACTGATAAATCCTGTAAAACTATCTTTCAAAGTTGATGGAGAAATAAGATGCTTACATGATAAAGAGCATTTAAAGAAATTCATGATTACCAAACCAGCACTACAAAAAACTCTCAAGAATATCCTAGAAAGAGAGAATGAAGCCAACAATGACAAAAGATGTAGTAGAATGAATAAAGTAGGTAAGGAGTAAAGAGGAAGAAAAAGAAGAGTCACCAACAAGAAAATAAGACAATGGTAGGCATAAGTCAATACCTATTACCAATAACTGTCAAGGTGAAAGATTTCATTCCCCAGTCAAAAGACACAGACTGGAAGAATGGATCAAAATAACAAAATCCAACAGTATGCTGTACACAAGAAACACATATAATGCCCCCACCCCCAAATTGTTGGCTAAAACTTAAAGGTTGGAAAACAATAATTGATGCAATAGGAAACTGAAAAAAAGCCGGGGTAGCTATCCTACATTCAGACAAAGTGCACTTCAAGCAAAGACTGATCAGAAGAAACAAAGAAGGTCACTACATATGGGTTAAGAGAACATTCCAACAGTAAGAGATCACAAATATTAACATATGTGCACTGAATAATAACACAACTAGCTTCATAAAACAAGTACTACTGGACATAAAAGACCAGATAAATATAAACACAATGATATTGGGGGACCTCAGTACTCCACTGTAACAAATATATCACCTAGACAGAAAATCAAGAAATATCAGAGTTGAACCAAACTTAAGAACAAATGGTTTTAATTGATATCTACCAAGTGTGCCACATAGCAAAACAGAATGGATATTATTCTCAGTGGTACATGGAACTTTCTCCAAAATAGTCCACATACAAGAAAGTAAAGCAAGCTTAAGGAAATATAAAAGAATCAAAATAATATCATGCATATTATTAGATCATAGTGTGATGAAACTAGAAAGCAATGTCAAAAGAAAATGGCAAAATTATGCAAATACATGAAAATTAAATAATACACTCTTAAATAATCAGTATGTTACAAAAGAAAACAAGGAACAAATAAGGCAGTTCCTAGAATTAAATAATTTTGGTTCACCGTACTAGAACTTACAGGGCATGTTGGAAGCAATTCTAAGAGGCAAGTTTATATTTGGAATGACCACATCAAAAAAAAAAAAAAAAAAAAAGGAATGTGCCAGGTATTGTGGCACACACCTGTAATCCCAGCACTCAGGAGACTGAGGCAGGAGGATTTCCATGAGTTCAAAGCCAATCTGAGGTACATAGTGAGATTAATATGAGCCTGGATTACACACAAAGACCTTGTCTCAAAAAGAAAAAGAGAGAGACAAATGAGCCCCAATAAATGAGCCCCACCTAAAAGTGCAACACAGCACAAGGTCCTAGAAAAACAAGAACAATCTAAACCCAAAGCTAGTACAAGGAAGAAAATTATAAAGATCAGTGTAGTGGTCAATGAAATCAAGACTATCAGAATGCAAAGAATCAATGCATCAAAGTTCAGCAAAAGAATGAAGAAAATCAACAAGCACTCAATCTTACAAAAAAAGGAGGAGAATGACCCAAATTTATGCAATTAGATATGAGAAAGGTAAAATCAAAACAGACACTGCCAACATTCAGAAGATTATTAGGAACTGTTCTGCAAATGTCTATATCAACAATTATCAGGAAACAGAAAAATGCATGCATTCCTAGATATATATTAATTACCAAAACTGACTCAGGAAGATTTTTTAATAATTAAACTTATTGGTACAATTTAGATATGCATAAAAATCACATTCATTCTAGGGCAATTCTACCTGTACATGACATATCTTAATTCCTCTTCTTTTCATTCCCCTCGTCTCTCTTCAACCCCTCTCCTCCTCTTTATTAACAAAGATTTGTTTCCATTTTATCCCTTTTTTCTCATTTTTTCTTTTTCATTCCATCCCCCCAACTCCCTTTCCCTTTAAAAAATTACTTCCTACTTTACAACATCTAATATACATTTTGGTTCTTATTTACACTTCAAGTTTTTCACACCAGTGAGACCATGTGATATTTATACATGTGTCCAATTTATTTCACTTAAGAGTATGGTCTCAAGGTCCATTTATTTAGCTAGAAATATCTCAAGTTCATCCTTCTTTATGTATGAGTGTCAATCCACTGTATAAAAAAAAAAAATCTTCCTTCTCCATTTGTCAGTTGATGGGCACGTAGGCTGTTTTCAAGATTTAGCTATTACAAACTGTGCTGCTGCATATGGGTATATCAGTGTGGTATGATGCTTTTAATTCTTTTGGAAAGATACCAAGAAGGGGAATAGCTCAGTCAAATGGAACTTCTAGTTCTGGTTTTTTGAGGAATCTCCACAATGATTTCAGCTGTGGTTGGACCATTCTACACTCCCACCAACACTAAAGAATTGTGCTTTTTTCCCCACAGCCCTGCCAGCATTTGTTGTTGCTTGATTTGTTTACAAAGTTTTGGTTTGTTACTGGTTGATTTGTTTCTGGAGTGAGATGCAATCTCAACATTGTTCTATTTTGCATCTCTTAACTCATCAGTAATGTTGGGCATCTTTCGTGTATTTACTTGCCATTTGTACTTGTTCAGAGAAGTGGCTTCTCATTTCAGATGCCACTTTTGGATTGGGTCTATAAATTTGGGGGACCTGATTTTTTCAATTCTTTATGTATTCTAGATATTAGTCCTTTGTCTAAAGAAAAACGGGCTAAGATTTTAATCCCACTGCGTGGCTTGTCTTTTCACTCTGTTGCTGATTTCTTTTGTTGTGCAAAAGTCTTAATAAGATGGGATCCCAGTTGTTGATTCTTTGTAGTGTTTCCTGTGCAGTCAAGTTTTCTTTCATGAAGTCTTTGTCTACAACTACGTCTTGAAGGAGTCTATTTTCACTTATAGCAGATTTAAGGTTTCTGTTTTAATATTTAAGTCTTTGATACATTTTTATTTTAGTTTAGTGCATGGTGATATAACATGTATCTAGTGTCAGTTTTTGGCATATGGAAAGCCAGTTTTTCCAGCATCATTTATTAAAGAGGCTATCTTACTTCCTGTAAATGTGTTTGGCCCTTCTGTCAAAGATAAAATGGCTGAGTGTGTTTGAAGTTGTTTCTGGCTCTTCTAATCTGCTCCATTATTCCCCAGATCTGTTTTTTGCCAAAACCACTCCTTTTATCATCGTTGATCTGTAGTATAATTTGAAGTCAGGGATTTGATGTGCCCTGCTTTGTTTTTGTTGTCCAGAATTGTTTCTGCTATTCTAGGTCTCTTCTGGTTCCAAATGAATTTTAGGAATGTTTTCTCTAGTTCTGTGAAGTATGCTAATGGTGTTTTGATTGGGATTGCATTAAATCTGTATAACAATTTTGGGAAGGTGGCCATTTTACTATATTGGCCCTTCCAACCCATGAGCAAGGGATATATTTCCATTTTTTGATATCCTCCTCGATCTTTCTCAGAGTGCTGTAGTTTTCAATGTGGAGAACTTCTACTTCTTTTGTTAGTTTGATTCCTAAGTAATTCAGTTTTTCAGTGCAATTGTCAAAGGTATTATTTTCCTAATTTGTCTCTCAGTGAGTTTGTTATTTAGTTTGTACAGGAATGCTATTGCTTTGTAAGTGTTGACTTTGTATACAGCTATGCAACTGAATTTGGTTATTAAATCTAGAAGTCTTCTGGTGAAGTTTTTGGAGCCTTCTATATAGAGTATCATTTCATCTGCAAATAAAAGATAATTTAAATTTTCCTTTACTATATTTCTTTCTAATTGCTCTAGCTAATGTTTCAGAACTATGTTGAATAGGAGTGGTGATAGTGGAATTCCTTGTCTTGTGCCTGATTTTAAAGTGAAAGTTTTCAGGTTTTGATAATTTAGTGTGATGTTGACTGTCAGTTTGTCATAGATAGCTTTTATCAGGTTGAGAAAGAGACCATCTATTCCAATTTTCTGCAGGGTTTTTATCATGAATCAGTGTTGAACTTTGTCAAGCACTTTTTCTGCATCCATTGATATGATCACATGATTTTTGTCCTTGGTTCTTTTAATATCACATACTACATTTATTGATTGTTCATATTGAACTGTCCTTGAATTTCTGGAATGGATCCAACTTGGTCATGATATTTAACCTTCTTAATGATTTGCTGCATTCTGTTTGCCAGCATCTTTTTAAAGATTTTTCATATCTGTTTATTAGAGAGATTGGCCTGTAGTTCTCTTTTTTGGATGGATTCTACTCTGGTTTTGGTATCAGGGTAATGCTTGTCTCCAGGAATGAGTTAGGGAGAATTGCTTCACTTTCATTTTCATTAAAGATTTTGAGAAGAATTGGCATTAATTCTTGTCTAAATTTCTTTTAGAATTCAGCTGTGAATCTACCAGGACCTGGGCCTTGCTTTGTTAGTAAGTTTTTTATTATGCTTTCAATTTCACTGACTGATATTGACTTCTTCAGGATTTTTATATCTTCTTGATTCAGCTTTGGTAATTCATATGTATCTAGGAATCTGTCCATTTCTTCTATGTTTCCCATCCTATGAGAGCAAAGGTTTTCAAAGTAAGTATTGATGATATGAATTTCTACAGGATCTGTAGTGATTTCACCCTTTTCATTCCTTGTTCCAAGGATTTGAGTGTTTTCTTTCCTTTCTTGGATATGGTTGGCAAGGGGTTTATCAGTTTTATTTATTCTTTCAAAGAACCAATTCTTTGGTTCATTAATTCTTGGTATTGTTTTGTTCGTCTCAATTGCATTGATTTCTGCTCTGATCTTCAAAACTTCCTTCCTTCCTTGGGCTTTGGAATTCACTTATTCTTCTTTTTCTAGAAGCTTGAGGTGCAGAATTAGGTTGTTTAATTGTGCTCATTCTGCTTTCCTGATAGGAGAATTCACCATTATAAATTCCCACATGAGGTCTGTTTTCATTGCATCCCACAGGTTCCTGTAAGTTGTATCTGTATTTTTATTTCATTGTAAATATTGTTTAATTTCTTCTGTAATTCATCTGTGACCATTGGTTGTTCAGGAGGGTATTTAACTTCCATGTGTTTATGGGGATTTTGCAATTTCTTTTGTCAATAATTTCCAATTTCATTACACTATGGTCCTATAATATGCACGGGAAAATTTCAGTTCCTTTGCATTTACTTAAGCATGTTCTGTGTACTAGTATATGGTCTATTTTAAGGAAAGTCTTGTGTGCAGCTGAGAAGAATGTGTATTCTGATGTTGTGTGGAATACTCTGTAAAGTTTTACTAAATCCATTTGTTCACAATTTTGGTTTAGTTCTGTTTCTTTGCTGATTTTGTGTCTAGTTCTTCTATCTCTATGTGACAATGGGGTGCTAAATCCCCTGTAATGATTGTGTTACTGCTTATTCGATTTTTCACATCTGTTAAAATTTGTCTTATATAGTTTGTGTGTTCTTGCATTTGGTGCATATATGTTTATGATTGTTATCTCTTCCTCTTGCAGTTTTCCCCTAACAAGTATGTAGTGACCTTCTTTATCTCTTTTGATCGTTGTTGATTTCAAGTTCATATTGTCTGCAACACAAATAGCTATCCTTGTTTTTTTATGGGCTCTTTTCACATGGAGGATTGTTTTCCATCCTTTGACTTTTAGTGCATGTATTTCCTTTTGAGCTAAATGTGTTTCTTGTATACAGCTTTTTGTTTGTTTGTTTGTTTCTTGATACTCTCTGCCAGTCCATTTCTTTTGATTGGTATATTGAGGACATTTACATTAATACTTGTGGTGGATTGAGAAGTGGTGGTCAAATTGTAACTCCCAGCTGAATTGCACCAGTGTGGTGCTGGGTGTAGGAGGCCCACCTGAGGATTGTTGCCAGCAGCACAAGAAGTATAACTGGAGAAGAAGAGGGGCTGTTGGGAGCTGGTGGCATCTGTTGGGAGCTGTTAGAAGATGTAAGGAGCTGTTGGTTCTCTTAGAGGACTTTGTCATCCTGGCTTTCCTCAAGAACTCAACTATTCTCATCATCTGAGGAGCTCAGGACCTTGTTGGCACTGAGAATGGCTTTGGTTCACATTGGGGGAACTTTGGTCCTCACCTTGAGCATCACTCTGTGGCTCCAAAGGGAAAGATGGCAAACTGCTCAGTTCCTGGAGAAGCTTGTTGGGTTGGCTTTCCTAGTAGAAACTTGGCTCTCCTTATCATTGGAGGAGCTTGAGACCTCAGTGTTGTAGAAGGTGGCTGTGGTACTTTTTGGGGAAGCTCTGGTTCTTACTTTGAGTATCAATTCCTGGCTCCAGTGCAGATCCCTCAGAATGATAGCACAGATCCTTCATCCTGCTGCGAAAGACTTTGTAGCTTCCAGCAGTGACCTTTGGGCCTTCCCTGTGCAGATCCATGAAAGAGGCCTGCATGAGACATTGTCATGGGCTCTAGGCCTCCAGGTGGATTTGTGAGAGGCACTGTTAAGAGGTATAGATTTTCAGCTGTACTCATGCAGAACATTACTGTGGGACCCAGGTCATAGCTGGATTCTTTGGTGTTTAGTGTGTGGACAGATTTCCTGCACTGTCTTTTGTATATGCTTCTTTGGGTGATTATTATAAATAATCTTATAAAATATGTCTCCTGTATTATATTGTTCCCCTTGCAAAACCCCCAGACTATTACAATGGTTATTACTGATATGTATTGGCTTATCTTTGTCATGTCATTTTCCCATAATTGGTTCCCTACTTTCCCCCTCTGTTTAATTGTTTGCCCTGCCTGGTGGTTCCTTTTTATTGTTGTTCTTAGAATTGTGGTCATTTTTATCTCTTTCTAGAATGCCTTTCAGTATTCTTTGTAGGGTTGGTTTGGTGGTCATGAATTTCTTCAGTTGTTCTTTGTCATGGAAGTATCTTATTTCTCCATTAATTTTGAAAAATAGTTTTGCAGGGTACATCAGTATGGGTTGGAATTTGTTTTCTTTCCAGACCTGAAACTAGCTCTTCTTGACTTGTTAGTTTTTGTTGAGAAATATGCCATGATTCTGATGAGATTTCATTCACAGATGATCTGTTTCTTTTCTCTAACAGCTTTTAATATTCAGTTCTTTTGCTGAATTTCTGGGATCTTGATTACCATGTGTGTGGGTATAGATTTATTTTGGTTATAGCTAACTGGAGTTCTATATGCCTCACTTACTGTATGTCAGATATAACATGCTTGGTCCTCGCCTTGAGCATCACTTGGGAAATTTTCTGCTATTACTTCTGCAAATAGTGTTTTTATGGCATTCCTGCTGACTCCTGCTTTTTTTGTTGACACCTATCAGTCTTATATTGCTTTTCTTTGCATCATCTTGCAGCTGTTGAATTATTATTTCCTGGTTCCTTGTTATTTTTAAGAGATCTTTCCTTTCACAATCACTAGCTGCAATCTGTCTTCAGGGTCTGGAAGTCTATCTTCAGTTTTGTTCAAGCAGTTTTGCCAGCTTTTATTGGGATTTTTAACCCCTTGGATATCTCTTTGGTGTTTCATGCATTCTAATTCTTTCCCACATTGTTCATTTAAGGTTTCCATCATTTCTCTGTACTCCTCTATTTTTTTATCTATGTCTTCTTTTGATACGCTGAGCAATTTTTTCATTATGGCTGTCATTCCCTTTTTTTGCCTGAGAGATTATTTCTGATCTGATTTCTTCTATAGCCTGATGTGCCTGTTTCTTTACTTCAGATGCTATCATTTCAGAAATTTCAAGTGTGTGGCTTACAATTCTCATATGCTGATGTCTCCTGGATTTGTTCTGGGTAGAATGGAGGTCTGAGATTGCATTTTGCTCCTTCATTTTGTCATTTTCAAAGTTCCTGAGGTTTCCCAAGACTTAACATCACTCCTGCAATGGTGAGGGTGGGGTGGAGTCCCCTTGCCATTTTTAAGAGATCTTTCTTTTCTTGATCACTAACCATAATCCTGTCTTCTAGGTATGATAGTCTATCTTCATTTTCTTTCATACTGTTTTGAAAACTTTCAATGGAATTTTTAACCTCTTGGATATCTATTTGAACCTTTTTCATCGATTCCATTTCTTTCCTATGTTGGACATTCATGGTTTCCATTATTTTTCTATGCTTCAATTTTTGTCTATGTCTACTCTAAATTTTCTGATCAAGTCCTTTGTTACAGTCATCATCTCTTTTTTGTGTGAGACTATTTCTCTTTTGATATTTCCTATCAAAGCCTTGTGTATTTATTTTTATTTCTTTTATGTTCATTCCAGTAAATTCAGGTGGATATTCTGTTTTCCTCTATCTCATTGTCCCCTGCATTTGTCCATGGTGGGCTGGAAGTCTGGGATTACATTTTAGTTCTTTGTCTTGTAATTTTCTATTTTTTATTTTAATTTGTTTTATGTTGTTTGTATTTTTCACATGTTAGGTAGCTTTATCACTGGTGTTGAAGCTTCCCTAAGGAAGTGTCTACTCCTCTAGGCTGTCTTTTAGGTGTACCTTGCTGTTGTTTTTTGTGTCTGTCCCAGGATCCTATCTTCCCACTTTATTAGGGATGATGTCTTGCTATTTATTTGACTTAGTATCTAGTCCTTTGGTACTGGGCTATGGGGATGATTTTGACCCCAGATTATCACAGTGTTATCTACCATACAAGGGTAAACAGCTGATTACAACAAGTCTGACATCTTGGCTAAACGACTACAATTAGTAATAGCAAAATCATAAAGCACAGCCTAGAAGTTGACAATCTGCGGTGACCGCTAATTTGGTATTTTATAGGAGCATGACCTATGGCTGTATAATAACTTCCAGTCTAGAATAGGAATTTGTACACAGTGAGTTTTCCCATGGTAGGATGATTTTATCCTGTGGAAAAGGGAAATTTAAGAGGGATAGGAGACAAAAAAACAGAGTGATGACTGAAGAGAAATAGAACAGAAGCAAGGCTAAATAGCTAAGGACGATCACCCAAATTTTGGGAAGCAGGAGAAGACTACAGGAAAGAAAGAATGAAAAGAAAGCAAAAGAATTTTGAGGCAAAACAGAAAGACTAGAGATAGTGTTCATGCACCTGTAAATCTCAGAGAATACCAAAAGACCAATGAGGAAAAACAGAGACAGGACAGAGAAAGCAAACCAAACAATTAAAGTTACAACCTGTACAACCGCCTCAAAAAAAATTTAAAAAATAAAAATAGGAAATAGAAAAAAATTATTTAAAAAATTTCCTCCAGTGCCCCCTGTTCAGTGTTCGTTCCCTAGCCGAAGCTAGGATCTGTACTGAATCATTCTGCCAAGACTACAGTAGGATTTCTGTTGTGTGTGGGGCTGATCTTGGCCACATCTCTGCCTCCTCTTACATGAGTTGGTACTAGGGCGAGGGGAGTGCCCTTTTCCACAGCTAGCCAAGGCCATGTGCCTGCTGGTCGCAGGTAAGTTGTGGTGCCCTTTTCCTGCCCAAGGCTGCTTGCCTGCTTGCTCTGCTGATCACAAGGCCAGGGGAAGGGGAGTTGCCCTTGTCCTGCTACCAGCCAAGGCCTCTTATCTCTTTATGCCTTTGAACCAAGGGCGGGGGGAGAGGGGAGGTGCAGTGCCCTTGTCCCAGGACAGGCCAGGGAGCTCCTTTTAGTCCTTTGCTGCTAAGCTAAGGGCTGGCTTTTGGCATTCACCAGACCAGAGTCTGGGTTCCAGCTCTTACTTTTCAGTTGAGTTCCCCCTAGTCTGCTGTCCAACTGCCAGCTGTTTGTTGTGACTAGACAACCCTTCCCTCAGTCCACTCCAGGTAGTTGGTACTAAAGTGACCCAGGGCTGTTCTGCTGCTAGAGTTCGGGCCCTGGAGCACTTTGGAATATAATGGAGGCCCCGCCCTCCAGCTGTTACTTCATGCACCCGGGTGTGGGGCAGTGCCACTCTGTCTCACCACCGATGACTCGGGTGGGCCGCTAGGGAACGTGTCTCATGTTCTCACTGCTGCCTTTGACTGCACAAGACTCTTCCGCGCTGGTCAGGTCTCACTCTCCACCTGCTGGTTCTGTGTGGCCTCTCGGGAAACAGCGCCCCTTGGTGGCCTGCTCCACCGGGGTGTGCTGGGCCAGCTCCACAACTGCTGGCTTTGTCCGGCCCTTGGGATACAGTGTCCCACCAGCGCTCCAGGCCACAGTGCACTGCCTGCCAGCCCCTCACACTCCGGACCAGGAATGTATTAAAACCCTGGATAATCTAATAATAGGCAATGCAATTGAAGCAATAACTAAAATCGTCTACCAAGAAAAGCCCAAATCTGGGTTTATTCATTCTTGAATTCTACAAAAACTTCAGAAAGCATCTAACACCATACTCCTCAAGCTCTTTAATGGAACTGAAAAGGAAGGCACAGTCCCAAAGTCATTTCTAGAAGTTGACATTAACCTGATTTCAAATCCATACACGATTCAACCAAAAAAAAAAAAGAGAGAGAACTACAGGACAATTTCTCTCTCTCTCTCTCTCTCTCTCTCTGTCTGTCTGTCTCACTCTCTCAAGTTTTTTTAATCTAATGGAACAATAAAACAAAATTTAACAGTAAAATACTAAAAGACTAAGGATATGTAATACAATATGTATCATTATCTTCTAAATAGTTACTCAGAGAACAAGACATGGATAAAATCATTCTCTTTTACAAAGAAGAAACAAATATTAGCACAATACTTTCTTTTCAATGAACTAAGAGTAACTAATAGTATAAAGGAAATAAGATATTGACAAACAAAAGGGCAACAAATCATCAAAAAGATCATACATGATAACCAAGCAGGCTTCATCCCAGAGTTGTGAGAATGACTCAACATAAACAAATAAATAAATTTAATACATCACATAAACAAAAGCAAGAACAAAAATCACATGATCATCTCAATAGATGCAGAATACACTGATAAAGAAAAAAATTCAGGAAAATAGGTATATAAGGACTTTAATTCAATGTGAAAAAAGTCATTTATGACAAACCTACTACAATATCATATTTTCCAAGTGGGGAAAAACTGAAAACTTTCCCTCTAAAATCAGGAACAAGACAAGGATGCCCACTATCATCACTCCTATTTATTTAAAGTAGTACTTGAAACAGCAAGAGAAATCAGGCAAGAAAAATTAATAAAATCTGTATGATAGGAAAGGGAGAAGTCAAATTATCACTATTTACATAGAAGACTCAAAAAATCCACCAAATTAATAACCAAATTCAGCAAGGCAGCAGGATACAAAATCAACACACAAAAATCAGTCACACTTTTAGTGTACCAATAATGAACTCACAAAGAAAGAAATTAGGAAAAAAATAAATTCACAGCAACACCAGAGAAAATTAAATACGTAGGAATTAACCTAATCAAGAAAATGAAATACTTTTATGATGAAAACTATAGTACTCTGAAAAAAGGGATTGAAGGGGATCAGAAAATGGAAAATAACACTTGTTCCTAGTTAGGCAGAACCAATATAGTTAAAATAGCCATACCTATTTCCAAAACTGATATACAGATTTAAAATAATCCCCATCAAGTACCAACAGTATTCTTCACAGAACAGGAGAAAATTACCTTAAAATTTATATGGAATCAGAAGAGACTCAGAATAGCAAAAGTAATCTTGGGTAACCAGAGTAAAGAGGGAGACATCACAACCCTGGATTTGAAATAATCTTATAAAGCTACAGTAACAAAAACAGAACGGTCCTGGCACAAACACAGACATGAAGATCTTTGGAAAAGAATAGAGGATGGAGAAATGACCTAAAGCACATTCAACTATTTGATTTTTGTCAAAGAGACCAAAAAACGTACACTGGAGTAACAATAGCCACTTTAATAAATTGAACTAGGAAAAAAACTCAGAGTCCATGGTGAAAACAGGTAGAATAGAAAGATATTTGTTAGTAGAATAATGAATTAAAGTCCTCAGGGAAATGTCACTTTCACTTCCATATATGAGTTTTCAAAAAGCAAATGGCCTCTAGTCACAAATAAGTAGTCCTTACTTACACAGAAAAATTGAAATTTTGTAGCGATTTAATATTCATTCATAAGACCAAGGAAAGGATTTTAATATTGGATTGGTTTGAGATCATCAAGAATGTTCTTGGAATTCACCGTTGACTTGATGTCAACATAGACTAGGTTATACTTTAGTAAGAGCCCCCAAACTTTAGGATCTTATTTCCCACTTACTCAGCAGTGGCCTGTCATCTTTCTAGGTTACAGGTGAAAGAAACTCCTGCAATTGAAAGCATTACCAGACACAGTGGTGGAAAAAGAATCTAACAACAAAAATCAAATATTTCAAACAGAAGTAGTATGAGCTTACAGGCCCAGCAGCTCTAGGTAGAAAGATGTGATTCTCCCAGGAGTTCAAGACTAGACTGGGCAACAGAGAACAATTTTGTTTGTACACATGCTTGAATTAAGGGCAAAACAGATTCTACAACTCACAGTTTAGCGTGTCGCTCCACCCAAGGAGGACAAGAACAGCAACCCCTCAATTATGTAGGAGTTGGAGAGTAAATATTTTCAGAGTACAAGGTTGGTGGCAACTCTCTCACTTTAATGCCCTTTCCTAAGTCTTGAAAACACAGATTAGAAATCTGAACAGATTGAGGCCCTGTATCACTTTGAATGTTCTTGCTTCAATCTGTTTATGTTCGTGATACTGGTATACTGCTACTGTTCTATTTGTTTGTTTGTTTGTTTCTCGTGTACAACTCTCTTTAAAAGAAAAGAAAAGAAATCTGAACAGAGTGTATAGCTCAGACCTTCAGATTACTTGGTTGGTAAATTGAAAGAGAAAATGTAAGCAGCTGGGCACAGAAATACATACAACACACACACACACACACACACACACACACACACACACACAAATAGATTATTACTCACCTAAAGAATAAATTTTGATCATGTGTAGGAAAATGGATACATCTTGAAACCATAATGCTAATGAAATAAATCACAGAATGCTAAATATTTCATGCCTTCTCTTATATTAGAAACCCAAAATGTAAATGATTTTAAAAGCAAAATCAAAGAGAAGTGACAGGAAATAGGGAAGTATACTTTGTGGAAATACAAAAGGTTTTGGGGGAAAGGAATAGAAGGGTGGGCCAGGAGGGAAAGGGGAAGTGGAAATATGATCAAGATGTGATATTTATATGTAAAAATTTCTCAAGATAAATGTAATTACTATGTATCCCCAACATACCAATAAACATGGGGAGAGAGAGACCCCAAGTAGCCAGAAAAGAATATTTTAAACTGGAAATGGAGCCAAAGATATCACTTGCCAGTATTTTGATGTTTTAAAACTGTAGCTGACAAGCATTTTTCTAAATCGTCAGACATTGTGGAAAAAAGTCTGGAAAATGTATTTTCAATGTATGTATATATATATCTATACATTCTAAATATGAATTACAATGTTAATATATTGTGTATTATTAAACACACAAAACACTTAAAAGATGAGGAAAAATACGCTCTAATATATTCACCATCCAATATAACATCTCTAACCCCCCATGAGCTGTCTACACCCTGTTTTGGAAGATCATGCCTTAAATGACTGAAGTTTAAATTCCCACTCTTAGGAGCAAGAGCCCAACAAGAAAAGGCCATGTATTTCTTTTTTTTCAATTTTCATAGAAACTTACATTTGTGTACATATTTAACTAAAAATTATAAAACACTCATTGTAGAAAGTGATTAGTATATCCTCTCCTAAAAATGCTCTTCAAATTATCAGTAATCCCAGCTATAACCCCCAAATTATAGCTGTTAATGTCTTGGAACATTTCCTTTTTCTCTACATAGCGATCTGTATATGTACATATTTTAAAAAAGAAATTATAATGAACAAACTGCTTTGTAATCTCCTTTGCCACAGAACACATTGTGAACAATATAATACATATTTTTCTGCACTATTTTTATCATTTTCCTTATTCTGATGCAATATATGTTCATTGTGAAATCTTATTAAATGTGTAAGGAAAAAGAAAAAATTACCCATTTCCATTACCCAGACATAAGCATTGTTATTGTTACGTTGTTAATGTTTTGTGGATCCTCTTTCTTTTCAGTGAACTCACAGTTTTCCATTAACAGGACTGCATTGTGCATGCTATTCTGTAACCTATGTTATCATTTTTTATGTATTATGAACACCTTTCAGTGCTGTGAAATACTCTTCATAACACCATGTGAATGACTCTGGATAACAGTGTTTCCAAAACTGATGTTCTCTAAACATTATTATAAGAGACTAACGCATACCTTGAGAAGAAATAAGTCCCATAATAAAATAAGTCTGGAAAGTACTGCCTATTTGAATTATTATACTATACATGAACTGTTAAAGCCCCAAAATCCTTGTTATGCCTTCTATCTAGATGTCCTCCAAAGGCCTCATGTACTTAGAGGTGGGGCTTTGGGAAAGTGACTGGATCACGGGTGTGTGATACTGGATTAGCCTACTGATGGGTTTATAGCTGGGTATGATGTTGGAGGCAATGCCTGGTGGGAGGAGGTGATCACTGTGGGTGCGGCCTAGATATATATGCCCGTCCTCCTCTCTTGAGAGCAAGCTGCCTACCATACCATAAGCTCTTTCTCCTCTGCCATGCTATCCTGCACCAGAACCTGCTGACTATGGACTGATACCTCTACAAACTATATGACTTTCCTCCTTTAAATTTGAACATTGGGTATTTTGTCTTAGCAATGAGAAGGTAACTAAGTGTCTCGGTTACTTTTCTCTCATTGCTGAGACAAAATACCTGATGCCCAAAATTAAGGAAGGAAAGGTTTATTTAGCTCACAGACTGTGGAGGTTTCAGTCCATACTTGGCAGGTCCCAAGACAGAGTGGCACAGGTCAGAGGGCTACAGTTCATGGGGGCAGAACACAGCAAAGGCAACAAGAGCAAAAGGGAAAAATGGAGGTGAGCAGCCTCTTTTCTCCCTTACATATGCAAAACTATCCGCCCCAGGGCAGGTGTAGCTCTCAAGCCCAATCAATCAAAACTCTAAAAGGGGCTGGGGGGGACACCCAGACACAAACCATAACACTAGGACAATCCCACAAGTAACTTTTTTTTACATTGTTTAATATGTCATTTCTCAAATGTATTTGATCATGACTTTTTGAGGCCACTTCACAAACATCTTGCACACTAGAATTACTGTATATTTCTAAAGCTGTCTTTTTGAACATTTACTTTAACACTTTTAGCTACATATGTCAACAGTGTAATGATTATTGTTGTTTTAATCTCCTTTGTATATTTTAAGATGCATTGTAAAAAGAATTGTCAACTTGAAAGGTTTTAAAGGCTCCTCTCTTGAAAAATTGCTTTTC
Source organism: Chinchilla lanigera (assembly GCF_000276665.1). Classification (NCBI taxonomy): domain Eukaryota; kingdom Metazoa; phylum Chordata; class Mammalia; order Rodentia; family Chinchillidae; genus Chinchilla; species Chinchilla lanigera. The sequence goes on along the minus strand of NW_004955493.1, from coordinate 3,840,435 downwards.
AAAATTATTGAATTTATCTATATATCCATAGATAAAAGAAAAAAGGAAAAAAGAACACTCATTTTGATACAGCCATGATAGCACTGACTAATAATATTTTAAATGTATGTACATATATGAATAATGGACCTGCCTATTTTAAAAGCAATTGTTTCATGTAACAATTTTTAAATTAATATAAGGAGAAAGACAGATAGAGATCATTCATAATCTTACAACTCATAGATAACTGTAACATGGAAGGCAGTATATAACCATGTCTATTTTGTTATTTTCAAAACTCTGTAATTATGCAAGTTCCATATCATGCTATTTTCCACTTAATATTGTACATTTAAAATGTTATCTCATTGTTTAAATTTGCATTGTTTAATCTACAAGGCAAAGCAGTTTTCATATTTTTATCTCAATATTTTAAGCAATGATATTTTCTTGTGCTATGCTTACTTTTTCTGTTGAAACCCTTATCCTTTTCTTGTTTTCAGATACTTTTCATATACCAAGGAATTTAAACTACTTATTATGCATGTTGCAGGTATTTTATCCAGATTACTCTGTAGTGTTCAATTGCACTTATGTAGTTTCTACATACAGAAACTTCTAATTGCTATATAATTAAAACTATAAAATTGTGTTTCTCTAGACAGTAATCTTTCATGTAATGATTAGAAATCCTTTCTACTCCTCAAGACTGCATTATTTTCTTCCAGCAGTGATAATTATCTGAAAATATTTACATCGTGGTCCAGTAGAAAAAAATGATAAAGGTCATACCTAGGACTATGGGCTTCGTGCTTGTCCTTTTATTTATGTCCAAGCTTTCCCCATATGTGTAGAAGTATGGTATCCACAAGTGTCTCTCAAGTCCCGTCCATCCTTCGTTCCTCTCATGGCCTCCAGAATGGGGTAAGTACACCACACCTTCTTGCTGTGTCTCCAAGCCAAGCATCATGTTGATTGCCTCATGTTCATTTTTGCCGGCAATTTCAACCCATTTAGTTCCATCAATGCAAGCTCTTTTATTTGTAACCACACGATAGTATATACAAACTATTCTTGAATACATACCCCCACTACAAAATGTCTCATGGCGTATCTTTTCATTTCTCAGTTTTTCGATCTAATACATTTCCTTATTGTATTAAAATCGCTTTGTGCTGGTCAGTACTACTCACCAAAGACATCTGATGTAGTACAGACAGTGTCTGGAGGGAACTCTTAAAATGGCTTATAGAAAAGAGGGATAATAAAATGTTCAGGGATTTTTTAAAAACAGGAGATCTGCAAAATAAAATAATGAAAGAGAAGTTATTGTTCAAAAATAATAATATAGCCTTTTTCACAGAGACAAGTAAAAACAGAGGGAAACTGTGAAAGAAAAATATAAATCATAATTGGAAAAATACAGAAATGAGATGATTGGCCTAAAGAAAGATTCAAAAGGAAAGCTGGCAGAGGTAGATGTAGAATAAAGAAAACTGTGAGATAAAAGAAAAATCATTTCAGAAGTGAGGCCTAGATAAAAACAGACATACTAGCCTAAATCAGATGTGAATTTATCACTTGATACAGCAATTCCACGTCTAAGACTCTATTTCAAACATACACAGACAAAATGTGAAAAGATTCGGACACAAAGGGATTCACTGCAACACTGTTTGTAATTGAAAAAGATAGGAGTACAGCTCCCATCAATAGCAGTCTGGCTTGTATAACTATGGAAAATGATTTAAAATATCTGTCCATGCTGCACGGTAATGGTCTCTGGGATATACTGTTGAGCAAACCAAAAACAAAACATCTGCAGTATATATGTGTTTAATGAACCAAAAATTATTTCTAAATAATGGTAACAGAATGGAGGAGATAGTAATACAAAGTATACTTCACCAAATATACTGTATTCTGTAGATCCGACTTTGGAGGCTTTTAAAGCAATCTCTAAACTTAATTTGGCCATTAGTTGTTAATTATTGAAGCTATGTCTTGGCTACATAAGGCTTGTTATACCATTTTATTTGTGATTGGGAGAATATCACAATAAAAAATTTTTAAAAGATGTTATCATAGCAGAACACCCAAATTCTGCCCAAGATCTATCACTTTTTCCTCATTAGAATCTAAACAGTTATGTATCCCAAAAAATGAAGCAATAAAAGAAAGGGGAAATAACACTCTATTATCTGGTCTGGCTTTGCTCCTAAATCTCCGTGCAGAAGTTGGGTAAAACAACCAGGACCATATGGACTACAAGGATAGAGCCCTAAGGGATTTTCTCTCTCTGAATATCTGATGATACCTCTACAAAGAAGGTCCAATCCATTGCAACCTGGGGGAAGAATTTTCATTTCCCAAGACCCTGTGTGCTATAAAACACATCCAAATCAGTTTTCTGCCCCAAGAAAGAATACTGATAGAATAGAAGAGAAAGGGAGAAAATAGAGCTTTGTATCTTCTACATCTTTTAAACTCCCAGTATTCAACTCTTCCTCTAAGTTTTATTCATCTTGAAGAAGCCAAGAATGTGGATGGAATTCACGACCAGTCCTTTGAGCACTAACCACCCCACCCCACAGGCTCTGTACCAAAGCTTTTATGGTGTGCCATTCAGCTTGTCTCATTGGCAAGTGTAGAAATTCCTCCAAGTTTTTAAAGCATATCTGTGAATTCCATTCTGGTTTCCATATTCATAAGTTTTTCTGTCTTTCTCTTCAGGCATTTTGGAAGGAGGAAAATTAGATGCATTAGTTTGCAAGGGCTAGCATAGTGATATACCATAGACTGAGAAGCTTAAAAATAAGAAATTTATTTTCTAACAGTTCTCGAGGCTGAATGTTCAAGATCAAGGTGTTGGCAATGTTTATTTCTTTTGAGCCCTTTCCTGTTAGCTTATAGGAAGCTACCTATCCTCTCCTATTTCATCTTTCCTCTGTGTGTTTGTGTCAAAATTATCTCTTCTTATAAGAACACGTTATATTACATTAGAGTCCATCCTAATGTCCAAATTTGAACCCTATTTTCTCTTCAATGACCATATCTCCAAAAATAATTATATTCTGAGATACTGGGGGTTAGAACATCAACATATAAGTGAGGAGAGGAACAACAATTGTCTTCACTCAAATTACCACCTTGGATCAGGTGACTTAAGATATTTTGTGGAAGTGACGTGAGTACATACAAAGGAGGTTGAGAAATAACCAGTAAAGAAGTTGTTAAAGGGAGGAGTGGGGTGTTTGTGGTGGAAGAAGACAGTGAAGAATTAGTGTCTTCATCACTTTTCTAGTTTCTGGGACAAAGTACCTGACAGTCACATGTAAGGGAGTTTAACTTGGCTCCTATTCCAGCGGTCCCAGGCCACACAGCTGGCTGGCTCCAAGGCAGGACAGCATGGCATAGGGGCATGGCAGAGGAAATCTGCTTACCTCATGGCAGCTTGGGAGCAGAGAGTGAACAGGGGCATCTGCAAGGCAAATACACCCTTGTAGGCCATGGTTCCACTGATGTGCCTCTGCTGACTAGGCCTCACTCCCTAACACCAGATTTAGCTACAGCACTCCCACACTCCAATCACCTTTCCAAAGCCCTGCCTTGAGCACATGACGCTTTGGGGGGACATCCAGATATGAAACAAAACAATGGCATTCAGAGTACAGATCAAAAAATTAACCATCAAGACAAAAGAGAGAGGGGAAAGGATGAGGCAGGATCTTTTGTACATGTTCATGGCAGAGAGCTGAGCAATTTCCTGCCTGATGACTTCTACTTTCTTTGTGAATGGGGAGGCAAGAAAATCAGCTGAGAGTGATAAGGAAGAAGAATTAAAGAGGGTAGAAATAGTCTGAAATAACTGCCATGAGGATGAAGAAGAGACATAAAGATTCCTGCGCCACATGAACCATGCTGAGAAAACCAGTAGGAAAAATAACTGCCGCTACAGATCAAAACTGAAAAATAAATTTCTTTTAGATGAAAGACTTCTGTGTTTGGTAAATGGGTACAGAAGAATGCAAATATGTACCTAGAACAAGAGCCATCTAATCTTTGGAAAAGGAAGATCTTTCTAATCATGATCATTGAAAGAAACAAAGAAATTTTCTGAGTTTGACTGCATAATTACAAATTTCTGCTAGGGAAAAACAATTAAAATAAATATTTAATATCATTAGTAATCAAAGAAATTTGCATCAAATTAATAAGAAACATTTCACCTATAAAATGAAGAAATGATAGCACTCGGGGTTCACAAGCGTGTGATCACATATACGTTCACACCGCAGTTTGGGAATTTAAAATCTCATATCACACTGGTCCTCAATTTGGCAATATTTATCAAGAGCTTTTAAAGATCATTCGATTCATTCCTTCCATTTCAAGGAAAGGAACATAAAGAAATAATCAAAAGTACGAAGAGTTTTTGCACAAAAACATCCATTACTAAAACATTTGTAATTTCAAGGAAAGCACAGCCAACAAGCTTAATGAACAATTGGAATTAGTTGAATAAATTTTGATGAATCCCTGTGCTGGAATACTATATACTATTAAAATCATTTCAGAAAAAAATTGATGGCATGAAAAATGCTTCCAATATAAATGCTGGTTAATAATAGTGGTGTGACAGTGGTGAATATGAGGTATTGATCAGAAGAGAGATTCAAAGGAAGTAGCTGCTTTAGATGGACAGAAGGGGCCAGTTCACATGTCAAGCTGGAGGGAGCAGCGTGAGATAGGAAAGTGATTTGGGATTCTGGACTCAAGTTTTCTAGGTCTGTGTGCATATAAAGAACAAAGACAGAAAGAGAACAGGGAACCTCAGTGATTATTTCTGAAACGCCCTATCATCTTTTGGAAATTCTCTCTATGTTCGTTCCACATTCTGAATGTCTCCTTTTCAAGCTGGAAACCTAGAACTATATATCTCATCCCCTGCCCCCGTGAATATAGCACAGCCTGTGATCTTGAACCTGCCATTAACATGAGCCTTCTGAGATTTTAGTTTAAATGAGAGCAACCTGGGGAACAGGAGCCACGTGGAACGGTTCTTTTCTGTCGAGAACATCTTGGCATGCGCTAAGGAGTGGGAGAGGCTACTAGCATCTGCTGTCAGCATCAACAGCATTGTTTTTCCTGCATCATCTCACAGTGTGGATAAACTTCATCCCTAGCTGCAGAGCCTCCAAGTTTGACTCAGCCCCCACGAAGAAGCTACCTGACAGCTTACTCTAAGGATTTTCTGCCAAATTGAGTTGTTTGTAACTAAGCATGTTGCCTGATTCAAACTGTGCTTCAGTTGAAGTGCCTGGTACACAATTGGAGATAACTATAGATTTGTGTCATTTAATGCCCCCTATTACCCTGGATCCTCAAACAATCAGTGACAGAACTAAGAAGAATTCCCCGTATCTGTGAGAACTCCAAACCCATTCTCTAACCAGGAGCAAATTTCTATCCCTCGGCAACCCTCTATTTTCTTCCTGTGCAATGAGCAATTTGAAATAGGAACAACTCTGGGTTTCTTTCCGCTCTAAGAAGAAAGTTTTGAGCCTGGGCGATATTATTCCAATGCTATAAAGAGTTCAAGAAATCTCTGTTGGAAATCTGCAGAGGTGACCATTTTTCTACCATCCCACAAAGATACTGTAGAGTGAGATTGGAACAGAACCTGCAGGTGACCCAGGGGCTTGACCACAAAGCTCACTAGCATTGCCTACTCCTGGTAAGGCTCTCGAATTGTTTTCTGATTGCCTGTGTTCACATTCCCCTGAAGGGAGTTCTTTCTCCCCTTCCTGCCCTCAAGACACCAGCAGCATTGATTTCACAAACACTTTTCCAAATGAGCTTCCTTCCAGGGATTTGACGGAGAAGTCACAATAGCGGATTCCAATGGAGAAAGCACAGAACTAGCCTGGGTACGTGGGCTGCTTTCTTAGCTCTGTTACTTTCTAGCTGGCCTGAAGCAAGCTCCATGACCTCTCTGACCCTCCCTGCCCTGCCCTGGAACGTTAAGGGTGGTAGTGCCAACCAAGTGAGATAATGCAAGTGGAAGAGCTTTGGACTTTGAGAAGCACTGCACAAATGTGAGGGGCTATTATTAATGTAGAGAGGATCTGAAGAATCTAAAACTGTCTCGCATTTGAATAGTGCTTCTTATTTTGCGCATGCTTCTCTCATTTTGTCTTCACATGTGAGAAAGTAGGGCAGTTATTATTGTCTCCAGTTTACACACGAGGAGACAGAAGGACCAGTGGCAATGCCATCCCTAGAAGCCCGGCTTCCTGATTTCCAACCCCAGATTCACTCCTGTAAGCCTTTGGGTATTTGTCTCAATAGGGTGAGCAGGTGACAGAGACCAGACATTACCGTGCACCTGCCAGTCATGGGCTTGGAGGTTGTTTGCAGACTCTGAGCCCTCAAGAAGATATTTGGTCTGCATTCTTCACTTAGGACTAACAACTGGGTTTTCAGGGGAGAAAATAGAGTTGCAGAATTTCTCAAGTCAGGTTAAAAACCAGACTTAGATAAACCCTAAATGCTGAAAGACAGCCAGAGTACCAGGCTGTTTTTTTTGTTTTGTTTTGTTTTGTTTTGTTTTGTTTTTTTGTGGTTTTTCTCTGGTACCGGGAACCGAACTCACGACCTTGCGCTTGCCAGGCAGGCGCTTTTGCCGCTGAGCTAAATCCCCAGCCCCTTACCAGGCTGTTTTCTGTGGCCAGTAACACAACACACACAGAGCGTGTCATAAGGAAAGGAGAGTCATTTGGGTTCTTTCTCCTGGAGGACACGATCAAATGACCCACCACTTGATGGCCTTCTTGCTAGCAGTGTCCCAAGGTGGAGCAAAATATCACATGGCAGAAGACAGGGAGTGTCATATAAAATCCTCTGGCCTTTCTCTGTCTCCTTATAAAGCAACCAGAATTTTATCATGGGGACCTCATGCCAATGACCTTATCAAACCCCAGTGACTTCCCAGAAGCCCCAACTCTAAACACCAAGGTTGGACTAAGTTTCTACTCTCCTAATACTTCACAATATAATTAAATTCTAGCATGTGTTTTAAGGGAACAAACCATACTCAAACCATTGTACCCACTGTATATTTTTAGAGTGTAAGCCCCAGCTGTATCAGTCTTTTTTCCTGGAGCTGGCATAGCGCAATCTGTGATTCCGACACCAGCAATAGCAGCATCAGGCTTCCCCAGAGCCATCAAGGAGAAAACTCATCTCTAAGCAGAAGGTGCAGGTTGAGGATTCACAGATGAGTTTGTTCTTATCATCACCAGTACAATAATTATGAAGAATAGATTTCTGGTAGTTTGTCTTTCAAAGAGCACTTTTATACCTGCTAAGGGCTTGAAACAAGCCCACTAGGTATCTTGACGCCATTCCTAGAAATGATTTACCAGAGAACATGCAACCAAGTGGCTTCTATTATTTGAATTGTGAGCAAACCCAGAAGTGCTGTTATGTGACTGCGCTGGATTGGATGATGGTCCAGCACGCGCTCTGGAGACAGAGCCTGGTTCAAACTTGGCCCTTTGATTGGTTTGCCCCATACACTGTGTGTACCCACAAGAAAAGGTGCTCCAGGAAGTGGCCAATCCAAAAATAACGAGACAAATGAACAAGACCTGAACACAGCTTACATCATATACTGCAAGCATAAAGCCCTTGCTTGGAAAACTACAGCCTAGCTGTTGACCCATACACATGAAATAAATGCTGAGCATTCTTTTTATTTTTATTTTTATGACAGTTTTTAGTTAGTTTTTCCTTGCTGGGATTCAAACCTTGGGCCTCTTTCATGCTAAGCAAATATTCTACCAACTGAGGCACATCCGCAGCCCAATAGTGGAAATTCTCAGCTTCTGTATTTGGGGATAGTTTCATATACAAAATATTGCTGCAAATAATTGACACAGTAGTTTTCACCCAAAGCACTGACTATAAATCATAGGGCTTACTTGGATTTAGAGGGGAAAAAAACAATTTTTGCTTCTTTGTGGGGTAGCAGTAAGAATTTCTGTACAATATATAAGGCAAGAAATGTTCTATCTCTTTGTCTTTCTTAAGGCAAAGTAATTCCAGTACCAAGTTTCCAAGGGCAAAAGTGATGACTTGTCTGAAATCACTCAGTACTAGACCCCCTCTTCAAGACAGTTTCACATAGCAATTCTGGGCACATACATCACCAAATAGGGGGGGACCAAAGGGGTCCCCATTTTTGTGGTAACTCCTTCCTTGCTCTGGCACTCTGTCCTACTCATTGCTACTGGAGGGAAGTGCAGGAAACACACAGAGAAATGAGAGTTTGGCTTTGACTGGTATCACGTGTTGTCAAGTTAAAAGTCATTAGATGATATTGAGTCCGACATTAAGAACAGTTTGACAAGGGCCAAGGTTACAGCTCAGCAGCACAGCGCCTGCCTGGCAAGTGCAAGGTCCTGAGTTTGAGTCCCAGTCCCCCCACCAAAAAAAAAAAAAAAGAATAATTTGACATCTATAGAGTTAAGAGAGTTTGCACTGAGTCTAGATAATATCAGGAATACAGAGACACACTTATGTTTCTTTGTTTATCTAAGACTTCTTTTATGCTGCTTAGGAAAAAATGTTATATTTGTGTCTGTCTAGGTCCTGCACATTTCTTGTCCCACATATTACTAAATTATTTACAGAAGCTTTCCCACTGTCAAAGGATAAACACCGAGTTCCTTTGCATTCTCTTTGTGATGGTGAATCTTGTCAGCTCGGTTGGCTTGAGAGACGTCTAGGTGAAGAGTAAAACACCCTTGTGGGTGTGTCTGGTTGGGCCATGAGGACAAGACCCTGGGGACTCTCTCTGGGCCCCAGCCCCTCCCCTGCTCTCGGCTTCCTGGATGGTGTGAGTAGAGCAGGCTTCCTCCTCCACACCTTCTGCCATGGTGCTCTGCCTTGGAGCCAGCCGACCATGGACTAAAACCTTTGAAACATGAACCAGAATACATCCTTCCTCCCTTAATCCTGTGGCAGGCTCCGTTCAGGTGTTTCCCATTAACAATACACAAGGTGAGGCCGGGGAGGGCCGAGGGTGCAAGGAGGCACCAATGCGCAGCACGGTGCGAATGGTTTCTTGATGACCTAGACACCTCTTTTAGTCTGTCCCACACCTATCCCTTGTATTGAATGTCTTCTCTGGTGTATTCCTCCCCTTTCCAAAAAGCAATTGTCACTCTCTCTGCATGCAAACTCCATACCCTTCTACATTTATACAGGGTCTTGCAAACTGCTAGATTGCCCACGCTGGGTTCTAATTTGTGATCCTCCTACTTCATCCTCCCTGAGTGCTGGCATTACAGACACACACGGCTCTGCTCAGCTGGGTTGTATTTCATTAGGACAGAGACGACACTTCATCACCTTAGTAACAACAGCACCATGGTATGCTTAATGAATAATAGTAAATAATGACCAATATATATGCACACTTGTGTATACCGAGCGCCATTATTAGTTCTATGGGTTTTACCTGAGTTGATTTATTTAAACTTCACTATAGTTTATATGCTTATTATTATTTCAATTTTACAAATAAAGAACAGATTAAAAGCTACTAAGTAAATTGCACAGTATTATCAAATGAGAAGCAAAAATGCAGTTTGAACCTGAGTGCTTCTGACCCCAGACCATGTGTGCGGAACTGAACGGCATGACTTGTCTTACTACCTTATATCAAGTAAGAATTGAAGGCGGGACCATTTCTCATACTTTATTCAGATCTTAAAACAATCACTGCCAAAACATCTCTAAGGGCAGTGAGGCTTTATGAGATGTGGTATGTTAATGAATATTGCCCTCCTGGTGAACAAAGTTTCCAAATTCTGATTTCTTTCCCCAGCCCCCAGCAGGCTCCCATATTGGTGGAAGAGATGATCTTAAGTGCTGGTTCCAATCTAGAAATGTAAAAACAAAAAAGTCTGAGTAGTGCTTTGGGTAGCATCAGCCAAGGACAATTACTGCCCACAGGGATTTGAACCCTATGGATAAGTTAGCCAGAAAATTCTGCCTCGTTGGCACTGGATCATTTGCTTGTCAGAGGTTATAGAGACAATGTGTCTTCTCCGTCAGCCAAGCTCACATTGTGTCACTTCACATTCTGCACTTGGACGTTCTCTATGGTACAAGGTGTAGGGCTGAAAAGCAGTTGTTTCCTGAATAAAAATGGTCTTCACTACTGCACAAGTGGGAACTTGACACCAAGCCAGAGGTCTCAAACCCAAATCCTTTTCATATAAATAAGTTAACTTGACCAAGTAGAAAGTGGGGCAGAATATAGGCCAGAGGCATTAGTAATCATAACTGCATTTACTAAGTTTCAGGTCCTTCAACATCTACTTGCTGACCCTGGGAGACTGCCTGTCACGCCAGGACTAACCAGTTCCCAGAGACAGCAGAAAGGCTCACCTACAAGGCTTGCCTTCTCTTCCGTACAAATTATCCAATCCAGAGTCCATGCTCCAAACCCCTCCCTTCACCTCCAAATGCCAGGATGTTCCACTATCAGCCCTTGCTCCACAGCACTACTCCCTCCAGAGTCAGGAGCCAGACACCTGCACACCCTCTATACCACAGACTCCCCTGGAACTGTCCAAACTAGCTAGTCCTAAAACTACTCATCCTGCCTTTCCTTGACTTTGACTTCAGGATCCACAATATAGGCTCTTGCTTGCATCCACTCTGCTCTCTCTGCTCCTGGCCAGCCCTTGCCTCATGTTTTCCCCCAGCATGGTGTGGCATGGCCCCCTTAGGGAATGTGATAGCCTTCTTCTAGTCTGTTAGCGTCCCCATATCCAAATAATAATAAAGAAAGCTCACATTTTAAAACACATGCCCATGGGAAGGCGAATAACCCTTACTCATACATAGCTGTTTGACTCTTGCCAGGCAAGAATCAGTCCAATATTACAAACATTCTGATTTTCTGAGAGAAGCTACAAACCTGGATTTTATTAATCTCTGGAAGTTTGGATGTTGATGAGCAATTAAAATTTAAAGTGCTGCATGCTTCATGTGTTTACTAAAACACTAGAGAGATGAGGAAAACTGAAATATAGGAAATAGAACCATCAGATACCATAGCTGGTAACCTATGACTCCATATCCCTCATCTACTAGAATTAGCCAGACTAGAGCAAACACATAGTTTTAGATCTGAAGCATGACATCTTTCTTAAAAGAGTAACAGTGTTTGTTACATCATTCAGCCTTGAAAATAAATACACATTCTTAATTTAAGGAGAGTAAGAAAATAGTAGGAATTCCTAGAGTACTACTATAAATGCTGTGTTCATCTACAGGTCATCATCCCAATCTTTCCTCCCACTTGGAGGCTTCGGTCCACCAGTTGGTTTTGCCACGATGATCCGATCAACTGTAGGTACGGTGACTGCAGCATCAGTAGACAATTTGATAGTCCAACATTTTCCCAGATAAGTATCTGGAACACGAGTTTCCAACCTGTCCTTTACAGCTGGAATGTCAGCCTCAATGTATAATCCAACATTTTAATTTCCTTCTTGATATACCTCGTAAAGCTTAGAGGTTACTTCACTGGCCTTAACTCCAGAATTCCCTGCCAGTGCCCACAGGATAGCTTCAAAAGCCTCTGCAAACTTCTTGATAGCATATGACTCAAGTCCAGGACAGACTGCTAGACCTGGTGTGATCTGTTTGGCCAATTCAGTGTGTGCTGCTCCACCTCCAGGTACAAAACATTTATCCCCCGTGTGAGAACTTTGAAAGCGTTAACACTATCATCTACTACCCTTTCTATACCATCCATCAGATTATCAGTAGAGCCTTGAAGTACTACAGTATACATGGCACCAACTTCTTCTTCATGGTTAAAAACCATCACCTGTCTCCAACTTCTGAAAGGCCACTTTTCAAGTTTTCATAAACTGACCCATTGTAAGAAATACACTTAAATGACAACACATGCACATTTATATCTACCTATCTGAAATAGATGCTCTCCTTACTCTTTGAGATGTAAATTGATTTTATAAGGTTTTTTCTTTGGCACAAATGAGAAAAAGAATAAATGTAAAAAGGGCCTTTAATATGGGTGCAGGAGGGCTGCAGGAGAATGCAAGGACCCTCCGAAGGGGAAAGCTGGGAGATAAAGAATTTATCGGGCTAGGTTGGGGGTGGAGTTTACATGAGCAGTCAGGGTGATGTAACAAATGCTGATTGGAGGAGTGTCAGCACACAAGTGAAAAGGAAAGAGGAAGTTGAGGTTAGGCTTGGGGAAAGAAGGAGGCAGTAGTTAGTCTTGGAGTGACACAATGTTTTGGGCCCCACATGGTGCTGGATCACTGCCATGATGACTTGGCAGAATTTTGTGTAGGCTGGAACCCATCAGATTTATTCTATTCTATTCACTACTTTTATGCTGTGCATTATATTGATTATATAACAGGTCAGTGGATCTTGGGCCACGGGTTTAAAAAAAAAAACTATAATTCAGAGATTAGTGGTACAAATCCATCATATTACAGATAAGGAAATGGAGATTCACAAAGTACTGGGATTTGTTCACTATTTCACAAGACAAATACCAGGGTCAAGACTAAAGTTAATTATCAAGCCAAGACTTTCCCTAATGTGTTTATATTCCTAAATGCATAGAATGCACACATATACTTCAGGGTTCAAAGAAGCAGAGCCACTAGAATAAACCCAGATATACACACATACACACATATATGCATATGCATACATACATATTCATATTCATTTGTATAACGTTCAATCTCTATAACAAACTCATCGATATATAGATAGATATAGATATAAATATAGATGATATAGATATAGCTAGATATAGATGATATAGATATACACTTAAGGCTTAGTTAACTACACTGAGGAAATTGGATGGTGTCTAGAAGGTTATTGCCTTCATAGCTGATGCTGGATCTTAAAGTCCACACAGAAGAAAAATTAACCAAAGTCCATGAGAACAGACCGAACTCGTGCCCGTTCTTGTCATCCCTAACCTCCGTGGTGTGAATGTCCTTAAGAGGATGGAGACCCCTTGTCATGAATCAGAAACACGCATTATGTTAGTCAGAGCTCAGTCAGTATGACAAACTACCTAAAGAAAATCCACCGAAAAGGAGGAGAGGCTTCTTCTGGCTCATAGTTTAAGAGAGTTCAGTCCATGGTTGCTTGGCCCCATTGCTTCTGTGCCTGTGGTGAGGCAGCACACCATGACAGCATCTGGTAGGGTAAATCTGCTCACCCTTTGGTGGCTGGGAAGCAGAGAGGGAGAGGGAGTCGGGTGCAGCCTTAATGACTTAACTTCCTCCCACAAGCCTCACTTCTCAAAGGTTCTGCCACCTCCTAATAGCAAGAGGCTGAGGACTAAGTCTTTAGCACATGTGCATTTTGGGGCTATCACAGACCCAGACTAAGCACACTTGGAGACTGGAGTGAAGGACATGGAAGGGGGGTGTTCAGAAGGAGTCCCGGACACTGCCCTAAGCCAAGGAGATGCACCTCTTTGCAGATCAGCAACAATCTGTGAGCTGAGCAATGGCTACAGCTTAAGTTCAGCCTCCCCGTCTTCCATAGGAATCTTGCTGTGGTCCATGTTGTTGATTTAGAAAACATGCCTATTGTTTAATTTTAAAAACTGGATATTTGTTGATGCAATTATTAAAATCAAGAACACATGGCATCCGTAAATGAGAAAAACCGCACACTTTTTCCTTATTACTCTCCCTTCTTTCTCCTAGTTTGTTATTACGTGAAATTTTAAACTCAAGTTCTTATTTTCAGAATATTACTGTTTTATCACGGGGATATTTCAAAGTGTATTCATATTTGCATCCTGCTAAGTGACAACAATTGTGTATCTATATTCCATTCTGTCGAATTTCATTCAATTGATTCTGTACTTTTAGGCCCCAAACTTCATTTTCTAAGATTTACTCATTTTAATTCATCTGTTCAGTCAATGGATAAATTCTGTGCAGAGCTTATTTGTTGGTTTAATTTTAATAAGATACTTTAAAGGCCTTGTATATCTGCAGATTGTCTTCTGATTACTTTGAAATTTAAATAATAAGCTTACCTTTGAGTTAAAACTCTCCTCAAAACCATATGTGTGGGGTGACCTCCAGGATATAACTCTAAATTTAAAAGCTAGGTAAAGAAATATGTGTATTACAAGCTACCATTTATCTAAGAAAGGGGAAGTACAAATACATGCATATTCTATGTAATTAACACGTGTTAAATACATATTGTATTAATTCGTTTTTATAGTATTGTGTTATCTGTTAAATCATGTTAAGTTGGCATAATAAATACCATTACAATTCAACAATCTAACATTGTTTTATCCATACTATTTAGCTAAGTCATTATATATTAACATACATATGTCAAAGACAGAATAAGCCTTCACATATAAAGTTTTTATATTAGGCAAGAAAAGAAATATGTTTTAGAAATTATGAATTAGAAATAGGCTTTCCTAAATAGCCCCTGTATTATAGATCTGTCTTGAAGCCATATTGGTACTTTGTACATAGTTATAGAAGAAAATTAAGTGGTGAAAAGTACAATTCCTAAACTCCAAAAGTAAATGTAAACAAATCTCAAATGGAACAGATCATAAGTACAAAAAGATGGAAAAAGAGATATCTCTTCAGCTGTTTTCAACATGAGGTTGTAAGGTGATAGAAATGTTGGTTGGAATTAAGGTTGTAAGTGCTGGAAATGTTAATTAAGTGAGTAATTATCAGAGTGTCCTTGAGAAATGACCTTTGAGGGTTGGTTGAAAGGAATCACAAACCTGCTGGAGGTCCGACAAAATCCCCTTCGGCCTGATTTCTAATTAGATATAAACTTAGGACATATTTTATCTTTAAAAATGCACATGTGCTGTCTCTGTCCAGGAATGATTCCTAGAAAGAATGACTAACTCAGGAGCACTAATTTTGATGTCCAACTTGTGATATCTTTTCCCACTGAAAATAATCAGTGATCCTTGAAGCAATAATTGATTATATATCCGGGGCAAGAAATGTAAAAGATAAATCTTGAAACATCCTGTTATTTTTTTAAAAGCTATCAAAGACAACTAAGGTTGTCTTTCACTATCTTAGCATGTAATGATTGCAATATTCTTTATCTTTGAGGTTCACATATTTTACCAGACTGGGTTCTTCCTTGTTGGAAGTTCTGGTGAAGTTCTATTTTGGCTAATGGACTTTAGAGAATTATTCATGTACTTCATCTCATAGTACACCTTCACTGTTTGACTAGCAGAACTCTTCTCTTGCATTATATATTTATTTAATCCTTTTATTTTCACATCCCCTCCAATTCTCCTCTGCTTCCCCTTCCCTTTGGCAACTATTTGAATGTGTTAAATGAATGCTCTTTTATTTCTACGTGTGCTTGTAAAACTAATAGTATTTTTTATGAATGCTTTTTTAATTCACATCAGTAGTATCAAGCTGTGGGCCTCTTTTCATAAATATGATTTTCACATATTTATACTCCAGAACAAGACAATCTGAATGCATGAAGCCTGTGATTTCTAACCTGTGCAGCATCACGTGAACATTGTGTGTCCTTGACCTATACGTACCTCAGTGACTGAACCTCGATCAACTTTATATTTTCATGGCCATAAACAAGACTTTGATGAGTCTCCTCAGAGCTGTCACTTAGAATCCTGTGTGATAACTTCTGGGAAATCATCCAGAAGAGAGAACGTTTGGTTATGTGACACCTGTATATTTAACTTAGCAATAGTGTGTTCTCAAAGGCTGTGCCCATCCCATTCTCATGAGCCATGTATCAGAGTGCCAGCACACCACCTACGCCAAACCTTATTCAATGTACACCTTGATTTTGTTCCATTCATTCTTCTATAATTTCTTAATAAGTTTCTGCATTTCTTTGTGTCTTTTCTTTGAAGATGGAAAGTTACCTTTTCTTTTCTTTCTTTCTTTCTTTGTTTTTTTGTTTTTTTGTTTTTTTTTTTGGTACTGGGAATCGAACTCAGGACCTTGCCCTTGCCAAGCAGGCACTTATGCCACTGAGCTACACCCCCAGCCCTGAAGATGGGAAGTTATACAGTAGTTTTATGACTGTCTTCCACAGTCACCAATTTTTATTCAAAAATTTTAATTATTATTTCATTTTTAGTTTTTATTCTTTGCCATGTTCTTCTACATGCAAGAAAACTTCTAAAATTCATCCTTCATATTTGCAATTCAATTTTCCTCTCTGTCAGTTCTTGGCCTTACTATTGTTTATATCCTACTTTAAAAATATTCTATCAAAATTTGTCACATTTATACAGGACTTCTTCCTCGTACCTAGGTTCATCTTCACTAAAATCTCACCATGTTATTCTAACCCCATTTCATGAGATGCAGGCATTTTTGCATTTTAGATGAACAAAACAAAAATTTTTTTAAGTTTGCATGTTTTTTAAGTTTTTAATACCCCTATTTTATAGCTCTTATTCTTATTTTACAAAATATGTTTTTATTTATTACATACTTTTCCTTATAAACATCATTGCATGATGAGAGTCCTAAATAACATTAGTCTTGTCACCAAATATGGTGATTCTATTATTCCTGAGTTTCAAACCTTTCTACTTAGATGCTTCCAAAATATGCCATCAAATCTTATCGTGGGAGACTGATAGTAGTGACTCAGCCACTCCTCAGTCATCAGCATTTTTTCTTATGCTCACAGACCCTAAGGATTTCTTTATCCATACTTAATACCCAGAAATTTTACCAGAGTAAGTATTGATCCTTTAGTGTCAATGTTTCCTGGTTCATGCTCTATCTCTCCAACATGAAACTGCTAATTTCTCCTTTATTCAGTTTTCCTGTAAGATTGTTGTTTTTTTTTATTTTAAAGAGAAAAAAAAACAAGATAATAACAACAGAGACAAAAAGAAAACAACACAAGAACAATAAAAATGATACAGAATTTCAAAACAAGATGATGGAAAATTAACAATGGTTGTTGTATTACATATTGTTATCTTCAGTGAAGTTGCTCAGATTACCAGATGTAAGAGTGCAAGATTGATTGAACAATTAAAGAGAATAAAAAAGATTAGAAATGATAAAGAGCCTCACTAAAGAAGATGGTTGGAATTCAACAATGGTTGTTATAATGCATATTGCTGTCTTCAAATTGATTTTTTTCACTCCATGCATTTAGTTCTGTTTATTCAGGGCTGATAATTATATGTACATTGCAATTCCACTTTGCTCCAATCATTCTACCTGTTTGTTGTTTTTATTTAATTCTCCTACCTTCTGAAATGTATCTTCTAAATTCCTGACTATATTTTCAGCAGTGCCAACTAATCTTGTTAACACTTCTACCACAACTTTGATGGTTTTATTTTCCCCTCCATATTTTTTTCTTGAGTTTTTCTATCATTTTTCTTCTTCTCTAACCTGAACATGTCTTCTTTGAACCACTGCTTCTCTTCTTAGTTTTCACTGATTTCTTTGATTTTATAGAGAAATGTTTGTCCTTCTCCTCCCAAATGGCTACATTATTTTTCCAAGCTATCTCCTGCATTTATATTGGATTTCCTTTCCTAAATCTTTGGAGAAGAATGATGTGTTCTGGAGAAGCTATGAGGTAAAGGATGGTGTGTGGGGCAGGATGAGCGAGTGAGCCAGGACAGATGGCCACTCAGAATTAGGTATTCTATTCTGTCTCAAACACATACTTCCCAACTGTGCTATTTAGCCTCCTTTCCCTGCTAGGAGAATTTTCCTTCCTAGGTGGCATCTCTGCTTTTGTGTATTGCAGAAGATTCTTGCTTCACTTGCAATGGAGTACTGTATCTTTCAGCTTCTTTTCTTAAAATTAACATTTTTCTTCTGTATCCTCTCCGACTGGTCAATATCTTGCTTCTTGTTGATAGTATATGTCTACACAGTTCCTAAGTCATTTCCCACTACTGTGTGCCATTTTAATGCACTCATGGAAGGTTCTGCAGCCCACTCACATCCCTAGCTTTCAGGCACCATATGTGGCACTTATATTTGCAGAACTCTGAACGCTGATTGAGATCAGAAAGTTGTACCTTCTGTAGCTGTGAGAACTTGACTTGGTCAAATTTAACTGTATTTAGCAGATATTTGACCTAGACTATAGTTTGGAGCTAGTATTTTTTTTCTAGTTTTATTGACTACAAAATTGTATGTATTGTTTTTATAAATTTTTGTTTCTAATCTGTCTCAGAAAAAAACAGCAAGTAAAAATGCTTCTAATTTGTAGAAGAGTCTGAAGAGTCAGATTTTATAAAAAAAATCACTTTGATTTCAACAAGAAACCTTGTTTTTTTTTAAAAAAAAAAAAAAAGAAATAGGGAGGATATAGTTGTCAGGAAGATGCTCAAGCCTGGGACAGACAGGAAGACAGCTGAAAAAGCTAATGAATTTATGCAGAACTGAGATTTTGAGGCCTATGAAAGTCATGGACTGAGAGGTAAGGAGAAAATAGGACAACAACCTGGAACTTCAAAGTCATCAGCTCACTGACCAAAACTTAAGTGACACAACTGGAAGAAGCATGTGGACAACAGAAGTGAGCTAAAATAGATACTCTGGGGTGTACACTCAGAGTGAAAAGTAAAAAATGATCCCACAAAATAAAATGAGAAGTCAGTACTAGAGAAGTTAGAAGAAAATATAGCAACAGCACGAGGGCAAAGAGAGTTTTCAAAATGGAGGTAGTTAGTACTCCCCAGTGAAATTGGTGTAAGCTACATTCTTTTTTTTTTTTTTGGTTTTTCTCCGGTACCGGGAACCGAACTCACGACCTTGCGCTTGCCAGGCAGGCGCTTTGCCACTGAGCTAAATCCCCAGCCCCTATAAGCTACATTCTTAAACGTTGGAGCTGGACTTAATGACACCAAAGTCATTGATAACCTCAAGAGCACTATCAGCTCCTAGGTGGAAATAAAGGCTGGATATCTAGGGATAAGGGTGTGAACACAACATTTTAAAGTAGGGGTGGCAAATACAGAAAACTTCAAAGTAGTGGCTATTAACAGATACAGAAATAGAACATCGGGCCAGCTTAAAGAAAATCTTTTGTATAATGCTACATCATGTACCAGAGCACTAGGATACCCGTATAGCAATAATAATTCATATTTCTATGGAACTTAGCTCAAAGGGGCTTTTGCACACCTAAACTCATTTCAAATTCTCCTCACTGAGTATTTCAAGTTTACAATGAGAAAACTAAAGCTCAGAGAGATAGCAATGAGGCCACTTTCCAAAGGATAAAAGAAAGACAACAATTGACACATAATTTTGCCCACAGCTTGGGCAGTCTCACCACTCAAGTGTGAACCACATCAGTTTCAGCACCCTTGAAGAGAGGAAAGTACAGCTGACATTCCACCTCAGCCCAAACCACCATGCGAATTGTTAGACTGAAATCTGTATTTTCATTTCCAATGGAATAAAATTGCAAAGTCCAGTTGGCTTCTTATTAACTTCTCAGGAACACCTTCTCTACCCAGGTGTATCTACGCAAGGCTAATATGAGTTAGTTACCTGAATGAAATATTTTACCACTTAAAATGGTATGTTGTCTCACACCATTTATAAATATTCCTTCTGCAGAAGGGAGGAAGCAACAGAAAGTTGGTTTGCAGTGGCTGCCTTGGTAGGAAATTATTCTATAGTGACCCTCAAAGGCAGTGCCAGTGTCTGAGAAAATGTTTTGGGGGCCTCAAAACCCTCATAAAAAAACAGTTTGTCCAAATGCACAACCATTTCTGCTGAGCCATTAGATAACTTCTGCCTGCCCGGGACAGGGACAGCCTTAAGGTGATATGATAGATGCCGAGCAAATAATCAATCAATACATGGTTTAAGTCTCCGCCTATCAGTTAGGCATTGTGTGGACTAATTAGATGATAAAATGTGATGAATGCGTATTAAACTCAGCCTCTCCCCGCAAGCTCCCAGGGGTCCTTTTCCATTTTCTAGCTGACCTTTTAGAGCTCAGTCTTATTGTATGTGAATGCAATTAAATCAATTTGTCAGATATTTGCATTAGTCTGGCTCGTTCAGAATTCAATTATTCAGTGTCACTTTCCTGCCCTTCGGAAGCTTGTGCACTGGCTCGTGTTCAAGTGGTGGGTAAAGGCAGGAATGGGTAATCATTCTGGGATCCAGGCCCATGGATGCCTTCCCTCAGAAGGGTGCTGAGATCCCACTTACTCAGATACCTTCGCCTGTCAAGTCCCAAGATTGATAAAAATGGGCTCTCAACACAGCAGAGCTTTCATTCTATCTCTGCCACAGCCTGAAGGGTGATTTGAATGAGTCCTGTAACCTTGTCTCAGCTATTTCATCTGCCACATGGAGTTGCTTTCCTTTAAGTTCCCTCTGAAATACATGTTGAGAGTAGGATTCAAGTGCAAGTGTTTGTCTTGGAAGTGATAGTACCAAGCGCTAGTAAGACAGTGATCCAGTAAAGCAGAGATACGAAGTACATTGTGAGCAGGTTATTGTGGTGGATAAAGTGCAAGCTTACAGGGCTCTTGGACAGAATAGGACATTCACCAGAGTTGTTCCACCCAAGGAGAAAGGAGTTGGGCATATCTCCCACTGCTGCTCATGACTGGCTGAGAACTGCCCCAATGTACGGATTCTAGGCTGCCTTAGTCCTGCCCTAAACAACACTGGCTGAGCCTCCTCTAAGGTCAGATAGAGCTCCCAATCAGTAAGAAGGCATGTGGTTACAGAAAAATGGTAGAACATGGATGATGTGTGCTATGGGAGATGAGCTTCACTGTGAAGTCAAAAACTGTTAAAGTAATTAGTACTGTACTTGGCACAGAATACAGTGTGCTATAAATAACACTTGATACCATTGTTCTTGAAAAAGTATGTAAATATAAGAAAATGGTTTTCTCTGGCATAGGAATCTAACCATGATCCTAAGTTTATGGCAAAGAGAAGGCTCCTCCCTTCCTGGAGAGAGTAGAGGATGAAGCCAGGAGGCTTCAGGAAGGAGGTGGCATTTGAACTGTGGTTTTAAGGCTAAGGAGGTGTTCACAGCAGAGAAAAAGAGTAAGACATCTTAAGCAGAGAAAACATCATGTGTGTGGATGCAAAGATATGACGAAGTATGTGATTGGTGATCTGCTTAAAGCTTAGAACGCCTAAAATGTAGTATAGAAGAGAGCTTTGTGTCATGATTCCAGAACTCACATCATGAGGGAATTTCTGCATCAGGTAAGGGTATGGTTATACTGTAATACAGGCCTGGGGCTGTAGCTTGGTGGTATAGCACTCCCTTTAGTGTTCACAAGGCCCTGGACTCAATCCCCAGTACTACAAGGAAAAAAACAATACTGTGATATCCTACAAGGAATAGGTAGTCATACTATTAGTGCTAAGTATTTAATAGACACCTTGCTAACATACAAATGAGACCATTTATAATAGAAATAATGAACAGGATTCAAAATAGCTGTTGCAGAAGAATAAGAGAACATATGATAATATTTTATATGAAAAGAACTCGGGGGCTTTCATTAAGCCAGCATGTTATGTTACTTCAAAGAAAGAAAGGAGTTAATTGAAAGTTAGATTGCATTAACAGAAATGTTCAGATGAAGGGAGGATGGAACAACGCTTGTTCTGCACTATCTGAGCAGTTCAGGGGGCGGTTGTAGAATTTTAAATGGCATATCTTTTAAAAAGACCCAGGGACAGGGCTGGGGATTTAGCTCAGCGGCAAAAGCGCCTGCCTGGCAAGC
>NW_004955493.1:3800788-3818500 GCF_000276665.1 Chinchilla lanigera | reverse complement strand
ACCGGAGAAAAAACAAAAAAAAAAAAAAAACAAAAAACAAAAAACAAAAAAGACCCAGGGACACTGGGGCAGGCTCAGGGAAGAATGAACTGAGTTCCAGAATCCAAAACCCATGTAAAATGTAGGGTGTCAAAAGAGCAGAGTAGAGATAACCTGCAGAAGGTAGACTGGCCAAACACAAGTGAGCCAGCTTCTGCTATGAGAAAGTAGTTTGATTTATTCTGTATGATTCGAAGGGCTGAAAATCCCAACTCCCCTGAAGCCTATTTCATGTCAGTAGAACTAATCAAAGCCATTCAGCAATGGAATGGCCAGCCCTGCAAGGAAGCTCTCTGTCCTTAAGAGACCTAGTCCACGAGTAAATGAGATGAATACCTGTCCATGAGGTTTAGATGAGATGTTAGTTCTTAAAATGGAATCAACCTTTAATGGTCCTTTTCAACTGAGAGTCTAGGAGTCTAATACAGGGATCTCTAGGAACCTTACAGAAGGAGGCATTTTTCAGGTTTACAACAAAGATTCCGTTTCTAGGGGTCAAGAAACACAAAATAGCATTTCCGTGTGGTCAGTGGTACAGGATTGTGCACGGGGTGAGCAAAAGCTCAGGAGTCTCCTTCTGTTATCTAAGGACACCAAAGACCTGCTCCAGGTGTCCCACACAACAGCATTTACAATTATACTAACAGTAGCAGTAAAAGAAGGAAAAGAAAAAAGGGAAATGATGAGGATCACACAAACACACACACACACACACACACACATGCACGTACACACACGCACACACACACACAGTGGAAGCATGTGGGGCTAGCTCCAACTCTTCCCTCTCACTACCACCCATCTGAAATGCTGGTGTAGCCACACCTCCCACAACTTTCCACTGAGGGTCCAAAAACTTCCCAATCCATCTCTTTTACAGAGTGGTCTGGATTTTCAAAAACTGACCTAGCATTTCTAGGGACAGCAAATTCCTGCTGTGTGCGGTCCCACCGTGCACACCCAGCTAGTGTCCAGGCACACTCACTATTTCTCCTACTGGGAGCTCCACAGTTGGAGAGGAGCAGAAGAGCAGATATGTCTTCATCAGCATTTTTTGTTGTCTCAAAAGCAAAAAGGGAAATGAAAACGATCCGGGGGCAGAGCTTGAAAATGAAGGTCAGATGGTGCAGCCAAGTCTCTCAACAGGGAGCTGGAACCAGGAGTTGGAATGTGATCAAACAACGCTGCAGGCTGGGGCCTGCCCCTTTGCTTTCCCCATTCTCCTGCTTCTTTTTTTCTTTTTCTCTACCTCCTACTTTCTCTCTCTTCCTCGTTTCCTTTCTGAGGCCAGGTGGCCATCATCTCTGCTTCCGAGTGTCCGCTTTCTCCCTCCTTAAGCTGGTCATTGCTGACTTACTTAGAGAGCCAAAGTCAAACACGGAGAAATGTGGCTGCCCCAGAGTCCTATTTTGCATATTCATATTTCTAAATAACCAGCAGAAAACAAATCTCATCTCTAAAGCCCATTCCAAGTTTCTGGGGGGAAGAATATCACCATTCATTTAACATCACTGATCCATTTAAGTTCAACCTTCCCTCCCCGGTTCAGTGAACGTCAGCCAGGGGCAAGATGGCTTGGTTCAACATTGGCTTCCTTGTCCCATTCTGGTGCTGGAGAGGTGGAAGTTCTCAAAGAAGGTGACATGCCATAGAGTGAGTTTTAGTCCTCTTCTGACTTTATCCTCATTCACAAATAATGTTGAAAAGTACCTCCACTCTGGCCAGTTCTCAGAATCTTTAACATACTAGCATACTTTATTCTAAGCCCTTCTACAAGATTTCTCTGCCTGATGTAGCAAAAACAATATGTGAAATATTGTTCTGGAAATAATTGTGCTATAAATAATACAGGATGCCTGAATAAGAAATGTTCAACATCATTGTTCAACAAAGATGTTCAACATCATTGATCAACTTCTTGATACTGAATGCTTTGCTAGTAACATATTTCTATGCTTGTGAGATTGAGGAGGAAGAAGGGAGATTAGGAAACTGCAAGGGGCAGAGCTAATGGAAGGCGGTGCTGTAGTCTTAAAATTAGATTGTGACTTAACGTAGATGGACTCCAGTAAGCCAATTTCCAGCAACAATCAATCTAGCAAAGATTCAGATGTGTGTGAGTATGTGTGCATGTGCTGTAAAACAAGCAAGAATAAACAGGTCTTTTTCATGAAATGCCCTTTTCAAATGTCTCACGTGTACTACAGTTTCAGAAATTCCAAATGAAGCTAAGATAAAAACTTTGCTATGGCTTGGGTACAGTTTGAGTGTGTACCCCCACCCCAAATTCATGTGCTGGAAGCTTCATTCTCTGTGGTGATATTAAAAGGTGGTGGAACCTTTAAGAGGCAGGGCATAGTGGGAGGTAACTGGGTCCCTTAAGGGGGATTAATGTAGCCTTTGAAGAACCCAGTTAGTTCCTATTTGAAACAACACTTATAGTGAGCCTGGTGCTTCAGTCCCTCTGGCTCCTATCTCACCATGTGATCCCTTCCTCTTGCACATGTCCTGTGGTTATGCCACTGCCATATTGTGATGTAGCCAGAAGATGCTCACCATAGCTTAGCAAATGCCAGTGCCGTGCTCTTGGACCTCCAGAACTGTGAGCTAAACTTTTCTTCACAGAACAGCCAGGCTTAGGCATCTTGTAGAGAAACTAAAAAGGGAAACTTTGTTACAAGACAAACAATAGTTGTGCATCTTCCTTCATAGAAGTGAATGTTGAATTCACCTCCTCTGAAAATAAAAGCATATTTTCTCCACAGAAAATAGCATAAAATCTTTATTATACATATGTGGAAAATGTCCAAGGGTAAGGTTTCTTATTCATTGGCAGATAAGATAGAGGAGAAGTGAAGGATAGTATTTGAAATCAGAGACACCTAAGTTCCAATCCCAAAAATTTAGTTGTGGTAACTTCTATGAACTTCTGTTTTCATCACTTATGAAATAAGAGTAATAATAGAATGTTTATCTCCAAAATATCACTATAGAGATGAAGTGACACTGTGAATATACACTTCACCATGTCTGATATAAAGCTAGCTTTCAACTCACAAAACTAAGGATGAAAAACAACCTAAATTCAAAGTAGGATAGGAAAGCAACTAATAAAAATCAAGATGTAAATCAGTAAGATAAAAATGAAAAGAAAAAGTTCAATGGAACCAAAACCTTATTTTTTAAAAAGACTGATAAAAATTGATAAGCCTTTAATCAAACTGATCAGAAGAAAAATGAAAAAAAGAACAAATTAACATCAGAAATAAGAAAAAGAAAATTACTACAGAATCTATAGATATTACAAAGAAAAATTATATAAATAATTTAGATAGGATTATGCCAATAAATTTGACAATTTAGCTGAGGTAGATAAATCCCTTTAAAAATCAAAGCTACCAAAACTTATCCAAGAAGAAATATAAAATTTTAATAGTACTAAATGTGTAAAAGTATTGTAGTTGTTGTTAGAAATCTTCACACACACACACACACACACACACACACACACATATCTTTAGTGATGCCTTCCACCAAAAATTTAGGTAAAAAATAGCAAATCTACACAAACTTTACCAGGAAGCTCAGAACAGAGACTATTTCATGACTTTTTTATGAGACCAATATTATCTTAACAGAAAAAGCAAGCAAACATATTACCAGAAAAATCTGTAGACAAAAACCCCTCATGAATATGGGTACAAAATTTTTTAATAAAATTTTAACAAATCAAATTCAACAGTATCTAAGTAAGACAATACAGCATGACTAAATAGGATTTTCCAAGGAAGGTAAGACTATTTTAACATTCAAACATCAATCTAGGTTTAAAAAAAAAAAAAAACCTAAAAGAAAAAAATTATCATCTGAATAGACAGAAAAAAGACATTTGACAAAAATCCAATATCCATTCTTGACTTCGAAAAGAAAAGTTTAACTTTTGGGAAACTAAAAATAAAATGAAACTTCCTTAATCTCACTAAGGACATCTACAAAAAATATCTCCATGTAACATCATACCTAATGATTAAAGTTATGTTTTTCCTTTAAGATGAGGAAAAAGGCAAAAATTCTACTTTCACTATTTCTATTCAATAATGAACTGAAAGTTTTATCAGTAAAATAAGGCAAAAAAAGTAATAAAGGCATTCAGATTAGAAAGAAAGAACTATAACTACCTTTCTTTACAGATGGTATGATTGTCCATGCAGAAAATCAGACCAAATCTATAGGAAAGCCACTAGAGCTAGTATGTTTGGTATGCTTACAGTGTATAAGATCAACACCAAACATGTATGCCTTTTGATGTACTAGTAATGACCAGTTCAGCAATTGCACCATTTAGAATGCCACCAAGAAATAAGAAATACTTAAGGATAAATTTTAAAATATATGGAAATCCTACAAACAGAAAACTACAAAACACTAACTGCTGAGAGAAATAAATGGAAACACAGCGTGGTGAGTCAGAAGATTCAAAATATGTAACATGTCAATTCACCCAAAATTTATCCATAGATTCAATATGATTCCATTCAAAATCTCAGCAGGTTTTTTATACAGGAATTGACAAACTGATTCTATAATTTATATGCATGCATTCTAAGACCAGCAACATTGAAAAAGGTAGCCAAAGTTTGAGGACTAACACTGCCTAATTTCAAGATAAATTATAAATTCATAGTAATTAAGGCAATGTATTGTTGTAAGTGTAGAAAAATAGAACAATGGAATAGAACAGAAAATAGATATACATGTTTTAGAAACTGATTTTCAACAAAGTTGCAAGAATTCAGTGGAGAAAGAATAGTCTATTCAACGAGAGGAACAATTGGATGATAAGTACAGAAACTAATATTAATAAAACAGTGAATTTTGACCCATGTCTCATGAAGTCTAAAAAATTAATTCAAGATGATTCTAAACAACTGTAATCTTTAGAAAAAAATAGGTGAAAATTTTTATGACATTGATATAAGCAAAGATTTCTTGAGTACTATAGCAAAAGCATAAAACATATAAGAATAAACTGATAAAATGAGCTTCATTAAAATTTAAAAGTCCTGTTCTTCAAAGGAAATAGTTAAGAGAATGAGAACACAAGCCACAGAATGGGAGAAATATTTGCAAATCAAATATGATGTTTCACAAAAGGCTGTATCCAGAATATATCAAGAATTCTCAAAACGCGCTAATTTTTAAAAAGCTCATTTTAAAAACTAAATGAAAGATTTGAATAGATGTCTTATCAAAGAAGACATACAGATGGAAATCAATCTCATGGAAAGATACTCAACAGCATTAGTCAGTAGAGAACTTCAAGTGATAACCGCAGTGAGATACCATTAGACATCTATCAGAATATCTAAAATTTAGATGATTCTAAGTCTTGACAAGGACGTGGAGGAGTTTGGACTCTCACACACCAGCAGTAAAAAGGAAAGCATCATAACCATTTGACCTGCTTACTCCACCTCTGCGTACCTTCCTGACAGACTTAAAGAGATCACATTTCAGTGCTACATGCATACCAATGCTTATAATGTGTGGCAAATGTGTTTAGCTAGGTCAGTCACCCATGGAGGCTGAGGGCAGAGACAAGCGAGTTTATCGGCTGGCGGTCAGTGTCCAGCCAGAAAGTGGGCACTGACGCTGGAGGGCAGTTGGGCAGGGTCTTTTATACACATCTACTTCCAGGTCCAAAAAGGCAATTACTTTTTCTTCTTTGGTTTGAAATATAAAGAAAAACATATAGTGCTTTCCATTTGGGGTAGATACAGGGTATAACCAATCATCTTTTGACAAGGCATGGGTTGGTATGGGCTTAGGCAATTGTTACAACATTTACAAGAAACAGAAATGCAAGGAAACAAGCTTAAACTTTAAAATGGCGCTAGAACACAGAATGGTGTTGGTTTAGTTCTCTTTCCCATATCAATAGTACCACAACTCATTATAACTAAATCTTGGAAGCTGCCTATATGCCCATCAACTGATGAATGGATAAAGAAAATGTGGTATCTATGCACAATGGAGTAGATAAACTTGAGTCCTTTGCAGTGGTTGAAGGCATAAAATTAAGTGAAGTAAATCAGACACACAAGCTTAAATATCACACGACTTCTCCTGTAATGAAAAACCCAAATCATAAGAAGAACAAAATCAGAGATAGGGTGATGGGAAATAGGGATGTAGATCTTTCTCAGATGTGAAGGTGATCAAGAGATGGAGAAAGGGCAGAAGGGAAGGAGAGAAAGGGGCTGAAAAGAGGCATTGGGATGTGCTATGTACCTGTGACAGCTCCACACAAGGAATGCAGATATTGTGTGCTACACCCATACGCTAATAAAAAGGAAATGCCAGAACCAATAAAAGAGAATACAAATGGAAATATAAGCTACTACAAAGACTTGCATACATACAATCACAGCAGAATCATTTGCAATGGTCCCAAACTGCAGAAAATCCAAATGTCCAGATAAATTTTGGAAAATCCATACAGTGGAACAGTGCTCAGCAGTAAGAAGTAATGAATTATCAATATGTACAACACACACACACTGAAAATTTTCAAAATAATTCTGCTGAGCTAAGAAAGATAAGAAGGAATATATCTCATCTGATTGCACTTAAATAAATTATAATATTTCAATGTATGTGCTAATTTGTCTCATTTACACTAATAATTTATCTTAGTTTTTTGAAAAGGATGTTTGTGTAATTCTCTGTTTCTCTTTTGTCAGAATCTGTTTGGTTTATGTCTTCTACTGAGTAACTACTTTGAAGATAATGATACACCATGTAATAACTATTATTGTTCTCTTATTATTTGGTTATGAAAATTTGTTTTATTGTTCATAAAATTAAAAAATGTAAACTAATACTTAGTAACACAGGTTATGAAAATTTGTTTTATTGTTCATAAAATTAAAAAATGTAAACTAATACTTAGTAACAAAAAATGTAAACTAATACTTAGTAACAAACAAACTAATACTTAGTATATCAGTGATTACTTCAGGGGAAAGGAGGATGAGGTGAGGGTTAACAGGGGAGGGATTACAACAAGGCTGAAAACATCTAGGGATGATGGTTAAATTCACTGTTATGAGATGTAAATCTGTCCCTTTAGAAAGCTTTTTGAAGGTGAAGACATTTCTATAAAGTGTCTCAAGTTCCATGTTCCATAAAAACACCACACAATTAACAAAGTGTTAATAAATCTGCATCCTTATCTCTAATTAGAGTGTGGCATTGGAGGAAGCATCTCGTGAGAAAAGTGGGCCAAAGGGAATGAAGGAGATAAAGGAAGAGAGGGAGAAGAAAGGAAGAAGGAGGGAGAGTGTGCCAGTTAATCTTGATTGTTAACCTGACTGGATTAAGAGGCCCCTGGAGCCAGGCATAGTACTGCACATCTACAATTCCAACACTCTAGGAGACTGAGGCAAGAGGACTGCAAATTTAAGCGTCACCTAAGCAAGTTATTGACTTAGCAAGCACTTGCCTTAAAATAAAAATTTAAAAAATGCTTGGGATATAGCTCAGTGCAAAGGCCCTGGCTTCCAAAGAGAGAGAGAGAGAGAGAGAGAGACTCCTGAAGAGATGATTGGATTACGTGGGTACTGTGGTCATCAGTGGATTATTTCACTAATGTTCATCCATCAGTGAGTGTGCTGTTAGCAGGTAGGGCCCAGCTGGAGGAGGTTGTCGTGGGGGCATGCAGTGCAGGATGTGTCTCTCTCTGGCACTCTTTCCCTGTGTTCTGCACCTTGGCAGCCATGAAATGAACAGTTTTGTACGCACACGCCCTTCTACCATGATGTTCCCGTTTTAGAGCAAGGACTATAACCTCTGAAACTGTAAGCCAAAGCTAACCTCTTCGTCCTTAAGCCCCAGGTGTTGGGTATTTTTTCTAGTAGAGGAAAATCTGACCAACATGAGGAGGGAGAAGAGGAAGGGGCTGGTGATGATCACGACAACACTGAGGAAGGTGATGAAGGAAGAGAAGAAAGGAAGGTGGAAGGAGATCCTGTTGACCAGTGCTGAGGATGGGGGCAGTGGTGATAGATTACCTGCACCTATCTTTAACTATCTCTTGTGGGTTACCTTCTCATATTACAGAGCATTACACCATTAAACCAGGGGTAATAGAAGATGCTAAATTTGGTCAAAAGTCTCAGAAGTCTGGACTCCTGAACTTAGTTAAAGAAAACTCAAAGTTCTATCCAGAAGTAGTTCCCCACTGTCAGTAAACCAACGACCTTAGCCACATAATTGTGATTTACTGATAAAAGTCACTGTAGCCACAACAGCCGCCCCAAATCACAAGTCGTTATCATTCACATCCCACTTGACTACAAGTGCTGTCTGATTTTCAGCACTGTTGTGTTTCCCAAAGGTTCTCTTTGTTTACTGCAAGCCTCATGCACTAACTTAGTTACTAATATTTTTATCTAATATCCTCAGGTCATTAATACTAATGATTATAACTTAATAATGATGCATGACACCAGGAAAGAATAGTAAGAAGCATCTCAAAAGGTATAAATAATGACTATTACTAAAACACAGCAAAGACTGGCATTATCCCAATTCATGTAATATATAAATACTGTTACTACATTCATTATACAGATTAAGAAAATGAAATTTGAATAAATTAAGTAGGCCAATGTCACACAACTAAAAAGAGGCAGAGTTGGGATTTGAACCAAGCGTGCCTCTGCATACATCCAAAGAAAAGTTGGCTTGGCAGGACAGGGACAAGGATGAAAAGATGGATTTTGTAAGTCTGGCTCAGTAGCGGGGCAATTCCTGAAGGGTCAGTTGGGGACTGGCCCAAACTGGTAAGAGGCATGGATATGGGAGACAGCCCCAGAAACAAAAATGAGTTGACACTGAGACAATGACCATCTGGGGTAATATTTTATTCAACATTTCAGGGGGAAACATGACCGCAAGCTGTGAGAAAAAAATAAGTCAACAGTCAACTATGAAGATCAAGACGGGTAAGTAGAGAAACCTACCACTCACCTCCTCCACAAAGAAGAATCTAACAAAAGAGAAACATCTACATTTCAAAGTGATCGACTAAGGGACCATCACCATGGACTCCAGCAATCATAGCTACAGGAGAGTTCCGAAGTCCCCACAGGCTGTGGGCCCGGTGGGGGAAACTACCTGCAATAGTGTATTAACTCTACTTCAGAGAAGGAAGACGCACTGTCCATGCACCGTGGCGCAGAGCACAGGCTGCTACCGCAGGATGAGGCCAGCAGTGTAACTGTGACCTCAGTACCCAGTCCCTGTAAAGCTAGTACCCTGCTCATCTTTGTATCTCTGGCACCCAGCCACTTCCTGGCATATGATAGGTATGCAATAACATACCGGGGATATCCGTGCAGTGTTAGTGCAGTATGCAGCCCGTGAGCAGGGTATCAGTGAGAACCTGGATCTCACACAGGATCGGAGTGAGGATCCTTAGCACCCGGAAGATGCCAGAAAAACGACAATATTTACACGACGGAAAAAAGAAGGAGAGGGGTATGTAAAGTCTAGATTAACACAGAAAACAAAGGACCAGGAGGGAGAGAGCGGCTCAGGAAAAATCTGCTCACTACTCCTTGAGAATATTCAGCGCTCCTTCCTTGCGCATGTGTAAGTTTTCACGTGACTTAAACACAAAGTTCTCCACCACAGCTGGTGCCTGAAGAAGCAGATTTTCCCCCCTTAAAAAGCCCTGCTGGTTTCCATAAGGAGATACAGCTGTCGCTCTGAGAGGATCTTCAGCCAGAGTGACTGACATTTCCAGCGTTGCTGGCGGGAGGTCAGTAACCCCTCCGGCGGGATGCTCCACCTCAGTGGGCCTGAAAGGGCTCCTTTCGTTCCCAACTGACCTCCCTCCCGGGCCCCTGAAGCCCCGAGGCCACAACCTTCGCTCAAATTGCCAATATGAGCGAAGAGACTCCCCACAAAGTGCGCTCTGCACACTTCAGTGGCCCTTCGTCCCTCTGTATCTGATCCCAATTCCGCACTTTGCGCACTTCACAGTGCCTTCCAACCGTGCGGGGAGCGCCGAAGTGGTAATTACCTTAGAAAGTGGGTTTTCCACGCAGTTAGCCACGGAAAAATAACACACTGGCTCTCTTTCCATGTGCGTCACAGAATTATGTAAATAGGTTTAAAACAAACCAGTTTAAATGATTATAAAATGGGTTTCTAAGTGATGTGTGTTACCAGACAAGAATACTAAAATCTAAAAAAGGGAAGGAAAACACTGCTCTTCCTCAGTCACCAAGATGAAAGGATAAAATATGTAGCAGAAGATGGTTAATGTCTTCTAGGTAAGGAGTTCCTTGGGCCTCTTGACTTGGTAGTCAGGGACAAAGGTCTCACCGGAGCATATATAAATCATATCTTCTTGCAGCT
Organism: Chinchilla lanigera; assembly: GCF_000276665.1. Lineage (NCBI taxonomy): Eukaryota > Metazoa > Chordata > Mammalia > Rodentia > Chinchillidae > Chinchilla > Chinchilla lanigera. Next base: position 3,808,033 of record NW_004955493.1, on the reverse strand, counting down.
CTGACTACATATCAGAAGACAATCGCAGGAAGAAGCTAGATATGGAAAATGTGAAGGTGACTTGCCAAATGGAAGAATGGCTCTCAAACTTGAGCACAGAAAATCACCCAGAAGGCTGTGAAAATGCAGATTCCTGTACCCAGCCCTCAGGAATTCTAACCATGAGTCTGGGTTGGAGCCCAGAAAGGTTGAGGTTCACAGCCGATACTGATGCTGGTGTCCACATACCACACTCCAAGAAACACTCACTTGGAGGAAAAAAGGAAGGTGTCTGTCCAAGGGTAACATGTCCCTGATTGTGCTGCTTTCCAGAATTGTTCCTCTCCAATACACTGGAGCTATCAAAGCAGGCAGGGGCCCCGTCTCATCAGCTGTAAAAGTAAGCACGTGATGTAGGCTGTCCAATCAGCATCTCTATCCCACCAGCCCAGTAATTACTCCGAAGGTGAGTTGTGGCCAATCAGAAGCTACATAGATGCTGGAAAGGGGCTAGTCTTTCCTTCCAAGATCTTAGGGCCATGTAATTTTGAAGTTAAAAGTTTCTTTGTATGGGCCGGGGATATAGTTCAATGGCGCAGCGCCTACCCGGCAAGCACAAGGTCCTGAGTTTGATTCCCAGCACCAAAAAAAAAGAAACAAGTTTCTTTGTAGCTAATTGGAAAGAGCCTGCCTAACATGGGACATGTGCCATGCTTGTGATTCCCTAGCCTTTGGGCTTCAAAGCATCACTTCTTAGACAGAGGCCCCTCTTTTTGTCTGCTCAGTGACTCTGTGTTCACTCTGAGACCATCCTATTACACAATTCATTAATTCTTCAGATGACTGGTATGAGATTCCCAGGCATCACAGTCCTGTGTGCTAAAGATTACAAGAACCAACAAGTCCATCTGTTCAGATGGACCCAATCACCTCCACCTGTAGAAACCAGCGGTTTCCCAGTACTCACCTTGGAAGGTACATGCTGAATTACTTTATTCATGCCAGGGTATCTTTCTACATAGAACACTTGAGTTTTACAGGTGTTTCTCTTGTACCTGCCACTTCTATATCTAATCCCAATTCCAAACATCAAGATGGGAGGATCACCATGCTTCCAACAACCCAGGAAATTTCCATAGGCTTCCTGTCGTTACTTACAGTGAATACAGTGCTAACACTATTGTTGCTCTCTAGATAACAGCCTCTGACTCTGCCTATCCCTCCCTGAGTATGATTTATCTCTATCCTCCCCCTAAAATATTTGTACATCATCCTCACTACTGCTTCCCCTTCCCAAATACCATCCAGCTGGTCCTCACCTCTTTGACACAGTCCACTTCTCAATCAGTGTTCTGACCCAGATCAACCCCACTTCGTCTTTCGGAACTGTCTCAGCCACTTTCCTCCTTGATGGAACAAATACCCGACAACACCCACAGCTTTAAGGAGGACAGACTTATTTTGGCTCACAGACCAGAAGTCTGCGGCACGGCGGTACCACTCTGAAAGCTGCTCAGGACATGACGGTGGAAAGCAGACAGAAGAGAATAGGAGCCAGGGAGGCAGATGCAGCCTTCCAGGTCACTCCCCCAGTGACCGTCTCTTCCAACCAGGCCCCGCCGCCTAGCAGCAAGTCAGATATAGCACCCTCCTAGCGCAGTCCTTCCAAAACTCCCACGTATGGGAGCGTGAGCTCTTGGGCTGATCTAGACATAAACTACAGCAGAAATTTGTGCCTCGGGTCATGTCATAAAACACCTCCAGGCCAGTGGGTACTAAATGTATGAACTCTAAACCCAAACTGAGGGGGTTAGTACCAGCTCGACCCCCTTATCTTTCTGGATTTCAGTTTGTTCATCTGTAGAACAAAGGCAATGGTAAGAAGAAGAAGTACCTTACAGATATTTGTTGGGAGCTTTAAGGGATAGTCTAAGCACAGTATTCGACATAATTTCAGGCACACAGAAAACGTTCCATGAAATCTTAGCCATAATTATTAGCATATCTGACACATTGTATGTCCTCAATAAATGTGTTAAGTGAAGGAATGAAAGACTGAATATTAATAATAATAACTACTCTTCAATGAGAACCTATTCTGTACCAAGCACTTCACAAACTATATGTAATCATTTAAATTACCTTACAAAGTAGGAGTCACTTTCATGCTTTTTTAAAAAATTTTATTTTTATTAGTATATGTTTATAATACATAATGGTTACAGGGGGCTGGGGATTTAGCTCAGCAGTACAGCGCCTGCCTGGCAAGCGCGAGGTTGTGAGTTTGATTCCCAGTACCGGAAAAAACAAAACAAAGCAAAAAAAATAGTGATTACATTTATTTTTCCCCTTCCACTCTACCCCCCTTTTTAAATTTTTTTGCCAGTATCAAATTCATTTATTCATAAGTCCTTAGAAAGTTAACTGTCATACATACAGAGTAATAGGCCAAAAACATATAAAACACATAAGACAATTATACTACATCAAGGTACTTTTTTAGATAGGCCAATTACAATGCTTGCTTAGGTAGCACATCTACAAGATAGAGCTTAACTACCTTAAACACAAAATGCTGTTAACTGGGTCACTAACCTAGGTTTTTCCAATCTCTTTTTGAAAGTAAACAATAAATTAAAACTGTTGTACACCCTTTGGGCTTGTCTGATCATTTCAACATTGATAAGTAACTTCTTTATTTAAATGTTCTGTTATATTATTGTTATTAAATAATATGCCACAAAGATCGCATTATAATCTTCACAATATTGAGATAAATTTTGTCTTGTATTCATTCAACATGTGATATAAAGCTGGCAGATTTAGTTTAAATTATTTATAAAAGAAAATAGCTGAGTTGACTTCAGGACTGAATTTTACTAAGTTGCAAGGCATTCTACAAAGATAAAAACTCCCTTTAAGAACTCATGTTTGGAATTCTAAATTTCATGCTTTTTTATACGTAATTGTTCTAAATGATAAGATATTTTTAAAAAGGCTTCTAGGTGATATCTGCAAGCACATCTTTACAAATAGCACACCGCAGGTGTGGACTCATTATTCTCAATAAATGAAAAGCCAAATTGAATATAATTGTCACTGTATTTGCTATTTTTAACATTAGTGTTGAGGGATATTTCAGCATACCATATAAGACTTTTTATCTGCTGAGTGCAACTTTGAAATTGGTGAAGGTCAGCCAGAAGCAATTTCACAGGTTTATTAGGATTTTTTTTTTGTTCCTGATTAACTCTCTGCATTTCAACATCACTGTTGTATATCATTTCTGTTGCCAAATCATAGTCTATTACAGTTGTGCTTTAGATAAGTTATGACTGCGTCACGAACAGCCAAACTGACTTGAAATGAAGAGGAAGTTCTCTCCAGATGCCTTGGACTAAGAACTGAGTGAAGGCAGCTTCCCTTTCTCCTGGTGGGAAGGAAAGGCTGTTCCCGGGAGTAATGGCATCTTCCCAGCCTTGGCAGGAAGTATGACTTCTCGCAGCCCCCAGGGTCTCCAAGTGCTGAGAGCCGACACTGCCAGACAAGCCCTTGTGAACAGATGAAACACCTCTAGTCTGTTCATTTCTTCACTGATACGTCTGCCTTATCAGAGAGAGCGCGCAGTGAAGGACTGGATCCCTCCTCTAGAGCACAGCCTCACATGGCCTGTTCTAGCGCCCTGTCCCTGCATGTTCCCCTCCATGAGACTTTTAACAGGAAACAAAGTGTGGCTATTTTGCAAGGAAATTCAAAACGCTTCCGTTCATCCCCTTACCGCCACTGATCTGCAGAAGTCCAATATGGCAATCAGAAAAAGAGAATGCAGAACAAGCCTTGGAGCTATTTGTGTGTTTGTTTATGACTTATTTTTGGGTCAAGGGCAGTGGTGACTGTCAAAAACCCATCGGAAGAACTCATCGAGCAAGTAGCCAGGCAATGACAATCAAGTTAGGATGAGGCAAAGGACAATGGGCAGAAGGGGGTTGGGCGGGAGAATCAAGGTAGTAAGGTGTAAAGCTGGTTGCCTGAAATGGCTTAGTGACAAGCAACAACTGAACTGTGAGGTGCTAAAGCCAGTGGGAGAGCCAGTGAGACAGGTGGATTGGAAAAGCATAATTTTCTGAGAACCACGGAAGAGTGGGGAAGGGGGGTGTCCTTGCTTGGTGGCAGTAGAAGCAAAATGGCATGTTCCATGGGGAAGCTTCTTTTATCTCTACTTCCCTGTGTCCCTAAAGGGACAGAGTTTAGTTTCAATCGGTCCTACAGGCTGAAGCCTATCAAGATCTATCATAGGATGAAAGGATGAGTTATAAAGATCTCATATTTAGATGTCTCACTTTTTTCCAAATAAAGTTAAAACAACAAAATCTCAGGAAGGTGAATAAGGTAGACAGGAACAATGCTTGTCTTAGTGCTTTAATCTTATTTTCTGTGCTGGAGGTTTTCCAGCTCTCCTGCAGAGCTATTCTCCCCTTCTCCACCTGAGTGTGATGGCTGAGCTACCCATACTCATTACCAGACCTTCTGCCCACCCGGACAAGGGTAGCGAAAGTGGGGAGCTAGGGTGCACATTTAAGGAGGCTCTCACTCTCAAGGATATGCATGTGTTCCAAGCCTAGTTCATAGTGAGGGTCTCCTTAAATGGTGATGCCTAGCTATCTCCTTTAGGGCAAACACCCTGCTCCTCCCATCCCCCCACCCCCAACCCAGTCCAGGCCCTCACATTTCTCACAGTTTTTGGCAATGAAGATTTTTGATAGAAAGTTGGAGAGAGGGTGGACTATCAGCCAGGTCAGGACATACGTTTGTGTGATTCCTGCCCTTAAAGGTCACCTCCGGCCACGGCCACCTCCCACCCTTGACTGATCAGCATTACAGTCAGTGCATTTGCTGTGCACAGCTCTCTCTCTCCTTCTGCTGGTCTTTGGAGCCGCAAGGTGGTAACAGTTGGCTGCCACTAACCCAGACAACTGCCTCGCCTTCTGTGGGGCCCCTCCTTCCAGAGAGCTGAGAATCATCCTTTGAAAACAAACTCTCCTCGGATAATAGTATTCTGAGCACACCGTCTTCTTCCTGTCCAGACCCTGCCAATACACGTCCCTCGTCATCCGGGCTCTGCCCCGTGTTGTGTCCCAGGAATTAATATTTAATGAGTCCAGTGATTGTCTTGTGAATAGCCCAACTATACTGCAGCATACTTTTTACATTAAAAACATGAATTACATCAACGGAAACATCTTTTTTCTTAAAAGCTCATATTTGCATGGTTGTTCTGCCCTCCAAGGAAATAAATAAGTAAATGTTGTCTGTGGGAAAAAGGGGTCCAGAGGTCTGGGTGATGGCCGTGGCGGAGGAGCGGGTCTGAGCAAACTCAAACTCATCATGTCCTCGGCAGACCGAGTGAGTCACCCCGCCTAGGCTGTCCCGCTCTGACCTCTTACTTCCACACCACCCCCCGCCAATAGTACCACCTCCAAACTACGCCTCTAGCCTGCTCTATAAAATGCCTGGCACTTCCACTATAAAATAGATCTGCACCATCAGCCTGGTCTCCGGTGTCTCTTTTCACCGCGTCGCCACTTACCACGGGGCCAGGTCCCTGGACCCAAGGAGGTTCAACCTCAGTTGTCCTAGCCTTTCCTAATTCCCAGGAGACCATGATGTCCACAAAACTTCACCCAGGAGCACTGAGGCATAATGATTCAGTAAGTGGGCTTGGGAGTTAAAAAGAGATAGATGAGAACCCTGGCTCCTCACTTTCCTGGCTGGATGACTTTGGACAAGTCATCCAGGCAAGAGACACAGAGGTTCCAGCTGTTGACTCATTTTCTGGTCCTTCCAAAATCGAGTCTTCCCTCCTGAAAATGTGTCGCACATCCAACCCTGAGCTCAATTCCTCTGTTGTGATGTGACCCAAATTAGGACAGCATGCCGCTGCTGCTATAAAATACACCAAGTGTTGTCTCCTTAAATTGAAGCTCTCGGCTCCTAGGAAAATCATAAACACCATCCGTCTCCATGTTCTCTCTCTCACGCTTTCCCTTGCCAACTGACAGAAAGTTGTGTGCACCTGAAGGAGGCAAAGTTAGACACCAACTCCACAGGGGCAAGATGTCGGAAACAACAAAATGTGAGCTATTTTTGAGATGTTTCCTTCGCAGCCCTTCCCACTCCCTATAGTATCTGGCTGAGGTGTGAATGGCTGACTCCAGCAGGTATCAGTAACAGATGGAACCATCTAATTATGTCTCCTACATGTGAAGAGAGATAAAGCTGTTAATTGCTAATTGCACACTTCTCCCATTTCCCACCACAGGGCGCTGGGCAGAGGCCACTTCCCAAGCCAAACACAAACACAGCCCAAGCTCCTGGCTGAGCAAAAGTGTGGAAAACACTTGGATAACTGCATCCCCAAGATGCCAGCTCTTCTTCAGGGTTATCAGTGAGCACAGCCTACCAGTGAGGAGATGCTCTCGGCGGGTTCCAGCTCTGCAAGCTTTCAGCAGGGCGGACTCAGGCAGTGAGCACTCCACTAATGAAAGTTTAGCATGCAGGTAGCAAAAGGCCATTTTTTCACCAGCAAGTGGCATGTGGTCACTGTTCCCGTGCGCTTTGGAGTGAGCTTAGGTCCCAGAGTCCATGAGATACTGAAGTCACAGGGTACCGGGTAGCAGGCACCTCCTGAGTGGACACTGAAAAGTGCCGACATCCACGACCCTCCTCTGTCTTCCCAGCCTTATCACTGGATCTTGCGGTGGTCACAGATTTTTCATCTGATCAGCCTCTTTTTGAAGGAAGCATCTATCCCTATTCTCATGGATGAATTGGATAAATAGCCCAACTGTATACCTCAATGTAATAGAATACTCAGTTCCCGTAGCCACAACGATTAACTAGCTCCAGTGGTCACATGACACAAATTCAGCAATCAGAAGCACTTCAAAGACTTCAGATTGATTCTTGAGAAAGAACTTTCTTTGGAATTGCTGTTCTGGAGAAATTATAAGCATCCATTATAAGCATATCTCTCTCTCTCTCTCTCTCTCTCTCTCTCTCTCTCTCTCTCTCTCTCTCTCTCTCTCTCTCTCTCTCTCTCTCTCTGTTTCTCTCTCTCTTTATCTCTCTTTCTTTCTCTCTTTCTCTCTGTCTTTCTCTTTTTCTGTCTCACTCTGTCTGTCTCTCTCCCTCTCTCTTTCTCTTTATCTCTCTTTCTCTTTCTTTCTCTCTTTTGCTCTCTCTGTCTCTCTGTCTCTCTGTCTGTCT
>NW_004955493.1:3777253-3800458 GCF_000276665.1 Chinchilla lanigera | reverse complement strand
GCTCTCTCTGTCTCTCTGTCTCTCTGTCTGTCTGTCTCTCTCCCTCTCTCTTTCTCTTTATCTCTCTTTCTCTTTCTTTCTCTCTTTCGCTCTCTCTGTCTCTCTCTCTGTCTCTCTCTCTCTCTCTCTCTCTCTCTCTCTCTCTCTCTCTCTCTCTACCCCTCTCCCTCACTCTCTGTTGCTGCTGCCTGGTACCACATCTCCTTGGCCTACAGCTATCACAGTTCTCACCCTCAGTGTTTGCATCTCTCTTCTCTGCCTGAAGGCTTTCACTGCTACCTAGGACGCTTCTCTGCAACCTTTTAGTGCAAAAATGTTGATGCGCTTGGGCAATCTTCAGCCAACTGAAAAGTGAAAACAGTAAATAAATTCCCCAGGGTCCTCACCCTGGAGTGGGACAGTCCTGAGCATGCTTCACACAGTCACCAAGACCCCAGAGGAACTTGTCCACTGCGGTCACCTGGTCATCGGTTCACCTTTCGCCGCCTTTTCTCCCACTCTGCATCACCTTCCCCAGTTCCTCACTTGTGCTTCCTAAGATCACCTCATAGGTTAGCTGGGTGATTTGAGAAGCAGCTTCCAAATTAGCTGAGACACCTGAGAACTTTACTTGAGAAATACCCGTGGAAGCAAAAGGAGATGGAGATAGAAAGATGGGAAGAGCTGACCACAACACAGGACACAGAATGGGAAGGAGATAGGGAAGAAAGGATAAGCAGCAGGAAAGGTCACAGACTGCAGCACAATTCCAACATGCTGGCCCGGCCAGCGGGGGTTTCTGAAGTCATAGCCGCCCGTTAGTCCTCTGACATCTTGCAGGAATGGCTTCAGCATGTTCGGTCATTAGCTGGGAATAATCTTTGGGAAGCGTAGCTTTGGCTTAAACATGGTGGTGGGCCCTGAAAGTTATGAGCAAGGCTATCACTGAGCACAGCACCGCAGGATCTGCTCTTGGAAGTGGTGGTAGTAGCGGTGGCAGAGGAACCAAAACTAGGATGATAAGAATGCCTGAGAAGAACAGAAGGAACTTATGTCAAAGAAATCAAAGCCAATGGTTTCTTATTTCTTCTTTTGTGTGTGACCTCCACACAGAGTTTGACCAGGTGAATTAATATGACCAGTAAAAGATCCCACTTAAAAGTACAGAGAACTGTAATCACCAGCACCATCATAAGGCTGTCCTCCATTCATGGCTTCAGATTAGAAGAGTATGGGATATGGGAAATGGAGGCATATAATTTGTTTCTTCAGTCTCATGGGCACAAATACCATATGGTTATGAGGCGTCGAAGAACATTTCTCCTCATGCCCATCCAGGCTGGGAAGACAGAAGCTACATGCTATTTGTACACAATGTCATTCTGCTTTGAGACATGTGTTTTTAAATTTCTGTCTGTCTTCGGAAAATAATGAACACTTACTTTGAAATGTAAGTAATTAATTTCTGCGTCCACATGGGTATTTGTGTCTTTAACACAAAACCCTTTGCCCCAGGGCTGTGTAGTTGGCAGTGAAGAATTAAACACACTGGCCTCAGGGTTTTCCTTGTCTAGGAAACTGAAAAAGAAGTAGCTGGGGGAACTCAGGTAACGAGGCTGCTGAGGGAAGGAGAATCCTTGGAACAGACTTTTTTCTTTGCGGGTAGAGAAAGCTGCCTTCCCAGGAAGTAGAGGTTACATGAGGCCTTGCGATTCATCAGCCAGAAGGATCCGCTCCAGGTACCAGCCCGCAGTTATCAATCCAAAAATGCTTCTGAAAATGAGGCCAAAACCCAGGCTAATCAAGCCTGTTGCCTCAGAATTATTGTTGGCTTAATTAGTGACAACGCTTGTTGCCCATGTTCCCAGGGTCAGTAACAATTTATAGGGAGCCACATGTAAGTAATTTCACTCAATTCAGCTAGTATTTCCTTTGCCGAGTAAGTAGAGATCTAGAGAGATCCAATGGAAGAAAAGGGACCAAACTGGACATCAGAGGACAGGGGAGGGAGAGGTGCTAGACCAACTTTGCTCAATGTAAGTCACAGGGCCATAAGAAAAGTCTCTTTATGTTTCCTGCCTGTTTTCCCTACCTGTAAATTAAAGGCAATGGATTCATGAGTCTACCAGTACTCTTCATCTAAAACAAAATCTATATTACCTTTGAGAACTTAAAATGTAAAAGGCCAGGGATATAGCTCAGTGGCATAAGCACCTACCTGGCCAGCCAGAAGTCCTGAGTTCAATTCCTGGTACCAAAAGAAAAAAAAAAAAAAACAGAGAGAGACAGAGACAGAATTTAAAATGTAAAATAAGGTAAGACAAATACATAAGACCAAACAAAAAGAAAATTCATTAATTCCATGAAGAGGTTTAGTCACAAATACTTACTGATCAGTTCCTACTAGTAGTGTTATGGTTGAAAAGTCCCCCAAAGTGGGATAAATGTCCCCCAAAATTCTTATATGTGTAGCTGGTGACTGGATTATGAAGGTGCTATATTTATCAGTGCCTGGTAATTCATAGCTGAATGTACATTTCCCTGGGGCCTGGTCAGCTCCCTGAGCATGTGCTGTAAATGGTGAATCTTCCTTCCCAGCTCCTCCTTTCTCTACTTCCTGGGCTCCATGGCCTGAGCATCTTTCTTCTGCTAGATCTTCCCACCATGCCATTTCTACTTTGGAACCAGGTGCTGTGGACTCTAAAAAAAAAAAAAATGAGGCAAAATAACCCTCTCATGCTCACTTCAGCAGCACATATACAAAATAAACCTCTCCTCCTTTAAGTTGTAGGGACTGAGGATTGAGTATCAGCAACAATGACAGTGATGAGACAAGGATAGCATACACTTCCCGGAAATTGTACCAAAGACTATCAGATAAGCTTACTTTCAAATACAGTCTGTTGGTGAAATCGGAGCAAAGGCACAGTTAAAGCGTAGACACACTGCAGGGGCTTCTAAATTCAGTTGCCAGAGGAAGTAGTGTTATGCAGAGAAACTTTAAAAAGAGAACAGCTATCTCATCAAAGAATATAGAATTTGATAAGACAGAGTCATGAAAAAGTATGTTTAAGGAATGAAGGTGTATTCTGTGAGATGATAAGAAATAAGGCAGAAGAGGTGCATCAGAGCTAGTTTACAAAAGAACACCTTAGTTTGTAATTAAATTCCCCTGGAAATCAAGGATATCTGTTGAAGAAATATGCCCTGACGTGATTGGATTTTAATTCTCAAAAGCCTAGAGGCAGTGAGGAAGGTAAATTGCTGAGGGAGGCAGGTAAAGAATGGGTCCATTAGGAAGATTTTAACGTAGACCAAGAGTGCTGGTGATCTCACTTGAGACAGTGAAAAGAGAGAAAAGAAAGGTGATACAAGAAATGTTTCAATGGTGATTACTGTAATACCCCCAGACTGACTGGAAGTGGAAGACGCACAATGTTGGGAGTCCATAGTGACCCTCAGACTTCATATACAGGTGTCTTAGGGAAGGGGGTACCATTCACTAAATGAAGAATACGGTAGGAGGAGGCAGTTTGGGAGGAGACCAGTAAGATAGGACCAGTCTCTCCCATACTGAGTCTGAGCCACATGAACTGATTGACTTTTTAGGCTCAGGTACAGCAGGCAGATAACAACGTCGAAGTCATCAGAATATGTGGGAATTTGAACCATGAATGGAACTGATGTCTTCCAGGACTGGGAAGAGTAAGAAGGTCACAGTTATATTAAATAGAGTCTTGGGGTCTAAATACAAGTCTGTATAAGACATGAAGCAGGACCAGACAGAGGCAGAGGAATTGGAAGTAATCAGGAAAAAGTAATTTCACAAGAAGTGATAATAAAAGTATCTTAAGGAGTGAGGAGTCAGCAGGTCAGATAACCAAGAAGGTTCGAAAAGACAAGCTCAGAAGGGTGTTCATTTCTGCCAGAAGTCAGGAAGGAGGTATGGGGATTGGGTAACTAGAAAGAGTGGATTTGATAAATGCATGCTGTATGCATGTGTGGAAATACATTGACCCCATTAATGTGCACAGTTAATAGATGTTGATATAAAAATAAAATAATTATAGAAAGAAAAGAGAGACTAGAAAGTGGAATCCATTGGATTTGGCTCCGTGGAGTTCACTGCTGATCTTGGCAAAAAGCGACCCTGTGAAGTGATGGAGGATACCTTACAAGGAATTCAGCAAGCTCCTAGTCGTGAGAGGTGAGGCAAGGAATGTACACTGCTCTTTCAAGCAGCTAAAATGTAAAGTAGAGAAAATATAAGACATCAGCTCAAGAAAGCTGATGAAAAGTTTTGTTTTCCAATATGGCAGAGATCTGAGCACATTTTCAGACTTTGAGGAAAGAAGCAATAGAGAAGAAGCTGAAGATAAAGCACAGAGGGTCATGGACAAGGGTTGTGGAATCCAAAACCCAGGGTGAGGAATCCATGTCAGAGGATTGCAGTTTCTCTGTAAAGAAAGGGAGAAATTTAGACACAGATAACTAGAAAGACATTAACAGAAAATTAGGGGTCTCCCCCAAAAAAGACCTTCATTTTCTCAGAAAAAGGTGGGGCTGGGAAATTGCAATGTGAGGCAAGAGGTCCGCTGCTGAAGTAGTTCCCCCAGAACAGAAGGCAGAATTGCCAACGGGAAGGAGAGGGACCCCTGAGAATCACTTTGAGCCGGGACCACAGCAAGACAGCTGCCCGCATGAAGGGTAAAACAATCCCAACAAGTACATCACTCAAGGATTGACAGGAATGGTGTTTTCCACCAGTGTTTGGGTCCCGCTGCACATTCCCCAACCCACTGAGCACTGTAAATTTTTCGGGACGTAGCCTGCATCTGTAGTTATTTTTAAACCTGCCCTCACTGGGCCCCAAGGCTCACATTAGATGGGTCACCCTCCTCAGTCTCTTCAGTAGGCAAGAAGCTCGGCAAAAAAACAAATTCAGCTTTGTTTAATTGCCTAAGTAAAATAGACATTGTAGAAAGTACATCTAAACACAAAGAATAAAAACAAATTCATCCATACTCCCCAAATCAGAGATCTAGTCAATACACTGAGGCGATATATGGAGGGGATAGATGGAGAGAGAGAGACAGAGAGAGAGAGAGAGAGAGAGAGAGAGAGAGAGAGAGAGAGAGAGAGAGAAGGAGAGAGAGAGAGAGAAATAGGTGGATGGGTGAATGGATGGATGGAGCAACAGACAGACAGATGGACAAAATGAGAGCACTAATGACCAAGAATATGTGGCAAAACAACATTAGAGAAGGTAAATTAAAAGTATACAGCTTTGTACCATGGCAACTTTTTGATAAGATTGAAATAAATGTTTTAAAACTAGAACAAGTGAGTGGCTTTAAATTTATTTAAAGGGTAAGCTTTGGGAACTGTTGCTTTTCTCATAGAAAATCCTTATTCTGGTGTGTGAATAGCACTTTTCCTTTATTTCTATCCCTGGGATAGATTTTTCTCCTATTTTTCACAGTTTTCTTTGACTGCTTCAACTGCATGAGCTGTCTTGAGCTGTGCTTTTCACAATTAACAACTGTAAAAGGTGGGGTCTACCAGCTAGTGAAATTCAGTTCCTTACCTGGACTATAATCTTAGATTCATTCTTGCATCTAGGAATGTGGATCATATGAAGATTTTCATTACAAGAACATCTTGCCCCATGGTTTGTTTCTTATCACAGCTGGACAAAAAGATCCCTCCCTCCTCATTTCTAAATTTGTCTCACTAACAGACCACTTACTCAGGAATAAGCATTTAGCCTAGAGCTTTTCAGAGCCCGGGGAATGATTAAGCATTTCCTGGTGGTTCATATGTGAAGCGTTGCCAAGCTCCCCAAGAGTTCTCTGACAACTTATCTTTCAAGAAGCTTCCTTGCCCATTCCCCCAGTGTGACTTGGCAGAACTTGCAGCAATTTTAGATGACTAAAATATATTATTTGAACAGAAAGTTACAAAGAGTTAATGAACTCTTTTTCCACAAGAAGAACACATCACCTCAGATGACCAAAGAGAAGTAGGTTGTCCTGACTTCTGCTCATTCGGCTATACAAATGTTGAAGCAACATTTAGTAAGTACCCGCACTGTGGCAAGAATCATGCTGGGTGCGCAGGATACAAACAGCCATAATAATCCCTTTATTTGGTTAACACGGTCTGGCAGGTCAGAGTTTCCAACCCAGAGGATCTAAGTGTGCTGAAAGCTGAATTTCCTTAGATGTCAGTACAGCCAGGAAGATCTTGAGGTTGGATAAACACCTCAGCTCGGTCACTTCAAACATAAGCATTCTCCTCCATTTTTTCCAACGTGCCATACAAATCATGTTATTTTTTCATGTATACCAAAGGCTAGGGAACACAAAGGAATCTAATAAGTCAAAAAATGATAACTTTCATGAGTGTTTAATACGTGCTTATTTCTATTCTAAGTACTTTACAGAATTAGCTCATTTTTGCCTCATAACATCCCCATATAGTGTGAAACATTATTCTGATTTTACACACAAGGAAGCTACGACAACCAAGGTTAAGTAACTTGTCAAGTCTGCACTGCAAGTTAATGACACACAGGATTTGACACCAGACATTCTGGCTTCAAACGTGTGCTCTTAATCCCTACCCTGGACTGATTCTAAAAGATATCATCACAGTACATCACAATAAATTCTGTAACAGGCATAATCCTAAAATATTACACGTATACAAAGGAGGGACTGACCATTTACCCCTGGGAGAATTAAAGAGTATTTCACCGTTAAAAACTAAATATCAGGATATAGCTCAGCAGCACAAGCACCTGCCTGGCAAGCTCAAGGTCCTGAGTTCGATTTCTGGTACCCCCCCCCAAAAAAAAACCAAAATATCAGCTAATAAGATGCAATCATGAACAACTTCAAAATAATGTTTTGGAGAATAAAGAGGTAAAACATTTGTTCTAATTAATGGACATCTAAACCTAATTGTAACCATCAATGAGAGTAAGTCACATGTAAATTCAGCATGTCCGTGAAGACCTGAGGCCTCCAAGCCAGACCCTACCAAATCAGAATGTTATCCCAATCCTCTCTCAGGTACAGGCCAGTAGTACTGGAACATAAATTGCAAGCTTGTCCTAGCCTTTGTTTAGTGTATGTATATTGCTGGCCATTCCATGTGAATTTTAGCCAGCCTTGAGTGTTGCACTGACATATATTTCAAGAGCGTATCACAAGTTTTTAACAGATTTGGCAAGCTGAAAGGGTAAAGAGTGTCCCTCCAATTTCTTACTGAATTAGTCCATTTTTCATCATCACTTACAAGCATTTCTTAAAACAAAGATTCGAATGAGTTATTCATTTCTTAAAAACCTTCAGAAGCCTCATTTAATCCACAGGGTAAAGTTCAGACTCAATTCTTTAGTCCAACACGAAAAGACTTCTAAAATGATCCCTGATTGTCTTCCCAACTTTATTCACCAATATCACCTCTGACAAATCCTAGTCTTCAGCCATACCTTATGTCCCATACCTTATGTCCATTCTTTTCCTGATATTACATGCCACATGTTTACAGCTTTCTTTGTTTTATATGCTATCTCTACCTAGAGTGTACTTTACTACCTACACAAATGACCAATACGTAGCCCCTATCACCTATGTATGCATCAATAAAAAATTTTAAGGACATTTCCTAAAAGAATAGTCTTCCACAATCCCTGTCACTCCAACTCTTTTTTTTTTTTTTATTTTAAAGAGTAAAAGAAGGATAACATAATAATAGGGGGGTGGGGGGCTTACCAAATTACAAACAAAGTGGTAGGAAATTATCAATGGTTATTGTTTTACATATTGTTATCTACAAGATAGTTTCTCAGGAAAACAAATAGAGAAATAATAGTGAGTAACAGACAAAAGAGGTATGAGATTATCAATAGTTGTTGTATTATACTTAGGTATCTTCAAAGTGGCTTCTAAAGAATATAAATAGAACTATACTTGAGTGACCTACTGAATAATCATTCAATAATTCTCAATGGTTATTGTAGGAAACACATAATAATAAACATGCATCCATTTATGAAATAGGATAGGAACAATACAAACATTAGAGAGTTATGGGTAGATTAGTAGGAAAATATCAATGGCTGCTGTAGTACATGGTGGTATCTTCAAAGTGGTTTCTCAGGAAGACAGAGATACACAAGAAGGATCTAACAAGTAGTTACAGCCTAAGGGTTGTCAAAAATCAAGTGAGCCGTCTGGGGCAAAAGCCATTTTTTGTAGCGTTTTCTCTCCAGCCTCCCATCGCATTGGGACCCCACAATCAGTTAGTGTCCTGTCCCCAACTGTCAGCACAGGCAGCAGGAATCCTGCTGCAGACTTCTCCGGAGCTCCACCCCAGCCTGTATTGTCCGGGGAAGAATGGCTTCCAGGGAGTCTCCACAGGTATTGTGCAAAGTCCTCCTGGTTTACAGCTTCCGAGTGGCTCTTGTGACCCCAGTCCACAGGACCTCTGACTCCTCCGGCTTAGTCTGCATTCTCATGTTCTCTGAGTCTTTGTTCAGCAGCTGCTCCTCCACTGACTCTGGACCTTTCTGGTTCTCAATGGCAGGAGCAAGAGTGGCTCATTGTATGGCATGTATTCCCAGGGGTTTCTCCATGTTTGGATGATTCACACACGTCCGTGGGTGGGCATCTGCAGCTGGTGCATGGTGGGCTACTTGTGTCATTGTTTCTCTGTGTCATGGTAGTTCTCAATTGAGCAGCGGAGGCCAGCCTGAGGGCCGGTGCAAACAGCACTTGCCGCTGCGTGGCTCCCACTGAGCTGGGGACCCTCCTTCTGGGGGCCTTCGAGGCAGGGAGCGAACCAGCCCGAAGACAGTCGCTCCCCGCCCGTGGCTCCCTGTGCGCCCCACTCCAGCTCTTGAGCAAATTTCTATTAGATTTCTCTGTATGCTTCCTTGAGCATTTTTTCTGTATCTATATGTCTGTATACCTATATCTATTTGTCTGTATAATTACATCTGCATGTATATATGTACATGAATATTTATTATCTCTCTATATATATGTATATCTACACCTATACTTATATCTATACCTATACCTATATCAATATCTACATTATGTATATCTAGAGAGAGAAGGAGAGAGAGATCTTTGCACAGGGGCTAAGAAAGCATCTGTTAATATTTGTTGAATTAACATTTACAAGAAAGTACAAACATAGGAGGAAAATACATTTTACTCAAATAAAACAGGAGTTTGAGAACTGAGCATTTGGAGTTGAAGGAGACAAAAACATAAACTAAAACTGAAGAATCTCCTAAAACCTCACAGTGAGCTGCTCAGTTGAAAGGAAATGTGAAAGGCAGAGAAGGGAAGACACAATTTACCTTACTGCAAGCCTAGGGCAGAAAGGAAAATTGCCTGGATGCTGGGGAGACGGTGCAATTCTACTAACAAAGTGGGGAATTTGGCTTTGAAACAAGGGAACCAAAGTGAAAGGAGAGTTAAAATATTTATAAAGATAACAGCAAATGTTACATTATACACTAATCAATTTGGGTGTGTTCACAGGAAATACTCACACAGAGAGAGGCTTTTGAAGAGTTCTCTGAAGAGGCAGAGTGTGTACATCCATGGGTTGATGTACAATTGCTCACTCTAACAAAACTGAAAACTCTCCTCTGTCATTGTACATATTTGTCCTTGCTGTCTTCAGCAACTCCTTTGTCTACCAAGCTTTTTTCTAAAAAAGAAGGAAAAGAAAGAAATAGAAGAGAGAAACCCTATTTAACCAACTTTCAGAGGTTATGTCCCGATAATTGTGCTTGGAAGGAGGCAAGCTACCTCCTCTAAGCCAAGGTCACGGGGGACTCTTGGCTACATATTAGGCAAGGGGACAGGAAGGCAACGCAGGGTAAGTGGTCTTCCTCAGTCATGGCTGCTTCAGAACCATTTTAAGGAGGCTACTTTCCTTGTGGAATGCTTAATACTGTTCTGGGCCAAGGGATGACAGATCCAAGATCACAAACTCAAACAGAATCCAAGAAAAACCACCCTGCGCCAGCCTTAGAGATTCTGTAACTGTTAAGCGCAGACACACCACCTGGAGAAAGGCATTGCTTGATATAACTAAAAGAGAAACCGAGGCACGAGCCTCATTTATTGGAAGGATGGATCACATCAGTGAGGCAGATCTGAGGGGCAACCGCAGATGAAGCAAGCCCATGACCAGGAGCATCCCACACAGCCCAGACGTCATCCCCCATTCACAGGTGAGTTAGCAAGAAAACAGGGAAAACAATGTTCTTTCAATGTTTACAATGTCTCAGAGACTTTGAAATGTTTTATTTTACTTAATCCTAATAATAGCCTTGTCAAAGAGGTATGATTACCTTCCATTTCTAATTGAGAAAAGTAAGCCTCAGGAAAGTTACTTTCTCAGTGCACGGGACTAGCAAAAAGGGGGTCTGGATGTGTTACCTTGTCTGTGTACATCCCGGGTTAGATAATGAAGATATAAAGGCAAACAAAAAATACCACTCTGAAGCCTCAGTCCTAAAGAGTAAAGAATGGGACTATTTCTGAGAAAGGAACCTGAAACAATGTTGAAGAATGCCTGAAAAATATGCTTCCACCTTGCCATGAAGTTCTAGCCTAAACCTTGGATCTTCCAACCTAGTATTTACAAATTTGGAAGAAAATGAATGCTGCCTAGTGTGTGAGTATTTCCTGTGAACACACCCAAATACAAAAGTAGAAGTAAGAAGAGAGGGAGAGGAATGGTTGGACACCCTCCCTCCTAAGTGTGGGACCAGGATCTTAACTGCAGAAGAGAAGGAAAGAGCACCATGATGTTATTATGGTTTATGTCTGGTTGTCCCCCTAAAGCCTCATGTGGTCATGGGGCAGGATTCTAGAGTTTGATTGATTATGGGTGTGAGAGCTACACCAGCCCTGGGATAAATAGTTTTGCATATGCAAGGGAGAAAAAGAGGCTGCTTGCCACCTTTCCTCCATTTTGCATTTGTTGTTTTTGCTGTGTTCCACCACCATGAACGGTTGCCCTCTGCCATGTGCCACTCTGCCTTGGAGCTAGCCAAGTATGGACTGAAACCTCCACAAACTGTGAGCTAAATAATCCTTTTCTTCCTTAATGTTGGGTGTTGGGTATTTTGTCTCAGCAATAAGAGAAAAGTAACCGAGATAGATGCACACACATTTTAGAGTGACCAGGCCCACCTGGGCCAGTCAGCCAATCACATTGTAGGTGCCAATGAATATGACCAGTGCTTGCTCTTCTTCAACAGCTGGGAAAAACAGAATGGGAGGTAAATTTCTGATCTTCTAGAGTACCCAAGAAATGGCAATGGAAGAGGTTGTGTGGCTTGGGAAGTGAATTCAGTGTAGGTAACAAGTTAGAAATTGTGAAGATTAAGAATTAGTGACAGGAGACAAGGTTTAGCAGTAACATTCTACCAAAGGATCATGGAGAGCTTCCTGGGACACTTTTTGGGCTCAGACAAGACCCCTACAACTTCCTTCTTGCATGAGGCAGGTCAGAGAACTCATTCTTCCCAGAGAAAAATGACCCCAGATGTGTCTCTTGCTTCCTGTAAGGACAACCCTGGAAGCCTGTCTAGCAGAGGAATCTTCTAAACCTCTAAGAGCAGAACGGAAGAGAAGAGACTGGTGTCGAGCACTCACTCACCAAGGCCGTCCTCAGTCCCCTCTGAAACTTACCCAGCCCACTGTGATCTCCTTGCTTTGTTCATTTCCTGTCTTTCCTTACCCCCAAGTATATCTCCCCAGTGTGTGCTGGAGCCATGCGGATTCTGCAGTCAACCAGCTCATCTCCCAGCTCTATCACGCACTGTCTATGTGACCAGGCAAACTTTTTTAACCATTTTGAGCCTGTGTGTCCGCATTTGTAAAAAGAAATTATTCCAGAGAGATTTTTCTGCATCCTCCATAAAACATCACCAAATACAGAGGCTGAAAATAGCCATCATTTATTAATTCATGATTCTAGCTCAGCAATGAAGGCTGAATTTATCTGGGAAGCTCTTCTGGTCTTAGAGAGTGCACTCGGGCAGCTGCAGGCAGCTACTGGCTGTCAGTGAGGACAACTGTTGTCCAGCATGTTGGTCTGATTTTGTTCACAGGGCAGCCAGACTTCCAAGAGCAGCACAAAGGCAGGCCCCACCACATAAGCAATTGCAAAGTGTGTGCTGTAGCCACGTCTGTTAGTGTACCACTGGAAGACAGCCCTGTGACCAAGCCTACAGTCACTGTGTAGCGAGGGCAGCAGCAAAGATGTGAATATAAAGCAAATGGACAAATGGTATTGAACAAACTGTCTCGGTTACTTTTCCCTCATTGCTGAGACAAAATACTTTATTTAGCTCACAGTTTGTGAAGGTTTCAGTCCATGCTCAGCTGGTTCCAAGGTCAAGCGGCACATGGCAGAGGGCAACAGTTCATGGCGGTGGAAAACAGCAAAAGCAACAAGAGCAAAAGGGAAAAGGAGTGAAAAGCAGCCTCTCTCCCTCCCTTACATTGTATGCAAATTACCCGCCCCAGGTGGATGTAGCTCTCACACCCATAATCCCAGCATTAGACCATGGATCAATCATAGACTCTAGAAGTGCACCCCATGACTGCATGAGGCTTTGGGGGACATCTAGACACAAGCCATAACACAAACATGGGCCAGTGTGGAACTATCAATCCACTACCAGAATAATGACGGAACTTTTGTGAGGAATAAATAGCAGAATGCATTAAAAATTAAGTATAGCTTCTGCCATATAATTAAGACCCAATAAATGTTATTTTTCATTGCTGCTACTGCTGGGAGATGGTGATCACACTGCTCCAGTTTCCATA
Organism: Chinchilla lanigera; assembly: GCF_000276665.1. Lineage (NCBI taxonomy): Eukaryota > Metazoa > Chordata > Mammalia > Rodentia > Chinchillidae > Chinchilla > Chinchilla lanigera. The sequence goes on along the minus strand of NW_004955493.1, from coordinate 3,787,601 downwards.
AGGGAAAGAGGATTTCCATTCCACTTTGGAGAAAACAGCTCAAGAGCAAGGATTTCTTCTCCTTTCAACACCATTTACTCCTTCCCACAGAAGAAGTGATGGGTCAGGTTGATGTGCCTTGTTTCTCTAATACAAGGGTTCTCACTGTCATGATCTGAACGAGAGGGTCATGCTCTCTGCTGGTCTCTTGGTTTTACTGAAACAAAGTATGTAAGAATATTGTGTAACGTGTCACCACGACACAAAGTGAACAGTTAATACTTTAAGGTAGCATCATATAATAAATAATTCTAGCTACCGTTTGTTGAGCACTTACTGTGTTCATGAACTTTATGTTCATTATTTTATTTTGTCCTCCTGATTCTCTTCATTAAAATATGTCTTCCTTTTAGGTACAAGATGATTGAGCCTCAGAAATGGTAAGACCTTTGTCCAGGTTCACACAGATGGCAGAGGCTGAGCCAAGCTTCAAATCAATATTTTTCCCCTTGCTGTACCCCTGGTAACGTTACTCAATTGTTGAAAACATTTCACATTATCACATCTAGCAAGGGGGTGATGGCACCACCATAGCATGGGTAGAATATTTTAAACAGCCTTTAATTCCAAGTATATATCCCACTATAAATGAACAGTTACCTGGTTCAGGATATCAATAGCACTGAGCTTGAGAAATGTTCTGTAATAATATTATAGGTGTGGTCCCATATAATGGTTACGTCAGATGGCTCCTAAGCTACAATGCTTGCCTCCCCTTGCTAACTATATGCCACTGAGCAAGTCCCTGAACATTCCTGTGCTTCTGTTCTCTCACCTGTAAAATAAAGTTAACAATAAATCCCTCCTCATAAGATAATTGTGAAGGTGAAATAAGTTACTACATGTGAAGCATTTAGAATAGGGCTTGGCATGTAGCAAAGTCTCATAAATATTTTCCATCGATTCATGAAAAAGTCATGCACATTGAAACCCCTTCTTGAGCCACACCTCTGCATAAACCTAATTCTGCCCATTCTTTATGCTCATGTGATTAAGAACTCTGAAGCCAGACAGCTTGGATTTCCCAGTCTGAATCCTGAATGCTGATTTAAGAGCTCAGGGGTTTGCAAGAGGTCAATATCAGGTGCATTTTCTCACTTAATGAGATGAATTTTCTCATTGAATGCTTAAAACAACTCCAGGAAATTGGTAAAACCACTTCACTAATGGGGCTTTAAAGGGTTAATTCACTCGCCCAAAGTCCCAGCCAATAAATGAAGAGTTAAGATCTGAGCCAGACTCCAAAGCTGCTGATACTCCAGTGTACTCACTGCCATTACGAATGGGTTTAGAGTCAAGCTCTACCTTTCTACCTGTAGAGAGAGCGACTGCATGGGTAGAAATTAAATACTAGCTCTGATACTAAGTCATGGCCACACCTGGGTAAAACAGCATAATCCCTTTGAGCTGTCATATATAAAAAGACCTCAACTCTGCTGATTGTTGATACCAGAAAATATTAAAGGCAAACAACATCAAGGAGATGTAGGACCTCTTTCAAGGAGCTGAGTTCTCCTTAGAATGCCTTAGGAAATTCATATGTGAAACTGGATTCAGTGTCTTTTAAGAATGCATAAATGGTCTTGCAGCCATCCTTGAAACTGCCCCATCTCTAGAATGACCTTGCCCGGTTATGGGGGTTTATGTAGCAAGGTTGATGGACGGACATGTAGCTGCAGAATGCCGTGTGGACGCCCACAGAACAATCCAGGCCATTTGGCTGTCTCTGGGTCATAGCACACAAACGTGAGAGGAGAGAAAAGGTCACTTAATAGGGCCATTGTCCTCCCAGCTTTGCCAGTTCAATAACTTCTCAGCAGTCTCAAGAAACTAATATCCTCCAGCTTGCTCTCTGCTCTGAACTCCTTCAGAGGCTTTGACCTCTGAGCTCCTTCTTAAGGGCTGCAGGTAAACCTCACTCCTTTCTTCCATCTTCCCCAGGAGCCTCAAAATTCTCCCTGGTTCTCTATCACTGTGCTAATGCAGACGAAGCACTGCTCTCAAAGTAAGGGTTTCTAGGAATAAATGACCCCTGGTGAGGGGGCTCCATAGGAATTACTAAAATTATCAGAGCAAGGATGTTCTCATTTGTAAAATGGGAAATTAGTAACATCCGTGTCAAGGGCTTATTTAGGACTAAAATTGATCTAGTTCATGTTAAAGTGCTTTAGAGTGTGTACAATGCATAATGTTCTATTGTTATTTCTTAAGAAGGTATTGCCTTTGGTGTGATTTGTTAACCTTCTCTGATGTACCAAAAGCTAACAAGGGATTTACATGCATTATCTTATGTAGCCATCATGCGCAATCCTGACGCATTTAAGAGGGAGAGAAACCGGGTCCAGAAGAGTAAAAATTTCCTCAAGCCAGCAAACGTCAGAACCACTCCCCAACCCCGAGTCTATCATTGTCTGAGTCCTGCTTCTATACCTTATCAAGTCTCTAGTTCTTTGCAAAACAGAGAAGAGCGTGACAAACATAAAGAAATAAAAGTTATCAGTATTGAGACAACTGTTCTTTCTACTGGGCTTTAGCAAAGAGATATATAGTGAGGCAGACAGCTAATGTGTACAGTCCAATAAACTTCAAAACTATTTGGAGTCCTCACAACAACCCGAGGAGGCAAATATTTTATCCCCTTTTGACAGATTGGAAAGTCGAGGCCCAAGAGTCTAAGAGATATACCTCCAAAACACAGAACTAGTAAATCAAAGAAGTAAAACTTAGGCTGGAGTACCCTGGAGCCAACCCCTGCTATCTCTCCACTATTCCTGCATGCATTTGAAGCTTGCCTCAGCTATTTATCAGTGATGAGAACACTGGATGAGTTATTTAACCTCTCTGAAGCACAATGACCTCATAAGTAAAAGAAAGGCATATTTTAACAGAAGTGATTCTGAAGATAAAAAATAACACGTGGAAAGTCCTTAATATATCAAGGACTCAACAAACAGTAGCTGGAATTATTGCATCATGTGCCTTCATACACTAACAACTCAGCTGTGGTCTGATTAACGCCTGTAGATGTTGTGTTAAAATACAGTTTCAGTAAACCTACAAAGCAAGCGGGGATTCTGTTCCTCTCATTTGGATTATGATATTGAGATGATACAGAATAATAAGGTTTGCTCAAAATCACATGCATAGGATATAAAGGGTTTGATCAATATAACTCAGTCTTTTGATTTCAAATGAAAAATAGTATCTACTACACAGTGCCAGGCATTGTACACAACACACCCCCTTCCCACTCACTTATTTTTTCAATATTGTATTAGGTATTTTTTTCATTGCTGAGATACAACACCCTTAGGATGGGCAACTCTCACACCCAAGGCGGGGCAGGCTTAAGCCTAGCATTGCACAGTGAATCAATCCCAGCATCACATCCTTGATTCCAGAGTCACACACACTAGAGCCACTCACCTCTGAAAAGCCCCACCTGTGACTGCATGAGGCTTCGAGGGGACATCTAGATACAAGCCATAACAAATAGCTATAAATTTATCCCTCAGGTTGAAAGATAAAAGTTGACTTCAATTTTCTTTTCACTTTGTGGTCACTTCCCCATCAGAAAATCAGCTTTCTAACAGAAAAGACTTCCTAAGCGGCATGAACAAAGTTTAATTTTAGAGAAATTTATTGAGCACCTACAGTGTACACTTGCTGTATATACTGTATACAATATACCACGTGTCGAGGAAACGGCAAACGTGGCCCTCGTCCTCACCTTTTCCATATCTAGGAAGCACCCAAAGGTAATGCAGGAGGATTCCTGCCTTCCTTCAGGTACTATAAAGGAAAAAAATAAGATGCCAAACTCAGCAAAGAGAGGCCAGGAAAAATACATGAAAAATGACATCCGAGTTGAGGTGTGAATGATAAGTAGATGGTAACCAGGTAGTAGTTTTTCAGGCAGAGGAAAGTATGCCCAGAGGAGAGATGTGGTCCACGGAGGCAGAAAGAATCCCTCTAACTCTGGGTAACATGAAAGGGGGAAGCAGAAAGTCAGACTAGGTAGGGAAGAAAGGGGTGTATTTCAAGTTTGTTTCATCAGCCATGCCAAGGAGTTCTTCATCTAAAATTCCCTAGCGAATCACTAAGAAACAGGTAACCAAATCAGACTGTTGCTGATCTTAATAACATTTTAGAAATATCACCGTAGCTGACCTGCAGATGGATATGCTAGGGTAATGGAAAGACTGGAGAGGGTGAGACCAGTTTGGTGTTAGCTAAATGATCCAAATGAGAGTTGGTGGGTGGCAGTGAGGAATGGGTGGGGAAAAATAATAAAATTTTTTAAAAGAAGGAAAAAAGCAGGATGGTGCATGCTTAGTGCTCAGAGAACTAGTGCAATAAACTGGGCACATTCTCACCTCTACTACTGTTCTAATATTTGCCCTGGGCAAAGGATTAGCATTCAACCTGCCAGGACAGACCTAGAATGCAAAGATGCACCGAAAATGGGTGCTGGAAGTCAGCTCTGAAGATCCTACAAAGAAAAATGTGCTTTTTTGATTTTATGGAAAAGTAAAACAAAATTTTATAATCAAATAATAAAAGAATAACAGTATCAGTTACTATACTGTGTATCATCTTCTTTAAAGTAGTTACTCAGAGTGCAAGGCATAAACCAAAAAGACTGTCACAAAAAGCAAAGGTGGATTTTCATTGTTGAGCATCTTTTCCATAAATATACAGACAAATCTCCTAGCAAAGGGGCCAACGCAAAAAGCATATAATGGGCAGCCAGGTCTCTATACAGGGTGACAGTTGGTACATTAGCACTGTTGTAGCAACAGGGCCAGTAATAGCCCACAGCAAACTCCTCGAGTCTAAAAGTGGCTAAATTGGACTCCTGACAGCTTCAAACTCAGAGGCAGAGCCTGCATCTCAAAAAGAAGAGGGAGAATTGTCTAAATGCTTCGATTCTTGTAATTGAAGCAATTGCACATCATTTTACATGCCAGCTTCCTGACAGGATAACCAGTTTGAGCTGAGTGTGGGAATTCAATTATGTATCTTCTGTCTGCATCTCTGAAAGAAAACAACCCAACCAGCTTGTCAAATATCCAACATGTTTGCCTGTTGGAAATTGCTATCTCCTCCTGACACAGGAAATGTCTCTGCAGAAGAGAAACCTATTATATTTCACACAGCTAGCATAACCCTATTACAAAACTTGACAAAGAAAACTACAGACCAATTTCAACTATGAATATAAATGCAAAATTCCTAAATAAAATATAAGCCTACAAAATATGGCAGTGTAACACTAGAGGCTTTTACATTAAACACTGAAGCAAAACAAGGATGTCCACTATGAGCCTAATTATTTAACATTTGTCTGAAATGTCTGGCCAATGCAATAAGACAAGAAACATAAATAAATAAAGGATATAATTATTGAGCAGAAAGTAGCAATACTTCTCATTTGCATATAAGAGTATCTACTTAGCAAATCCAAGAAAATGAACTGGAAAAATTCTTAACACCCATAAGAGCTCAACGACTTCTCTCCTAGCAATAAAATCTAAAGAAATAATTAGAGCCTCACAGAGTCATGATAGCAAGAGTCTCAACCCAGGATTTTATTTGTTTGTTTGTTTGTTTGTTTGTTTGAGACAGAGCTGAAGTCACTAAATTGCCCAGGCTGAGCTCGAACTTGCAATTCTCCTGCCTTGGTCTCCCAGAGTGCCGAAATTACACGTGTGCACCATCATATATGGCTCCTAGCATCATTTTTATTGGTGAAAAACTGAAAATAACATGAATATATAACAATAAGGACATCATCAAATATATTACTTTAGATCCAGATGTTGAAAATGTAACCCTTAAAACTTGTATCTCAAAAAATATGCAATATGAAGAAATGCTCACATGTTATCAGAATAAGAACAAAATACAAACCTAATAATAACCCTATATCTCTTTCATAAAATAAACAAACAAAACATACATATATATAAACCTACATAAAAATGTGAGAAAAATATAAAAATGATAATGTGGTTATCACTGGATGGGAGAGTTTCAAATTTAAAGAAAGTTTATGTGGCTTAGTTTCATAAATCACATGATTCTTAAGCTATAAAATACACTATAAAAATGTAAATGCTATCATCTGAGCAGCTGATATCAATAATACCTGCCAGTCTATTTCTGGCATAAATAAGACCATTTTATATAAAAACCTGACCCTTTAAGATAGAAGAGGATCTGTGATTTTATTATTCTTTGAAGACCAAGACTGCCACACAGATACTAGCTAGAGCTCTGAGGGCACTGCACCTCCAGGATACAGACTCTATCCTTACCAGCTAACAAAGCTCTTTTTCTTTCTTGGCTTCAGCTGGAGCCCAATGTGTCTCTCAACTTCTTGTTTCCCAGACCTGCTGTGTCCACTGGGTCCCTTTAGCCAATGCATATCAAAACCACAGAGCATGACCCCACAGGAGCTGAGTTTTCCAGGCGAGTTTATCTCCTAGCATGACAATGTGGAGAACCATTTGAATTCTTGACTCAAGACCCTCCCCCTGAGACTTCCACCAACTAGTTCTAGGTTTACATGGGTTCTCCTTGAATAGATTCTTCATCTGAATATCCTCTTTTGGTGGACCATGCTGGTACTAAAGTGGAAACCATCCTAATAGAGCAATATCCAGGGCTATGTCCAGAGGAGCTAAATTCAGGCAGAGTACATTACCTGCTGCAGGTGGCCTTGAGTAGGAAGGCCCTGAGGATTTACCAAGCCTATTAATTTTAGAAAGAACTGGAAGTCAAATCCAGAGGTACAGGTGTGACTTCTTTATCCACCAAGGTAGAGCAAATCCAATTGGAGACTAAAGTCAATGATATAAAAGAGTCAGAAATTATGCAGAAAAGCCTGGACACAGCTGCAAAGTCTTTGGAATACCAGGACTTCATTTCAGTGATCAGCTGTGGACATTTTGTGATAGATTAAGGCAAGGGGCACAGAACATGAGCTCAAATACCCAGAGAGGCCAGCCAGTCGCTGAAGAGTGAAGCGGGCCAGCTGGAGAGCACATGTCTCACTCAAAGGGCGCAGCTGCTACTGAACCCCATCTAATTGTTGCCATGTGGAAATATGGACCCACTGCTACCAGATCTGTTGATTTGAAAAGAAAAGCTAGGAATCCAATTTTTAAAAATTAAATCTCCCATTTTTAAAATGTTGTCAACTCCTATTTTGAATGCTGTACAAGGCAAACAAAGCACATTTCCAAGCTGAATTTGAGCAATGGACAAGCTACTCATGACTTCATAGGGACAGTGAGCGACTTCATCACTTTCCTGGTGGCCAGGATAAAAATACCAACACCTACAACGTAAAGGAGAAGAGGTTCATTTTGGCTTACAGGTACGGGCCGGAATCAGCTAGCTCCAGGGCAGTAATAGCATGGCAGAGGGCACAGAAGAGGAAAGCTGCTCGTGTTGTAGCAGCCAGCAAGCAAGGAGCCAGGAGGGAGGTTTACCCTTCCAGGTCACACTCCTCAGTGACTCACCTCTTCTCACCAGACCTCACCTCCTAACAGCAAGTCAGCTCTGTTGCCCCCATGACTCAATCACAATTAAAAAGCCCTGCCTGTGAATGCATAAGGCCTTTATGGGACATTCTCCATGGAAACCATAACAGAAGGTCTAAAGGAGGTGGGAAGTCAATTCCAATGGGATTGACTCATCCCCAACTTACCCTAAGTAAGAGGCTTCTTTTACACCTGTGAGAAAAGGAAGTATTCTGCTTTCTCCTGCTCTAAACAGTTATTCATCTTCTCCCAGGATGAGAGAAAGAGGGAAACATGACCAGCTGTGGAAGACTCGGATGCACAGCAGGAATCTGCAGAACTGGTTCCTTCCTGTTCATTGATATCTAAGATGCTGGATGAGTCCCAATTAACAATTGTCTATTAACACGGAGCTCTAGGGAGCATAAACAATTCCAAGTCAGAGAGGCGGATGATGGAACACCTCGTAGAAAACTATGGGATTTGTCAGCTTTTAAAATTCTCTCCCACACCCAACTCTTCCAAGACACATTGCCTAGTGCATTCTCTGTTATGTCAGAGGGTTTCTGATACTTTCTTCAGATTTTGTCTGTTTCACACAGAAGTACAAATGGCCAATAATTACATGAAGAAAATGATCAACATCACTAGCCATCAGAGAAATGCAAATTAAAACAACACTGAGATTCCATTTTAATCCAGAAAGGATGGCCATCATGAAAATATCATAGAGATAAGGAAAATGTGGCATTTGTACACACTGGAGTACTACTCTGCCATAAAGAAAGATAAACTTGAGGCATTCGTAGGTAAATGGATATAACTTCAGAACATAGCATTAAGTGAAATAAATCAGTCCACCAAGCTCAAATTTGCATCATTTCTTTTACATGAGAAACAAAAATAAAGGACAAACTAGAGGAGAAAAACACATGAAACTGAGAGAAGATCAACACTTCCCCCAAAATAAAAATTCCATTGTTTTGAAAATATTTCAATATATATGTTAATTGGTTTCATTTATGCTACTAGTTTATCTTAGTTCATTGAGAAGAAGGACTTTTGTTATTATCTGTTTGTTTCTTTTTTGTAAGAAACTTTTTGGTTCATGTCTTGTACTCTGAGTAATAATTTTGAAGATATTGATACACAATATAATAATTTGCTATTTTCTCATTATTTGATTATGAAATTTCGTTTTATTTTTCCATAAATAAAAAAATTAATTAATTACAAATGCTGGCAAGGCTGTGGGGGAAAGGAACCCGTCTACATTATAGGACAGAGTGTAAACTAGTACAACCACTCTGGAAATCAGTGTGGAGAATCACCATAAAACTAAAACTAGAAATTCCATTCACCAGCTATGCCTCTCCGAAAAGAGTTAAAATCATCATATTACTGTGATACACGCATACCCATGTTTGTAGCGGCACAATGCATAATAGCTAAATATGGGAAATGGCCTATATGTCCATCAACTGATGAGTGGATAAAGGAAATGTGGTATTTATGTGCAACGAAGTATTACTGCTCTGTCATGAAGAAGAATAACTTGCATCACTTGTAGGAAAATGGATGAACCTTGAGACCATAATGTTAAATGAAATAAATCAGACACACAAGCTTAAATATTACTTGATTTCTCTTACATGAGAAACCCAAAATATAAATAAATTAATTAATGAAAGAGCAAAATAAAAGATAACAGGAAATGGGAGCTCTTCTTTTTCAAAAGGGAAGAGGACCAATAAATTGGGGCAATGGGAAAAAAATCCATGTGTTAGTGGAAGGGGATGGAAAAATCCATGGAAGATGTTAGTACCTGCACCAACTCCCTATGCTACAAATGTGTACTAACAAAAATTTAAATTTAAAATAAAAGAGAGAATGAAAGGCCAGCAGAATTTTAGAGGACTCCATTGGCCACTTCTAGGTCCCATGACATGGAAGACAAAAGCAAGATTCTGGAGCAAACCTGCACCTGCATCGTGAATATCTCATGCCTGCCAAAACTGTGATGACATCCCAAGTTCTTTGGGAAACCCACTTTTTCCAGAAGCAGCTCTGTGTCCACACAGGGACAGGAGAGGGTGAATGGTGAAGAACCACTTTACACACTTTGCCTCAGTCACAGGAATTACTTTTATATTTGATTTTCTTTTGTTAAGTATAATTGACAAATAAAATCATATATATTTAAGGTACACAACATTATGTTCTGAGATACATAAACACAAATTGACTTCTGCAACTCAGTAAATTAACATATCCATCACCTTACATATTTACAGCAATTCTTAATTTTTTTGGCTTAGAAATATTTTATAATAGTGCAAGTTAAAAAAAACTTACACACACAAAAATACGCTAGGCATCTCACTCCCAGAGACAGATCAAAACAACTAAGTGAATTATTTTCCAGGCGATCTCTTGCTACCTCCATATATTAATGTATTTTTCACAAGGCAGTGCCACTTATTTCAATGTCATAAGAGTTTTATCTCATCCTATAGCATTCTTTACTTTAAATTTTTATTTTTAAAGATAAAGAACAAAAACACATTAACAAACAAGCAGACATAAAAAAAAAAAAAACACCCAAACAATAGAAGCAATACATAGTTTCAGACAAGGTGATAGAAAATTAACAATAGATATTGAATTACATATTATTATTTTCAAATTGGCTACTCAGTTACTGAAGGCTTTCACTTTAAAAACAGGAGCAAGACAAGGATTACCACTGTCACCACTGCTATTCAATATAGTTCTGGAAA
>NW_004955493.1:3753508-3774786 GCF_000276665.1 Chinchilla lanigera | reverse complement strand
CAAAGTATAGTACAACTCTTGATAATCTACCTCTTTTGTCTCTAACTCACTATTATTTGTCTATTTGTTTTCCTGAGAAACTATTTTGTAGATAACAATATGTAAAACGATAAAAATTGATAATTTCCTACCATTTTGTCTGTAATTTGCTAAGTCCCCCCATTATTATGTTATCCTTCTTTTACTCTTTAAAATAAAAAAAAATAAGTGAAAGATCTTTACAGTGAAAACTACTGTACTCTGGAAAAGCAGATTGAATATTTCAGAAAATGGAAAAATATTCCTTGCTCATGGATTGGAAGAACCAACATTGTGAAAATGGCCATATTCCCAAAATTGTTGTGCAGATTCAATGCAATCCCAATTAAAATATCATCTTATAACATTCTAAAAGGTCAGTAACCAGCTCTTCTGTTTTTCTTTGTCCTGGAAGCTTTGATTCTGTAGCCTCTCAGAAAAGATTAGAGAAGGAAAGCCATAGTGGAAGCCTCAAGGATGTGCTGACTGAGTGAAGAAGTATGAAGTGGTGAGAGGAAAAACAACTCAAAGGTATGTTCAAAACTGAGGAAAACCCTGAAATGTGAGCTGAAGCAGGCCACTCGCAGGCTTTGGTGACAATCTAGCCTGTTTGATAGAAAGCTGAGTTATCCCTGGGAGGCCTAGATTCTAAGCTAGTGTTTACAGTGAATTATAAAGTTAGTTTCTCTGTGGAAATGGTCTTCTATTCAGATAAAAGAAAAATAGCCAAATACATCACTACCTGGCAAAAATATACCTCACTTACAGGGGGAAACTGGTGGAAAGGTTGAATTGGCAGAGAATATTCCTTTCTTGTTTCCTTAAAATGCTTTTAATTAGCAAATTTAGAGAATAGTACAATACAGAAACCAAGTTCTGCCGCTACCTGTTCGGATAATAATGTCTACTTTGTTTAAGTTTGTCTATTATGGTTCCATTTCTGATATGACTACAGATAATGAAGAGCTTAGGTATACTATCTCATCCAGTTGTAATGCACAGCTTATCTACGTTACCCAGGAAGGTGAGAAAGAAAATCAGGGTTCAGCGAGATTACATCATGAGCCACACTACTATGTAAAAGGGTCCATCTTGTGTTCTTAAGTCTCTTGGCAAATAATCTGGTGTGCATTTCTACCACTCTTTGCTAACTCAAGAGAAAATGCGGAAGGTTTTGATTTTACATTTCTGTAATCAGGAGTCAGTGTTGCTCCAAAGTATTGTACAAGGATAAGCCAGAAAAGAGACTAAACCACATCAAAGTTGACTCTCTTGGGATATTAGTAATAATAAATCGTAGGCTTCATTATTGATGGATTCATACTGTATGAGAAGTGAACATAATATTCCTGCCTACTATTACTGATTGAATCTCCCCTACAGAGATAAGTCCATAATATTGGTTAAATCCTCAGATTATCATTCTTTGCTTTAGCCATTTAGTTTAAGATTATTATTTTTATAAAAATGAGAAATGTCTTTTCCACCACAGCTCACAAAGAAATTACTGAAATTTCTTCTCATTTCAAAATAATTTGTCTACTTCTTTAATCCTCATCTAAGTCAACTGTGTCATGAATCCTGGCAGCTGAAAGTGAATCTCAGGTGGACTGACCACCAAGCGTAGAGTCAGAAGAAGTTATCTACATAACTTCAGCATAGTAATTTTTCTTTATTTTCAAGAGAAAAGAAAGCAAAATTACAACAAAGATAAAAAACAAAAAAACAATAAAGATGAGACAGAATTTCAAACCAAGATGATAAGAAATTAACTATGGTTGTTATATTACATACTGTTATCTTCAATGAAGCTGCTTAGACAGTATAGTACTTTTATAAAGCATTTTCATATGGTTTGTAAAATGCGATCCTTACAGAAATCCAGCATTGCAGCCATTTGCAATATCTTCAGTTTGTACCTGAGGTAACTAACATTAAGTGAATTCAATGTCTTACTCTAAAACTTGAAAGCCAGAAATTAAATACGACTGATTGTTGTTGTTATTGCTGCTGCTGCTCCTGATACTGTTCCTGTTACTACAAACTGCAAACTTACTGTACAATACTACATTCAATTAAAACTTTTACGAAGTCTCTCTACTTGTCTTAGTTACTTTTCTCTCGTTGCTGAGACAAAATACCTGATGCCCAGAATTAAGAAAGGAAAGCTTTATTTATCTCACAGTTTGTGGAGGTTTCAGTTCATACTCAGCTGGCTCCAAGGCAGAGTGGCACATGGCAGAGGACAACAGTTCATGCCGGCGGAAAACAGCAAAAGCAACAAAACCAAAAGGGAGGAGTGGCAGCAAGCAGCCTCTTTCTCTCCCTTATATATGCAAACTATCCTCTCCAGGGGGGTGTAACACTCACATCCATAATCCCAGCATTAGATCACAGATCAGTCATAAACAAGCCTGCCCCATGATGGCATGAGGCTTTCGGGGGACATTCAGACAAAAACCATAACTATGCTAAGTATAAAATCAGAGATAGAGAATATTACTCACAATGGAAGAATTGCTTAACCTGCAAGTTAATTTTTTTCTTTTTTAATTTAATTTTATTTTATTAGTATGTGTTTGCAGTACATGAAGTTTACGTTTATTTTAGGGAGCAGTTATATGTACTTAACATATCTTGATGTCCTTTTTCTTGCCCTTCCTCTCCTCTGTCTCTAGATAGTTAATTTTGTTTCAGTTTGACTGAGTGAAATGTTGCCCAAACAGGTGGTAGAATATTCTTTCTGCTGTGTCTGTGTTTCTGGAAGAGATTAGCACCCATCTATAGGGTGGACGAAGATGATATGACTTCACCAATTTGAGTGAACATTATCTACTTCACTAGTGACTCAAATATAACAAAAAAGGTGGAGGAAAATGAATCCTCTCTTCTTGAATTAAGAATTTTATCTTTTCCTCCCCTGAGACATTAGAGTCCTAGTTCTGCAGACTTCAAACTCACAATGAAGTTGATCACCAGCTTTCTCAGGTCTCCCGTGTGTGGATGTAGATTAGTGGACTTCTAACCCTCTGTAATTATGTAAGCCAACTTCCACAAGAAACATTTTTTTATATTGCTATTTATTTACTTATCTATTTAAGTATCCTATTAGTTCTGTGTCACTGGAGAACCATGACTAATCCACCCATGTTACATAAACTATTTCAGGGACAGTAATAATCAAACACACTGGGGCTGGGGATGTGGATTAGTGGTAGAGTTCTTGTCTTGCATGCACAAGGCCCTGGGTTTGATCCCACAAAAAAAGACACTGTAAGAGTCCTCTTACATTTAGAACCCTAATGCTGAGAATTATTCACAGAGTAATTGTCCAGATAATCAGTAATGATCAAAGTCTGTTAAACTAGCAGATACTCAGCATGAGAATGTGTGAGCTCTCCCATAAACAATCTGAGGAAGTGTGATGGATGCAATGATTCTGGAAGTATATGATATCCTACAAGTATGCAGAAATATTGGTCAAAAGAGTCCAAAAATGTTCCTAACAAGAATTTCTGTGATAATATTAGTAGCCCAATCCAAATTTCTCAGTAAAATTTGAAAATTCACAATACACCATAAATTAGGATTGACAATTAAATTAATAACATTATAAGGCAAAATGACCATCAAGTAAGTATTAGACCCATTAATCTGTTTCCAAAAACCCACAAATGATAGAACAACTGCACTACATTGACACTAGAGACTCTAAGCTTTAATTGATAATTAGTAACAAACTATAGAAATGATCCTTGAAAACGTAGTGTTCTTAATTCATAGTAGGTGAAGAAATTTAAAAGAAGAAGAGGAGTCACTGAAGTATTATCATATGCTATTAGTAAAAGGTTGTATCTGGAGAAGGCTTCTAGTCATCATGAAGATTCTAAAAATATAAATATTAAATTGGATGAAGTGAAAGTTCATTCTCAGCAGATTGACACTGATCGCACACCTTATGATCACAACTTGTATCCTGAATAGTTTGTTCCTAAGAAGTTCCATGAGACACGAAGATTTGAAAGATTATTATCTTCTTTTAAATGTGAATGCTTAAATCTGAAAGTTATACAAAAGCTTATCTAAAAGTTGTCTTGATGGTAATATTAATTATATGAAAGCAAGTTTACACCACAGTTTAAATATGTTTACCAGCCTTATAATTAACTCAATCCCTGTGACCACATTACTTTTATCTGCAAAATCACTTAATTTAAGTGGCTTGACTTGATTTATGAATCAGAAATCATCAAGATTAATCTTGTTTATTTTCTCCCAGTAGACATATTTATAAAGAGAAAGGGAAAGAAAGAGATCTTAGAAAATTTTTATCTAGAAAAGTTAGGTAAACTTATGCTCTTCCCCACATGATAAGAAATATGAGAAATTTCTGAAAAAGATTTATGGCAGTTATCACAAAAGAATTCTAGAAAATATTCAGCAACTGGAAAGTGGCCAGGAATGGAGGAAGGCATAAAGCTGTATAAAAATATTAAGGGTAGTCAGACATGCAAGAGGTATGCTACTTAAACACAAGTAATGCATCAATCTTGGGAAACATATAGGTAAGAACCAGTCACACAAGAGATACTCTGGTGACCAAAGAAATAAAGATCTGTTCCGATATGGAATTCCCTTTGGAAATTCCCAAGTATACATTAATAAAGCATAACAACATATTTGGTTACAGTGGAAGTTCCCATGTAAATGTATGGTGGTGCTCATCATTTTATCCACAATTTATTTGTTCACATATATACCCTTTTCTGACTTCTGTCAATCAGAATATTTCCTCTTAGAAAGTGGACCAAAACCAGACTCTCCTCTCTGCAGACTGCTTTCTACGTGGAGGAGATAATAATCGCCAACATAGATCAGCTATCCACTACTGCGAAAATATGAGTATAAAAGTGAAGTGAAGAAGAAGTACATTATCTCACGGTTTCTTGGGGTCAGGATTCAGAAAAGGCTCAGCTGTATGCTCTGGCTCAGGTCTTTCGCAGAGTTGCAGTCAGGATAGAAGCTGGGCCTGCCTGCAATTGTCTGGGCCTTCCTGCAACTGTCTGTTCCTCACACAGTGCTCTCCTCAGGGGTGCTTGGATGTCCTCATGACACGCCTTCTACCAGAACAAGTGATCCAAGAAAGAAAGTAGGGAGGAAGCCACAATATCTTTCACGTTCTGGTCTCAGAAGTCACATTCTATTCATTTTAAAGTTAATACAGTCCACATCCACTGAGAAGAAAATTATGCTCTACCTTATGAGGAAAGAATTGCCAAAAAATTTGGGATAAGATATTCTTAAAAACCACCATGGAAGCAGATGCACCAGAAAAATTCACATGAGTGAGAAAGGCCCCCTTGAATTTTCTGACTGAGATCCATTCCTAAGACATGAGAGGTGAATCTATGCTCTTGGTGTTTTATAAAACACAATTGTATTCTTTAAATAAATGCTCTTCTTCCTTAAGCTACCTTGAGTTTCTTCTAGTGACTTTCCAACTCGTAAAATCCTAACCATGGATGACTTCCCATTTAAATTTCAGCTCTCTTGATCATTCTGCTTCAGCCGCATTGCTCACGGACATGCAGCCCCAGCCACTCAAAACTCATTTACCCCCTAATGACTTCACCTGCAGAAAAATGCAAGAAGTGACCCGAGATGCCCTTTTATTCTTCCTTCAAGACCTGTCCCTGGGGGTCTGGGGATTTACCTCAGCGGCACAGCGCCTGCCTGGCAAGCGCAAGGTGGTGAGTTTGATTCCTGGTACTGAAAAAAAAACAAAACAAAACAAAACAAAAAAAAAGACCTGTCCCTGTTCTGTCCTGGACCTTGCTGAGTGCTGTAAGTCTAGAGACAACATTAATCAAGAAGCAGAAACACAAAGTCCTCCTGAGCATACCTGTGTGCACAGTACACTGAATGTTGAAGATTTCTGATCAGGGAAACTCCTGAAAATTTGGGTTCAAAGTCAAGAAAACATGACCCAAGGGGAAAAGGAACCCTTCTCCATTGTCAGTGGGAGTGTAAACTGGTACAGCCATTATGGAAATCAGTATGGAGATTCCTCAAAAAACTAAAACTAGAGGTTCTACTTGACCCACCTAGTCCCCTTCTAGGCATCTTCCTGAAAGAGCTAAAGACATCATATTACAGTGTTACATGCATAGTCATGTTTGTAGCAGCACAATTTCTAACAGCTCAATCTGGAAAGTAGCCTACATGCCCCCAAACCGATGGATGGATAAAGAAAATGTGGCATCTATAGCCACTGGTATACTACTGCGCCACAGAGAAGGGTAAATTTGAGCCACTTGTAGGTAAATGGGTGCACCTGGAGACCGTAATTTTAAATGAAATAAATAAAACACACAAGTTTAAATATTGCATTGTTTTTCTTGTGTGAAAAACCATAAGAATAAACAAGGAGTAAAATGGAGAATAGGTGTAGGGAAGTAGGAAGAACGTGCTCAGATCAGAAGGGGAACAAGGGAGGAGAGCAAGAAGGGAAAAGGTATTTTATTTTTTAAATTTTAAACAGAGTGGTAAAAAAAGACCAATAGCAGCATACCAACATCACAGACATAAACAAAACAAAGCAAGAACATTACAAGTGATCCAGGGTTTCAAAACAAAATGATAGGAATTAACAGTGGTTGTTACATTACATATTGTTGTCTTCAACCGTGTTGCCCAGATTACCAGATGTAAGAGTGGAAGATTGTTCAAACCATTAAAGGGAATAAAAAATAATTATTAAATAAAACATTAGAGATAATACAAGGTTTCATTAGACAAGATGGTAGGAATTCACCAATGGTTGTTCTATTGCATATTGTTGTCTTCAAATCAGTTGCTCAGATTACCAGATACAAGCATGCAAAACTGGTCAGAATATAAAAAATTTTAAGCATTCACTGTTCCTTTCAATATATCATCAGACATTAGCTGTACAGTTATCCCAGCTATTGAAGAGGTATTTTAAAATGAAGAATGGAAGGAAAAAATGAAAACCAAGCTTATGTAAATGGGGGAGGAAGGGTGGAAGAGAGGTGGGGTGAGGGGAGAAATGAACAATTAAAATATATTACATATAAGCACAAACCCCCTGTGATGAATGTGATTACTATGCATGCCAAATATGTACTAATAAAAAAATATTTAAAGGTGACTCTGGGCTACCAAAGTCAATTTTTAAAAAGTCAATGTCTAAGGGATGAACCTAGTGATTTTGTGAACGAGTTCTTCATTACCTACCCTCAAATACTTCATAAAATATGTTGTCCAGAGGATGAGGAAGTCTCCAAATCCGACCAAAATAATTATGGGAGGAACAACAGCAGTTATGTTACTAATTTGAAAGTAAATCTTCCCCATGTTACTAATCTATCAAGAGACTACGGGTTCTTTGATGATTGACTAAAAAAAAAAAAAAAATAGAGTGTAATTCTTTATCACTCCTTGATTAAGCCAAAGAGATATTTCTGCTGGATGTAGATATTTAGAACACTGAAAATGTCTCGTTTATGTTGGAACAGGAAAAATATGTCTTAATCTTCCAAAGTCATTACAAAATATTTTCAAGAGGGAAGGAAAGAACTAATACTTATCAACATTCTGTGATGTGCAAATGTGAAATACTTCTATAATTCCTACAAACCTGGACTTGTCATGGATTCTCGGGACCTGTACCCAGATCCCCCCTTCAAAACCAATGCACCCTAACTGCTGGGACCATAAAGTACAGGAAGATCACAGCATGCTTATTGCTAGAAAGTACCCCTCACTTATAGGGGACACATCGTTCAATGTTGTGTATTTTCCCAAGGAATGGTATAGGGACAATATTGACTGATGTGAAGATGCAAGGGCTGAGCCGCTCCCTTCCAACTGGAAGCGATTCTGAAGAGTCATCATGCAGCTGTGGACTTCCCATCTGAACTCCAGGGACCTTGACTGAAGCCACGTTATAGGTCAGTTTATCCTTCTGCCCAATCCTGCAGTTCTCACAAGTTGCTCTCCCTAGCAAGCCTCTGCTTGTAACTCCCACCTCAGAGTTTGTTTCTAAGAATCCACCCTAAAGCACTATAATTATCTCCATTATCTAGATGACAACACTGAGCTTCAGAAAGTTTTGCCAAAACACCTAGGGGTACATAGCAATGGTGAAGCTCCGATTTGAACCTGGGACTGTGCTCTGTCAAAGTCTTCTGGTTCTCAGATTAAGTCCCTACCAATCACAAATTTGATATCTTTCACTATTTCTAATTTCCTTAATACCTGATGAGGAATCCTGAGGATTAGACCTGAGAATTCTTACATTCCAATGGTTCTCCTGCCTTCTTTGTATTTGTTTTGGTTTTTTTGTTGTTTTTTGTTTTTGGGTTTTTCTCCGGTACCGGGAACCGAACTCACGACCTTGGGCTTGCCAGGCAGCTGCTTTGCCTCTGAGCTAAATCCCCAGACCCTGCCTTCTTTGTAATAGCAGTACAGCTTTGCTTTGTAAATTAGTCCCTGTGTGTCTAGACAATGCAAGTCCGTCTCTAAAAGGAACCCACTCTTTGGGGATGGGGAAAATAATTTCTATAGCTTTGAAGCTTTTCCTTAAAAATCTACCTGCTATCCCTGCAGATACTTCAGCGTTTCACATCATGCATTTATTATGCAAGAGTGTAAATTTTACAACTTGTCCAGAAGGACAAAAGAAAACCTCTGACTGTGATTTCCATTCCGGTAAGCTATCTCTGGGTACCACAGATATGCTAAGGTGGCAGGGTGGATATAAAGCAGAATAAGGAGACGTGTGAAGAGAAATGTCCATCTCCAAATTCTGTGAGCTCATCCCATCTAGTCTGTGGGCTTTGGGGCTCAGGACTAGCGGTGCCAGGGGAGCCATAGACACATGGTGAGCTGCATCTCCAGGCTTTGAATTCCTAATGTAGCAACCAGTAGAGTGATTTATTAGACCGATCTCATGGATCTATATCAGACAAATCTCACCTTCACATTAGGATCAACAACCCCAGAAATTGCTTTACTATTACAGAAAATATATATACTTTTTATGGCTGCCTTTGTGAACTTCATACAACCAATGACTTAGAAAAATAGTAACTTTTCAATACAGAAGATGGATATTCTCCAATTGGCCTTATCTCTGTTTTTTAAGTCTATCAGTTTTTGTTTATTTTTAAATTGAAAAAACAACCATTTTGATGGTAAATGTTCAGAAAATACAAATGAATACAAAATGAGTAAAATATGACTTTTAATAATCTCCCAAACTGACCCCTCTGAGATGTTATTACTGGTAACAGTTGTTCTTTTGGATTTGTTCCTAAGTTTTCTCAAGCATACACCAACATATATGTGGGAACTTGGACATGTATTGCTATACATTCATACACATTCATACACACACAGACACATGCTCATTCACAAAAACACACATACACAGTTATAGCATAAATGTGATATTCTACAGATTGTGTTCTGTCTTCTATTATTTTGAAGATACATAGACTTCTCATCTGATCAATGAAACCCAATACTGCATAATTATCAGGAACAGTAGTAATATTGGTGATGAAGTATAATAACAGCAGACACTATTTCAAGGGCTTTCCATCACTTAGCACATCCACTCTCCTTGCTTGGTTTAGAGATGAGGAGACCAAGACCGCTAGAGAAATCATTACACTTCCTCAAGGGCACACAGTGAGTGTCAGAGTTGAACACTTTCACTCCAGATCCCTATGATTTTTTTAAAAAATTTTAAAGAGAAAAAATAAAAATGAAACTGTTTCAAAAGAGGTTAGTAGGAGAGTTATAATAATTATTACATTGTGTGTGCTGTCTTCATAGTAGTTATTCAGATTATAAGATATGGGCATGATATCTTGTTTAAACAACATGGCATAAACCTTTCTTTTCAATGAACTAAGAGAAACTAGTTGTATAACTCTTAACTATCTTGATATAAATATATTTTTCCCTTTTCTTCCTTACTCCTTTCCCCTATCACAGTTTGTCTTTTCTTTTGAACAGTTTCTTCCCTATTCACAACACCTATTGCACCTTTTGGATCTTATTTACTCGTTCAGATTCACACTAGTGAGACATATACAATGTTTACACATGTGTACCTGATTTATTTCACTTATGAGTATGATCTCAAGTTGTATCCATTTACCTATAAAAGTCTCAAGTTTATCATTTCAGAGAGTTTTATTTCTTGGCTTCTGATTTCCTCTGTCTCTTTGTGCTCTGGACTTGTCCTGGGCAGACTGGACATTCACATTTATGCTATAACTGAGAGAAAGGGGCAGCCCTACATGCCTGCTTCTAGTCCTCGTGTCCTTGTCCCCAGCACAACACTGGTTCTCACTGGCTTCTTTGTCTTGTCATTTTCTATTTTCTATTTTATTTTGATTTTTTGTGTTGATGCTTATAGATTTCTTATGTTAGATAGCTTTATCACTGGTGTTGAGGCTTTCCTAGGTGGTGTCTGTTCTTCTGATATCTTCTAGATGTAGGTGGTTCTTGGTCTTTATGTCTATCCCAAGAACCTACCTTTGCAATATATGAAAACTGAGGCATTGCTATCTATTTCACCTAGGGCCCATTCCTATGTACAGGACTATGGTGATAGTTATATGACCTCTTACAATCACTGTGTTGTCATACAGAGGGGAAGAACTGGCTAGAGCATATATAACATCCTGGTTAAAGTAGTTCAGTTGGCATTAACAATAGACTCAAGCGTAGGTTCGTATTGTTACTGTTGCATGAGGCCTTTCCAAGCCTCTGGTTTCACCTGTCCACCGTGTGCACCTTAGCCAGGATCCTACTGTGTCACTGGCATTCCTGCAGGTCTCCGGGAAACTGTGGAAACTATTAGCCTGATATCTATAACTGTAGGATGGAGGTTTATAGAAATATAAAAAAATGTAACTTAAACCAGAGACTTATATGCAATGACCACATACAGAAAGTAAAACAAAACAGGCCAAAACAGAACAGAGAGAAAATGAGAAAAGGAAGATAAAACAAACAAAAGAGAAACAAACAATAAAAACCAACAAACAAAACAGTAATCCAGCCAAATACCAAACAGGAGAAAGAAACTAATCGGCAGAGGAAAAGGAAAGCAGTGAAATTCCTCTGCTGTGCATGGCTCTGTGATAGGTCCACGTCGGATCCCAGAAATATGTCCTCTGGCCAAGACTGTAGGTGGGTTTGGGTCTGATCTTTGTCTCTGGATTTGGGCGATGGGATTAGTTTTTGTGGTTGGAGTTCTCCCTAGTCGTTTAACAAAGAAAAAGGAGAAAGAGAGAGAAAGTACAAAAGAAAGGGGAGCCCTACCCGCCTGCTTCTGGTCCTCGTGTCCTTGTCCCCAGCACAACACTGGTTCTCCTCACTTACCACCTGTTGGCTGGTGCTGTTACTGTTGCATGGGACATTTCCACACGTCTAGTTCCACCTGTCCATCGTGTGCACCTTAGCCAGGGCCCCACGGTGTCGCTGGCATTCCTGCAGGTCTCCAGGCCCCGAGTCCCGCCAGTGGAGGGAGGGTGGGGTGGACCTCAGACTTCTCTCTCCAGCCGCACCATCCCGGGTCAAGGGAGGAAGGAAGGAGCACAAACTCATGCTCCTCTTGGCGGCTGCGGGACGATGGAGGAAGGGAGGTCTGATCCTTATTCTTATATCATGGGAAATAGCTCGATAATCTATCATATCAGGGAACTGAGAGATCTTCTGGATGCTTCTAAGACAGAATAGAAACTGCAAGGTCTATCACTAATCCTGAGATCCCAAGATGCCCATTTCTGAGAATCAGAGCAAGACCAGACACTGGTTTCCCCCAGGTGAAATCATCTTGTTCACAGACTGCAAGAGGAACAGCTGTGAAGATTAGTCTCAGAAAGAACAGCCGAGGAAAGGGTCTCAGTAACTCCCCTTACTGTAGAAACAAGCACACAGAACTTGAGTTTATTATGATTTAGAGGAAGAGCAGAACATAAAAAAGCTTTAAAATTAAAAGCACGGTAAGCATTTGGCAAATGGTAGGTGGAGGATGGATGACGGTCAGTGGTACAGGGATGCGGGAATAGACAGAAGGAAGGGATGAAAGAAACAGAGTGATCCAAAGAGATTGGTTGCAGTTCTCCAAAGGAGCCCAAGTTTTAACCAGTGAACTACTGCTTGTCCCCGGCCCAGTGTTCGCAGCTCTCTCTGAGTCCCGGTAACACTCACTGTTCTAATTCGAGAATTCGATGGGTACCACACAGGCCTCCTAACTTCTGAGCTCCAAAAGTCCTTCTTCTGTCGGCCAATTCTGTTTCACTTTCACTTTGCTCTTCCCTCTTAGCCTCATTTCCGGTTTCCTTCTCCCTCTTTAATTTGTCTCTATTGCTTTTTTCAAATTTTCTTGTTTTAATTAAAATGTAATATTTACTGAATATAACCAAGGGAGGAATGCAAAAATGTGTGAAGAAAATGCTTCCTAATGCCCCCTTTTATTCTCATGATCTTAACATAGCCAACATCAACAACCTGGTGTATGTTTCCCACCTTTTTATCATACTTGGAAAACATACACAAACATATAATTTTATGAAGAAAGGTTTTTTGGTTATTTGCTTTTATAAAAATAAGATCTTATTATATACTTGTTTTTATTGCTGAGTAGTATGCTGTTGTATGAATAAACACAGTTCATGCTGTGACCATTAAGAGAATATATCTATATAATATTTATTTTGACATTAAAAGAATATATTGTGACCATTAAAAGAATAGATATATATTCTTCTTTTAATAGTCACAATATATTTCATAATGGGTGTGAAGTCAGTCTTATATTGTTGACTATTTAGGCTGATTTTCAGTTTTTCCCCAAAGAAATAAGGTTAAAATAGACATTCTTGAAAGTAGATTCTCATGCAGAGATGCTGTTATTTGCATGAACTGGTTCTTAAATGTAGAGTTGCTAGGTAAGAAGTGGATGTAGTTTATTTTTAACAGGTATTTAAATTTCTCCAGTTTTACTTGTTGTCACGTTTATTATCCCTAGCAGCAATCAATGAAAGTGTTTCTCTCCTAACATTTTTGTCAGCTCAAGACAGCTTCTCTTTTTAGTTTTTCCCACTCTAATAGATTTTTTTTAATGGTATCTTGTTTTAGCTCTAATTAACTTTTCCCCAGAGCGTCCTTTTAGATGCCTGTTGCCCACCTGCATATCCTACTTGATGAGGGACTGTCTCACACCCTTTGTCCATTTTTTCACTGAGTTATCTGTTGCTCCTCAAATTATGGAATTTTTGTATATTAGTAATAGTAATATTTTTCTGTCATATGTATTCCAAAAACATCCCCACTTTGACTTTTTAAAAGTATTTTTTGTTTTCATTTCAACTAGCTTCTTTTATTTATTTTAAATGGCAAAAAGTGTATATTGTTATGGTATACAGCATGGTATTTTAATCCAATTTTATTTTGCTCTTTTGCTGTATATTTGATAGGTATTTGTTAAAAATAGAATCATGTTTATCTTTTTCTTTGTGGCTTCTGGGTTTACAATCTTGTTTGGTTGGAAAGTCATTTCAATCCAGGGTTTAAAAATATATTTAAACATTTTTCTTCCAACACTTTCCTTAACATGTACAAACATTCAAATGTTAATTGTTATCATTTTCATCAGTATTTTACAGATAAGAGGATTGAGGCTTGCAAAAGTTCTATCACATTAAGGAAGATACATAGCAATCTTGAGTCCAGGAATTCGCACACAGAGCCCATGAGATTAACCACCACTCTATTCTCTTTCCTTCATTAACTCCAAGTCAAATGCCAAATTGTCCTGATGGGATCTTCAATCTTGTAGGAAGTCTAAGGAAAAAAAAAACTCACAGATGAGTGATAAAAGATGTACTCCAAATCTTGGACACCAAGACCACCCTTTTGGACAGTACCAGCTAGGACAGTAATGGTACAAGATTTGTGGGTAAAGGAAAGGATTATTCACCATACACATAGTGGTAAAGCACAGGGTTTGGAATCAGACAGACCTGGGAAAAGGATAATTTTACCTCTTGTTAGCTGTGTGACATAGGTCAGAGTACCTAATATCACTGAGCTTTAGCTCTCTCATATGTAAAATGACAATAATAACATCTGTCTTTCAGAGATGTTGTCAAGATCTTGATGTGTGGCACCTAGTAAGTGATTCTGAAATAGACTTTCCCTTCCTTTTAATCCACACATTCCTCCAGGCCCAAGAGAGGACAGCTGGTCTGAAAAACCATGTTTTCACAAGATTAAGGAAGCACAGTTCAGAATTCAAAAATTACCGGCCCTGTAAGCCCAATCTCCACATGCAGCAGTGTTCTAGGACTGATGCTAGAGAATGTTTACATACCACCAGGTACTGTGTCAACTTGTCCAATCTTCACAATTCTACTAGTACAGGCACGTTTGTTATTCACATTCACAGTTAATAAATCTGAGTAATAGAGATTAAATAACTCATCAGGGATCATACAGTCAGTGAATGGCAGAGCTAGAATTTGAGTCCAGGTAGCCTGGCTCCAGCGTCCATGGTCCTAGCTGCCCTTTCACACTGGCCTGTTCTATCTTATGCTATAACATACCATAGCACACTTTACCATACTATACCACACGATGTCTCTGTAAAAGCAGTGTCAGATTCATGACTAGCTCAGGCTGGCAAATAAGGTGAACTGGGAAAAGTGATTTAGCAAAGGATCTGGGCTGCATCTTTTTTTAAATTAATTTTATTGGTACATTTTAGATGTACATAATGATCACATTCATCATGGGGAATTTGTACCTGTATATGATATATCTTCATCCTTCTTTTTTCACATGCTCTTCCCTTCCCTTCAACCCTTCCTCCCCTCCTTACTTACAATACCTCTGTTTCCATTTTTCCTTCTATTCTTTTTTTCTTTTCCCTTCCTTCTTTGTCCCTTCTCCCTCCCTAGTCTCCTTCCCATTTGAACATTTTCTTCCTGTTTCACAATATTTGGGCTGCATCTTGAAGTCATCAGCAAACTGAGCAAAGATTATTCCATGGCCTGATTTCCTGCTGAGAATTTGAAACTTCCCATTTTTATTTCCAGAAATCCAAAGGTTTCTACTGATAGACTTCTATGGAATGGGCCCAGAATATCTGTCAGGGTGTCTTGTATGCAGACTACAAAAATAAGTCCTAGATAATTTAATCAGAAAGAAATTTACCAGAAGCGTTATGGGGAAGCTCAGACAATCAAAGGAAAATCTGAACAACCAAAGGGATGTGAACTGAAACCTCTCTGGGAAACTGGGTGGTAAGAACTAGTGATCATCTGTGCTGGACCCACCACTGAGAGAAACAGATTTTAGTCAATTCCCATCTCCAGTTTACTCCTCTCAAGACTCCAGAAAGTGGGCATCTGATTGGACTAACTTAGGACATACACTGGCCAGAGAAGGAAAAGGTACTAAGATGCCATTGGTATCCCATATCTTTTTAGCTAACCTAAGTCTTTCATAACTTTGACTGACAACCAGCAGCACATGAGCAGTGAGAATGCTCAAGATGAGAATCTCAAGATCCTAAATCTCTCTTCTGCTCTCAAGCAAGAGGGGTTGAAATCAGCAGATCAATTCCCTACCTGCTCTGCCACCAATAAGTTGATAGTGAGGTGTGACCAAGTGGTTTCTCAGGAAGCCCTAAGGCAGGTTTTGTTATCATGGCCATCGTGGTGCTGTTTGCATTAACATCCCCTCTATTGAGATATTTCCCTTTCCTATTCTCATATTCTGAATGTGCTTTCCAAAGTCAGATCCTAAAACATCACCTGAACTCATATCCTCCACCCAGGGTACACTTGGTCGTTGCTATGGTTTTGTTCCCAAAAGGATCACATATGCTGAAGCTGGACCCAAGTGTAACAGAATTGAATGGTGGTAGGACCTCTAAGAGGTGTGGCACGTGGGAGACAGTATCATGACCAACATCATGAAAGAATTAATGCTGGTCTCTCCAAGCGGATTGAGTCTCAAGGGAGTAGATAAGTGCCCACAAGAGCAGGCTGTTGTGAGAGTGAGCCTGCCCCTCCTTGTGTCTTGCTTCATCCCTCTGCCTTTTTTTAATGCATCCTCCTTTCCCCTCTCCTTCTCTGCCATGTTGTGACACAGCCACAAGGTCTTCCTAGAGGTCAACCAGATGCAGCTGCCCATCCTTAAGCTTTTTAACTCTAAAACCATGAATTACATAAACTTTTCTTCATAAAGAACCCAGCCTCGGGTATTTTATTATAACACAGAACAAACTAAGACAGTGGCAAGTTAAGACAAGTACCATATTTGACAGCACCGCCAATCCAGTATCCTTTGGGAAAAGTCCTTTTTCCAACAGGAAAAGCAGCATCTTATTATCAAAAGAAAAAGAGAGAGCATGTTGCGCAGCAAAGAAGATGATTTCCACCTCATCCAGGTAGGTCTCAGCTTTCTCTGTACAGACACGCAGCTTTAGAATCATCACCCAAAACTTTGTCTGCCTAACAAAGGCAGTGCAAGTCAATTCCTCTTTTCAACCCTCAAGACCAGAACCAAGACAATCAAAGTAAACTCTGACAAAGACACTTTAATGTACAGCGGGAGGGCTGTGGGGAGGCTGTAAGTTAGGCAGCATTACCATTGTCACTTCTAGTAGGCATGTATATGTCCATGAAGCCTAGACATCAAATTGCTTGTCCTCACCCTGCATACCCTAAAAGTACTCCACAGCATATCCCAGGCATCCAGCAGCCTGGGAGAATGTCCAGCCGTGAGGGCAACTCAAAGCATAGAATGAACATAAGAATTCACACCAGAAATAAAGGAGCCATAAAGTCGGGAGCCAAGGCATCAAACTCTGATATCCAGGCCAATTCAGCAGGAGTCTGCTCTGCTAGAAA
The DNA here is from genome assembly GCF_000276665.1 of Chinchilla lanigera. Classification (NCBI taxonomy): domain Eukaryota; kingdom Metazoa; phylum Chordata; class Mammalia; order Rodentia; family Chinchillidae; genus Chinchilla; species Chinchilla lanigera. Next base: position 3,757,804 of record NW_004955493.1, on the reverse strand, counting down.
GACTCTCGAAGAATCCTCAGATCTTGGTGTAGTCACTTTCCTGTCGTTGAGACAGAGTATCCAGCACCAACAAATTAAGGGGGGAGAAGTTCGTTTCAGTTCATGTTTTACTCCACAGTCAGCTGGCTCCACTGGCAGGAGGGCATGGCAGAGGGGCATGGTGGGGGAAGCTGCTCAGCGCCTGGTAGCCGCAAAGCAGAGTGGAGGGCAGAGCTGCAAGAGAAAGAGACCCTTCCAGGCCATGCCCCCAGAGACCTTTCTTCCTGTCAGGCCCCACCTCCTAACACCAAGCCAGCCCTAGCACCCCTGTAATCCAGTCCCCTATGGGAAGCCCCGCCTGTGACAGCGTGAGGCTTTAGAGGCACCCGGAGGTACAAACCCTAACACAGCTACTTCAAAAAGTATTCAGAGTGCCAGCTGGTTTCCTGGCTCATTGCCGCCTCTTAATATGTACGAATGTTACATCTCTGTCCCCAAAGAGCTCACAGACAGACCTATGAAGAAATCATTATGCTGTAGCAGCCTCTCCCCCTCCAAGGGTGCTGCATCTATGGGTTCAACCAACTGCAGAGTGAAAAGACTCAGGAGAAAACATTCCAGAAAGTTCCAAATTGCACACCTTAAATCTGCTGCCTGCCGGAGACTACTCTGGACCCACACAAGTGAAGTAATGCGTGGGCACGTGCTGCTGTAGCCCGCTGACATTTCACAGACCCTCAACCTCTCTCCAGCTTCCCCAGTTGGGCATTGCTCACTTTGCATCTCCATCCTCTGCTGTGTAGGTAGACCTGTGAGGTTTGCTTCTGTACTGAACATGTAGAGATTTTGTCCTGACATTATTCCTTAGACAATATAGAACAGCAGCTATTTGCATACCATTTATACTGTGTTAGATATTATAAGTATCCTAGAGATGATTTAAAGTAAGTTATGTCCAATTTGCAGTCCACAGCCCTGAAAAGTTAGTAATGCAGTCCCACAGATCATAAGCTTTCAACATTACTATGTGATTTTTTTGTTTGGTTGTTTTTTGAGACAGGGTTTTGCTATGTAATTCAGGCTGAACTCACTATGTATCCCAGGCTGACCTCAAACTCATGGTGATCCTGCTGTCTCAGCCTTCCCAGTCCTGGGATTATTATGTTATTTTTAACAATATTTTTTTCATGGTTTCATTACACAGCTCTCCAGTGTAGAATACACAGGTAAGAGAAGGCACAGTGCGATGCTAACTCTGTCCCTGGGTCCTTCACACACAGTCAGTCCAACCAAAACCTGCACATACCTGGCCGTTACATGCATTTGTGTGATTCAGCAAGTGAAACCCAGAGATTACCAGTGTTAATACTTCAACCTACCTCTGTGCGTGTGTGTGTGTGTGTGTGTGTGTGTGTGTGTCTACAAAGACAGGCTTTATTGTTATTCAGTAGATATGTAAGTGTTTTTACTTAATTATTGAACATGGGCTTGTTGTGTTATTTTGTAAAATAATTTAACTTTGGGGGAGCTCTGGTCTTCACTCTGAGCATTGCTTCATGGCTCCGGAGGGGAAGATGGCGCACTACTCAGTCTCCTGGAGAAGCTTGCTGAGTTGACTTTCCAATGGGGACTCAGCTATCCTGATCATCGGAGGAGCCCAGGACCTCACTGTTGCTGAGGATGGCTGTGGTACTTTTCAGGGAAGCTGTGATTCTTACTTTGCACATCATTTCCTGGCTCCAGTGCAGATCCCTCAGCCTACTAGCACAGATCCTTCATCCCACTGGCACAGACTTCCTAGATTCCACCACTGACCTTGGGGCCTTCCCAGCGCAGATCCGTGAATAAGCCGGCATGAGATATTATTATGGGCTCTGGGCCTCCGGTTGGATTTGTGGGAGGCACTGTCATGAGCTCTAGGTCTTCAGCTGGACTCACGCAGGACATTTATGCAGGATCCAGGCCCTTGGCTAGATTCCTCAGTCTTAGTGTGTGGACAGATTTCCTGCACTCTCTTGTATATCATTCTTTGGGTGACGCTTATAAATAATCTTGTAAAATATGTGTCCTGTATTATATTGTTTCCCCTGAAAATAACCCCCAAACCACAACAGATGGCTCCATAAGTAAATGTAGAAATATTGAAAGGGGGAAGGGGCCACACCAGCAAAGAGTGCGGAAAGGAGAAACAAGAAGGGAGAAAAGGAAAACAATACGTGGAAATTGAGAGAACAAAAAAAGCAGAGAAAAAGAGAAAAAGAATTTCAGAAGGAAACAGCACTAGAGCACCAAAGGGTTAAGAGCTGCAGCTACTGACCTGATGTTCGGTTCCTGAACAGGCTGAGGGAGGGGGATGGAGCGGAACAAGGGCCAGGACTCTCATTTGCATTCCTCTATCCATCAGCATCTGACCAGGAGGCGCCGAGTGGGAGATTGCTACACATTTTGCATTCTTCCTCGGTGCTGGAAACTATTACAGCAATAGGTTAGAACTAACCCTGTAGGAATATAAAGGTCAAAAGGCAACCCGTTTCTTGTAAATAAATAACAATAAATTACCACATTTGAATATACTCGGGAATCCCACTGTGACCTGCAGTGCCACTCTGGATTAGAGCTCTTGGCGACAATCCAAGAACCTGGGGCTTCGAAAGTCCTGTTTGTCTACACACTGTCTCCCACTTTCATTCTGGAAAATTACTGCTTTCTTCCCACGTGTTCTTCTTTTCCTCCTGAGATGCCTATTGGAACTCTTAATTTCTCACTTTTATTTCTTTTCTTCCAAAGATGTATTGCTCCCACATGCTTTCTGAGAGAGTCCACTGACTGACTCCTTCAGTTCACTAATTTGTTCTTTAGCTCTATTCATTCTGCAGCCCAGTTCATCCTTTGACAATGTATTTTTCATCGCAACAATATATTTCTTACACCTCAAATCTCTAATGGTTCTTCAAACTATTCTGTTCCTATTTCATATTCCGAAGATCTTGTTTCTTTTGGGATGTTTGTTTTCCTAATTTTAAGTTTTTTAAAAACTTTTGTCTAACCCGTTATTTCTACTTCTTATGGCAAAGGTTATTTAAGTTGGAGCTTCATTTTTTTTTCTATGAATTAATTTTTCTTTGAAATCATCTGATACCTCAGCTGTGATGATAAGAGAGAAGAGGAGACAGGGTTGATGGCAAAAGTTTTGGCCTCCTCAGCTTATACTTCTGTATATCGAGTGACAGGAAAGACCTTCCAGTCAGAAACTCTCACACAGCAGTTTGGACCTGTCGATCCTTTTTTTGTGGTTGTTCTTTTTCAGAGAGAGATCACTACAGGGACAGAGAACAAACGAATCCTGGTGCCCTTAACCTGTTATTTATTTACAGACATGATTTATGCTTTCTTCTGAAGCAGCCAGGGACATACTTGCAGAACAAATTTTCTTGAAATACTGCAACAATGGGTATGCACATTCTAAATTTTGATAGAAAGTGCTTGAGTGCCCTTCCAAGCAATGTATCAATTGCACCGTCAATCTCACTACCAATTACCCTGCAAAAATTGCCTGCATGGGTGACAAACATTTCAATGTTCAGAACAAAAATGTGTAGACGGTGATATTGTTCTTTCAATTTACAATACTTTAGTTACGAAGAAGATTGGATATCTCCTCGTATGCATATGGTGACATTTCTTATCACAGTTTTAAAAAGAGGCCTTGACCCAAATAGCACCTGCTATCAAAATATTTGTTAAATAATTTGTGGGATGCTCGTGTTACAGGAAAAAAACATGGTTAAAAAGTATAAGGAAGTAAGCACTCTATGCCAGCTATGATTTTAAAACCACAAATTAAATCAGCATATGCATTACCAGTATTTTTAACTTCATCCAACTGGCAAACAGTTAAAAACTTGAATACTTCTCATGGATTGGGAAAGTCTCTGTACTACTACTTCTAGCATTTGCTCCAAAATTCAGATACAAGCCGTGATATTAGCTGCTGGGTGAGGCAGGTGCTGTTAGGGGTAAAGCTCCACACATAGATAGGAGAAAACTGCTGCAAGTCTGAAAAAGACACTTGGGAAAAGCAAGCAGAGTCAAACAAAATGATCCAAACCGTGAATAACCAGAATAGGACAGTATTACGCTCCATAGAAAAGCCCCAAATAGAAATTCAGAAGATTAAAAGTGCTGCTGAGTACGGGCAGCAGAAGTGACCAGTGAGAAAACAGGATGTCAGAACTAGGAACAAGGCTGTTATCAGAGACCAGTTCATGTGAGATGCCTTAAAAACAAGAGAGCATGAAACACGGATCCAACATCTGT
>NW_004955493.1:3738946-3752900 GCF_000276665.1 Chinchilla lanigera | reverse complement strand
CAGGGCATCAACAACAGGAAAATAAGGCAATGACAGAAATAAGTCAACATCTCAATAGCTGTCAGATATTACTGAATGTGAATGGGCTCAATACCCCAATCAAGAAGAAGTTGTTGCTATTAATTGGTTTTCTTGGGATGCCAATATCCCAATATTGGCAAATTGGATCAAGGAAAGAAAGATCCAGTGGTATGCTGTATACAAGAAACACTTTTACCCCAAAAAGAAAACTCATAGACTAAAAATTAAAGGGGGGAAATAATATTCCATGTAAAGGGAACCCCCCAAGAAGCAGGTGTATCTATTTCATATTTAAGTGGTCTTTAAGCCGAAACTAATTAATAGAGACAAAGAATGTCACTACATATTGGTGAAGGGAACAATTAAACAGGAAGGGATAACAATTATTAACCTATATGCACTGAATACTGTGTATTCAACTTAATAAAACAAATACTACTGGAAATTTAAGATCAGATAAACATAAACATAATTACAGCAGGGAACTTCAGTGCCCTCACTATCACACATAGACAGACCTAACAGCTAAAACAATCAGCAAAGGAATATGAGTTGAACAAAGCCTTCATTCAAATGGACATTTAGTAGATATCTACAGAGTGTTCCACTAAACAATGGTATACATATTTGGAGAAAGAAAAGTAGCCTAAATTTAACCATGAGAATGCTGATACAGATCATGTTGGGTGACTTTTACTGGCTCATGGATGTGCAGTCTTCTTAAAAGTACAATGATTTTAGTTCTGATTTCCTTGTCTCTTTTCTACCTATGTGTTATTTTTTATCTTACCTAAAATATCTCTAAAATTAGCATTAAAATCTTGTTTTTAAAATTAGTTTTATCAGTATACTTTAGATGTGCATAATAATATTCATCATATGGAATTTGTACCTACACACAAAGTATCTCGCTTCTTTTCTCTCCTTTCTTTGCCTTCCCTTCAGCACCTCTCCCCCTCTTTATTTACAAAAGCTTTGTTTCCATTCTTTCTCTATTCTCTTTATTCTTTTTCACTTCCATTCCCCTTCCCATCCTTATCCCCCTTCCCATTTTAAAAATTTCTTCCTATTTCACAATATCTATTATATATTTTGGTCTTTATTTACAATTTTGGTTCTTCACAACAGAGAAGCAATGTGGTATTTACACATGTGTGTCTGATTTATTTCACTTAAGGCTATGATCTCAAGGTGTATCCCTTTACCTAGAAATGTCTTGAGTTTATCTTTCTTTATGGCTAAGTAGTACTCCATTGTATTAAAAATAATCTTTATCCTTTCATTGATTGATGGGCATTTGGGTTGTTTCCAAGATTTAGCTATTAAAACTCTAGTGGTATAAACATATATTGCTGTGGTGTGATTTTTTAATTCTATCAGGAAGTCATTCTACCAGAATCACCAAGAAAGGGAATAGCTGGGTCAAATGGAACCTCTAGATTTAGTTTTTTCAGGAATCTCCAGACTAATTTCCACCAACAGTGAAGAAGGGGTCCTTCTCCCCCAACAGCCCAGTCATCATTTGTTATTGGTTGATTTCTTGACGATAGCCATTCTTTCTAGAGTGAGATGGAATCTCAGTGCTTTTAATTTGCATCTCTCAAACGACCAGTGATGCTGAATATTTTTTCATATATTTATTTATCATTTGTACATCTTCATCTGAGAAGCGCCTGTTCATTTCAGATGCCCATTTTTTAATTGTGTCTTTTTTATTTTAAAGAGTAAAAGAAAGCAATAACAAATGAGGACAAAAAACACAATGCAGGATTTCAAAACAAGATGATAGGAATTAACAATGGTTGTTATACTACATATTGTTATCTTCAAAGAAGTTGCTCAGATTACCAGATGCAAGAATGCAAGATTGATCAAACAATTAAAGACAATGACAAGTAATAAAAACCACATTAGAAGTTTAATTGGGTCTTTAAATTTAGAGTGTCCGACTTTTTTTGAGTTCTTTATATATTCTAGGTATGGAAAACAGCTGGCAAAAATTTTGTCTGCAAAACAGCTGGCAAAAATTTTTTCCCATCACGTGGGTTTTCTCTTCACTCTAGGATTGATTCCTGAGAATTTCATTGTTTTGGTTGCTATTGTGAATGATGTGGCTTCCCTAACTTCTCTCTCAGTCAGTTTATTATTTGTGCACAGAAATGCTCTTGATTTTTGAGTATTGTCTTTGTATCCAGCTAGCCACTGAATTCTGTTATTAATTCAGAAGTCTTTTGGTGGAGTTTTTGGAGTCTTCTATGTAGAGCATCATGTCATCTGCAAATAATGATAATTTCACTTCTTCCTTTCCTATCCTTATTCCTTTTATTTCTTTCTCTTGTCAAATTGTTCTGGCTAATGTTTCCAGAACTATATTTAATAGGAGCATTGAGAGTGGACATCCTGAGTTTGTTCCTGATTTTAGAAAGAATACTTTCAATTTTACCATTTAGTATGATGTTGGCTGTTGGTTTATCATACATGACTTTTATCAGATTGAGATAAAGACATTCTAGTGCAACTTTCTGTAGAGTTTTTTTTTTTTTTTCATCATGAATGAGGTTGACTTTTCTGAAATTCTGTATTGCTTTTATTGCTTTTGTGTTGTTTTATGTCTGTGTGTTTGTTAATTTGTTTGGGTTCTTTTCTCTTTAAAATAAAAAAAAATGAATGAGTGTTGAACCTTATCAAATGCTTTTTCTGCATCTATTTAGATGCTCTTGTGGATTCTGTCCTTGGTTTTGTTAATATGGTGTATTACATATATTGATTTCCATATGTGGAAACATCTCTGCATAAAAGTAGCATTAAGATCTCTTTCCACCACCTATTTTCTTAACTTCATCAGAATTTGAGGTTCATAGTCCCTTAATTCCTAATGAAAGACAAGAGGGGAAAAAGGACAACTGGATTTCCACTTGGCAGTGTACAGCTGGCACGTCTGACACAAACCAGAGTGCCTGGTGCCTTCATTGTTACTCCTCTAAAAGGCCTTCAGGACCTGGGTGTGGGGAGTTTATTTGGGAAATGATCCCCAGAGGCAATCCTCGGGGGAGGTGATAGCAAGGCAGGGAATGTATAAATCTCTAAAGAGTATTTTGAGCTAAGCAATGCTGTGGGCAGCTGGGCCTCAGTCTCACCAGCGACCCTTTAAAAAATGGTCACTGCAGCTCAGAGTAGCCTCCGTATAGAACACGAGGTTGGAATCTTTACTCACTGACTCCCATCCTCTATCCACTAAGGGTCACCTAGGACTTTGTTAACTCCCTGGTCTTCCAGGATGTCCTGCGACTTCAGAAAATACACTGAGATATCCAAATGTGGATGTGTCAGGTACGTGGGGTAGAACATTCACGGAAACTGTCTTTTACTACTAAAGCTAAAATTAGAAATGGGCCAAGAGCACAGCCAGCAATGCAGCACATACATCTACTAGGTTCTGGAAGTCCTTACACAGTCCCTCTCATCATGCAACTGTGATTAAACAGAAACCTGTCTGGCAAGTTCCCTCAGCTCTACTAAAGCCTTGCCCTCTCCAACACAACTTCCCCCCGAGGTTGCTGAGAGAATGTTTGTCCATCCAGAGGAAAATACAAACATCTTTGTGATATTGTGATATTACAGCAAATTTAGTCTTCATCCCTGGTTCATGACACAAAGCTCGTAAAGTGTTTGGAATTTCCTGAGGGATAGGGATGGAAGGTGTAGCCATTGTTATTCAAAAAAAACCTTATAACAATACCTGAGTTTGTGCAAGTGAGGTGACTCTGGGGCCCACCTCTATAACTTCAGAATAAAAACCAAGTACAAGAGGAGCTTACAGCCCACCATCAAAACCTCCAGAGATAAAACAGAGATTGGATTCACTTAATCTCCAATTTCAGTGATTTTTAATCAGTGATGCCTATTTATAAAAACTCTTAGCAAGGGGTTCAGGAAGCCTCTGCATTAGTGGACATCTCCACATGCCAGGAGGGTAGGGCCCATCAACTCCACGGAGACAGAAACTCCTATACTGGGAATCATTGTGAACCTCACCCTATGTACCTCTTCATCTTGCCGTTCATCTGTATCCTTTATAATAAACTAGGAAGTAAAACATTTCCCTGAGTTCCAGGAGCAGTTACAGCAAATTATTAAATCTGAGGAATGAGTCATGAGAACGTCTGAATTTCAGCCAAGACATGTAGAAATGTGAGTAACCTGGGAATTCGCCACCTGTGACTGGCATCTCAAACCGGGACATGGGGGAACTAGTCTGTGGGAACGAGTCCGTAACCTGTTGCTATTGACGCTAAGTACTGGTAGTTAGGACCAGAATTTCACTGAATTGTAGGGCATCAGGGTGGTGTCCAGAGAGTACTAGAGAACTGATTGGTGTGGAAAACCCACAAATCTCAAGTCAGGAGTGCTCTGGAAACTAAAAATTAAACATTGATTATAATAGCAGTAATAGTAGTATCTCCAACCAAGACGTGAATCTTTTCTTGTTTCAATTCCTGACAAAGTCTCTTTAAATCCCTAAAATGAATCTCTTTTCTTGATCTCAAGTCCTGAGTCTGGCAGCACTAGTTGAAGCTCTGCTAAAACTACGAACATACAGCCCACATATATTGGACTGGGTCTACGAATAAGATGCTGGAATGACTCCGATTAAAAGCCCGATGAGCATCCATGCTAACATTTTCCAAACTGTGAAAGCCTTCTGTTTCCAATAACTGACTTTAGTGTCGGGGAACCATTACCAGCATGTTTGCCCACATTATTCCTTGTCCTCCAATAGCAGCGTTGGTGTGGACCTAGAAGACTTCCCACTCAACTCTCCATGTGTTGAAAGGTCAGAGACAGTCACTCTCTCTCTCAGTCAAATCCTTTCCTCCCACTACAGATTTTAACGAATTTGAGGAAAAGATGAAAGGAGCCCAAAAAGAATCAAGAGAAGAATTGGTTTTACTTATAGAGCTGAATCAGAGAGCATCGCGTGATTTCCTTTGCAAACCTAAACTCTGCTGCCTGCATGACTCAGATCTCCCCACCGCGTTTACTGAAAAGCTGGAGCAAACAAACAAGAAACAACCTGGGTTCCAGCAGGAGAGCAAAATGCCAACCCTTGTGCTTGGAAGCAGATAGGTCCAAGAGGAGAAGGAAGAGAGACACGGCAAAAGAATGAGAAGAGGAGGGAAAGATGGAAGAAAAAAGACCACAGACAGACAGGGAGGGAAAGGTGTAAGAGGTACCCAGAGCAACAGCCAGTGAAGAAGGAAGCTACACTCTGTCCATGTGTAGCAACTTCCTTCCCACCCTTTTGAGAATATAAAGGCCTTAACAGAACCTCCTTCCTCAACTAGCCAAAGTGAGAAATACAAAAAATAATTGCTGGACCCATTTATAGCCTGCTATTAATTTCCCTTAGACCATGAACCTAAGCTAATTATAACGTTTCTTCTAGACGCTAAAGGGCATTTCCAGCATTAATTCAGGGTTTGCCACACAGAGAATACTTTTGTAATGCCAGGAAACCCAGATGTGAATTACCCCCTGTAAGTTGCCTCCCTGCTCTACTCCTGTATTCAAGAAAAAGAATGTCTGTTCCCCTTTTAGGAAAACCTAGGCCTACCTGGCCATCTCCAGGTATCTGTATACACCTCGCCCTAACTCTGAGCACCAAAGTCTGTCCTGAGAAACCAAATTGTTTACTTCATGCCTGTTTGTGGACTAAATTTGTCACAACTATTAAAATACTTATATGCTTAGCCCAGTTTTAGTACCCCTGGGAAGCCTGACCACAAAATAAGTTGATTTTTACCTGCATCTTGCAGAGAATGCACCTATTTTTAGCAATTATCTTTGCAGTCACTGAAATAAAAGCCTCTGAAAATTAACGATTCTCACCAAGGTGTGGGCTTCTTTATATGCAGAGCTGAACTGCACAAGATTAAAGAAAGCCAGGCAGATGGTATTAAGGGAAGAGTGGTTTTTTCCAAGAAGAGAATACAAAGAGGGAAATGGTACAGAATAAAGTAAAGCATTCTGGATGCAGAGTCAGAAAATCAAAGTCAAATCCTGTGTGACCAGGTTTAAATCACTTCCCCTCTCTGATTTTCAACATGGTCAGGAAAACTGACTTTGTTGAAAAGTTAACCTCAGGATTTCTCCCTGTAAGAAAAATGACCTGTTCGTTCATAAGGACATACTTTAATAGATAATTTTAATAGGTATTTTTGTTTACGAAATAGAGCATTCTAAGTAAAGCCTGGTTAGCCTGGCATAAGGAAAACAAAAAATAACTGCTTTGGATGAGAAATGAACAGGAATTTGGTGTTAAGTCTGCTGAAAGGACAGGGGAGAAATTCAGAGTGAGGAAGAGATTGCTAGTAGGTAGCAAAGTACAAGGGACATGGGATTCTAAAAACTAAGAGATGACCAACAAAGCAGGACTGGAGATGACTTTGATTCTTCTGGGACAAAGCAGCAAAACGCACATGCATGTTTCTCTCCCATCCTCAGCACTGAGGGGACTTCATAATCCCTTTGAAACCTACAACAAATAATAAAGCAACATTAGCTTTGGCTCTGAGAAACCATATGGGGCTGATCCTGCACATTTATTATTTTCATGACAGCAATAAATAAATAGTTAGTTTAAGCCATTATCCAATGTAGAAGGTGTATGTTTTCACACATATAACATCATTTCTTCCAGATCGGCTTTCTGCTTTCTAGCATACGTTCCCCAAGAACCTCTAAAAAATTGGGTTTTCCACCACAAATGGGGTTAAAGTTTGTGTTGGTTCCATTCTGCAGTCTTCAGTGCTCTGTTCTATGTCCCAGGAGGAAAATCACCTCCGCAGACTGAGTCCCCAGGGACCCTCACCCTCTGCTGGCTGAAGGGCTCAGGGACTAGGGAGCAAGAGGGATTTACTCCCGGCCCCTGCCCCTGCCTGGCTGGCCTTCTCTCACTTCCACGGCTCCTTTAGAAGCTGGTAAGACTCCTTCTGCTTCCCTTCCCACCTCGCTCCCCACCGCTGCTATGTCCAGGTGCTTCACCAGCTCCTGCTGGCTTCTTATTTCTGCCTCTTACTGGAGTTTTAACAGACCAGGCTCTGCCACCCAGCCTGCAGTGCCAAATTGTGGTGAAAGGGCAGGAAAAGAGCTCTAGTCAGTGTGGCCAGGCTGGGAAGGACAGATAAAAAGTTCAAGATCTGTCTTCAAAGGGAACAAAGGCAGGAGCTTAGCATCTGCATAGCTGTCGGGATAGAGAAACCCTGTCTGGCTGTCGTCTGGTTGCTCTGAAGAAGTCCTTACGGGTTGAGGGGACAGTCCACTTCCCATGAGATGACTGCGTGAGATGACAGCCTCCATCTCCCTCACGGAGTGATTGCGTCCACATGGAGGAGGCAATCTCTTCCTGGGGTTATCTGCTCTCCAAGGCTCTCTTGCTCCTGGAATAAAGGTGGCTTCAGGTTTCAGACAACAAGTGGACACTTCTAAACACTGCAGCAGGAGGTCTGGAAGCAGGTGTGGTACAAATTGACAATTGAATGTCCCTGTAAATCTCAAAAACAGCTTGGTTACTATTATCTCGGCATCCTCAGTCCAAAAGGGGAACAGGATAAATTAGGTAAATTTAGGGGTATTAAGCTTTGTGTTAGTTTACCAGTAGTTTTTAGACAGCACACCTGAAGTGATTAACATGCCTATGTGCAGACTTCTGCAGGGATCTGACCCAAAGTTTTAAGGTGATAAGACAGATATAAAATAAAGGCCTGGATACCTGCTTAATCTGGCTTTCAGTTACCTACTGGGCATGTGCAGGTCTGGTCCCTAAGTCATTGTTATAAATTCCCTGCCAGATGCCCACACATCCATAAATAAATGATGTCATCCCTTTCCTCCTGGGACTTGTGCCTACAAGGTTAACACCAATTTTATTTAAATTTCAAATAACAACATGAACCGGGTATGCTAAAAGTCTTAGGAACACTCTGAAGTTAACATTTAGAATACAAATAATCACTTCAAACAAATTGTTACAAAAGGACTTGGAACATAGGAAGTATGCTCCACATATGGGTCTGACTCAGAAAGAATAAAGTCTTTGTTTCAGTGGGGTGTCTTGGCGTTTCACATCTGTCCATTACACACTTACTTTGATGGAGTTGACTGTCTTCAGCTGAATTAGGTTATAAATCAAGGACCCAGGAGCGCATCCTGAAATAAACCTTTTGTGGATTTCATCCTCGCTGTCTGTCTGGACAGGGCTGGAGGGAACTTGAGGTCACACTAAAGTCCTGGGGACATTTTTTTCACCTCTCCCATAAGGCCTTCTAACCCTAGCAGGCAAGTGTCTACCAGCACCTCTCCCTCCCAGCTACCTGCAGGGGCATCCTGTGGGATCTGAGAACTTTCCTTCCCCTTTGCCCCCATACGAACCAGATACTGAATCAGATACCTACACGCTCTATAAGCCAGTAACCCAGTAGCACTGAATAGGAAGGGTGGGGCCAAAACCCTGATTTTTTTAATCAACATCAGTTAGATTCCAATCCCGGATGACAGATAATACAAGCAGAATTGAAGCCCTTGTCATTATCAAGTTAACTCAAAAAGTGATGTCAAATATTGACATAGCAACTCAAAAAGCAGTCCAAAGAAAAATGGGACATCGACGCATACTAATGGGTGAAAACAAGGTTGATCCTGCAGAAGGCAGCTTCAGAGCGCACTGTTCAAATAGAATACCCTGTGAGTGATGCCCGCTAGGTCGGGTCCCACAGACCCCTCAGAGCAGTGAATTCTTGCAGTTCTTTGGGAAGACTCATGATTACCCACCCACCTTTCATAACATTCATCAAGTTGATCTAAACATTTAGTGTCTGAGCCAGTTGTAATAAGTTAGATTCTCCCGCTGTAGAGAGAAGCATCTCAGAAGGCGCTGTTACATTTTCAGACAGGAACCTCCAGTAGAGATTTTAGTGGAATCTGTTCAACCTCAAAGCTTCCAGTGGGCCAGGCACAAGAATGAATATCCATACTGAGAGAAATGACTTTCTGATGGAACTTACACATAGACAAATCTAATGTGTAGAACAACCCAAAGTGCTCTGATCCTTAGAGTATTGTGTTGGTTTTTGTGGGATATTTTGCAAGGGGAGATAATACAACACAGGACACATATTTTATAAGATTACTTCTAATAGTCACCCAAAGAACCATACACAGAGAGTGCAGGAAATCTGTCCACACACTATAGACCAAGACTCCAGCTGAGGGCCTGGATCCTGTGATAATGTCCTGCATGAGTCCATCTGAAGACCTACAGCCCATAACAATGCCTCCCACATATCCAACTGGAGGCCCAGGGCCCACACCAGATCTCATGCAGCCCTGTTTCACAGATCTGCACTGCAAAGGCCCAAAGGTCAGTGGTAGAATCTAGAAAGTCTGTGCCAGCAGGATGAAGGATCTGTGCCAGCAGGCTGAGGGATCTGCACTGGAGCCAGGAAGCAACACTCAGAAGAACCAGAGTTCCCCCAAAAGGTACCACAATCATCCTCAGCAACAGTGAGGTCTAAACTTCTCTGATGATTAAGATGGCCAAGTTTCCATCAGGGGAAGCCAATGCAGCAAGCTTCTCCAGGAGACAGGCAGTGCACCTTCTTCCCCTCCAGAGCCAGGAAGTGATGCTCAGAGTGAGGACCAGAGCTCCCCCAAAGTGAACTGAAGCCATTCTCAGTGCCAACAAGGCCCCAAGCTCCTCAGAAGATGAAAACAGCCAAGTTCATCAGGAAAGCCAGCATAACAAGGTCCTCTGAAAGAACCAAGAGCTCCTTACAGCTTCTACCAGCTCCCAACAGCCTCTCGCAGCTCCCAATAGCCTAACTTCTTCTCCAGTTCTACCTCTTATGCTGCTGGCAGCAGTCCCCAGGTGGGCCTCCCACACCCAGCACCACGCTTACTCAGTTCAGCTGGGGGTTATAAGTTGACCACCAGTTGTCAACCCACTACAAGCAAGAAGAAACAGAATAACATACCATGGACCCTGGGACCTCATCTTGACCTTTGAGCAAGTCATTTCACTCCCATGTCTCAGTTTCCCTGACTACAAAATAGGAATAATAATACCTTTTTCATAAGATCATTGTGTGTGTTGCATGAGTTAGCATGTTTTCTGTCCAAAATAATGCACACCATGTAGTAAGAGCCATATAAGTACTTGTTACTACTATTATTGTCTCTCGGCAACCCACAGGGAACTCACACTCAGAGGGTCAAAATGGGAACTGATCACTTCCTTTCCATTTGACGGACAAAATTTCTGCCAGGCCCACTGAGTGTTCCTGCTCTTGTAGATCACCTCATCATCCCCCAGGGACCAAACCGAACCTCTTAAGACCTCTTCTGATAATTCTGTCTTTGAAGCATCTTTACCTCTCCCTTCCTTGCTGTACCTCCCTCCCACAGCCTGAGCTCAAATCTTGGAATGAATCACTAGAATAACTTGAAAATTCATTTCTATTTCCGGTCCTCAGTCTGAATGCCTGTCCCTATCCAGACCTTCACACTGGTGCCAGGTTGATCTTGCTAAAACACAGATCTGTGTTAGGCAGGCTAAACCTAACAAGCCCCAAAATTCAGAGGCTTAAGACAATGAAGGACTATCTCTCCTTTGCATAACAATCCAAAGGAACTGGGCAATTCTTGTCTAACTCAAGGACCCAGCTGCTTCCATCTCAGTTTATCGCCTGGTGGACAGCAGCACAGCCTGAACCACTGAAATCTCAAACTTCGAATTCAGGATCACTTTACAATCTTAAAGAAAGTCTGCCAGTGTTAAAACTAACAAATTTTAGGGCTGGGGATTTAGCTCAGCGGCAAAAGCACCTGCCTGGCAAGTGCAAGGTCATGAGTTCGGTTCCCGGTACCAGAGAAAAACCAAAAAAAAAACAAAACAAAAAAAAAAAAAACTAACAAATTTTACCTCATTCGATATTAAAGCAGAAAATTTGAAAACATTTATATGTTTGTTCACTTACAAATAATAACTCACTGCACAGTCGTAAATATAAATCTTTGTGAATAATAAAACAAAGATAAATGTTTTGTTCTAAAAACGTTAGTGAAAAGGACGGTATTGTTTTGCATGTTTTTGCAAATCTTTTTAACGTATGACTTAATAGAAAAGAGCTGGATTCACTTATTGCTTCTACAATTTGTTGTGATATGTTGTTTTGGTTAGAATAAATGAAGAAAATTCATCCTTGCACAGATATGTAATTAAAAGAGAAAAGTATTATAGTAATGCTTTCAGATGACGGTGGATAGTCTTCAAAATTATACCAGAACTTGACAAGTGCTTATTTTCTTAAAGGTTATTTGCAATGTAGAATATTAAACCCTACCAAGGAGTGGAACTCACTGCTTTTCATACTGGGCTGCATTAAAACATTTTGGTCTCTTTTACAGCCCCATGGATGTTTTACCTCAATAATTTACAAAATAATTTATTGGTTATTTGGAAAATATTGATACACTGAGTTAGCCAACTCTTCCAAATTTTGGCACATTTATTGACACAACATTTAAAAAATCTCAGTAATTAATATCCCCAGTTTCCTCCAAAAATTGAGACGCTGGTAGGCTCATTACGGCAGATACTAGTTTTTCAAACTGCTAATTTTTGTCTGGAAGATGAAACTTTATCATCTGCAGCAAACACTGCTAGTTGTTTTCTTAAAGTAATTGGCTCTTTTCGTTCATTCTCAAAAAATAAAACTGTCCAAGACTCGTGTCTAAAAAAAACCATAGCCGGTTTCTCATTCTTTAAAGCTAAAATGATGCTACATTTCCAAAAAGCAACTAGACTATTAAATATAAACATATTTTCCAAAACAAGACATAGAAGGGTGGCACTATCACATATTTTGAAGAATCTTTTTAACATTGGCCTTGCAAGTCAATTGCAGAAGTGCTGTATACATCACATTTCACTACACAGAATAATAAGGAGACTTACACTCAAGGCTCAGGACTTTTTAAAAATTAATACTTTTTACTGCTACATCAAGGACATTGATAAGTGAAACTGGCATTCTTTTTAATGCAAGTATATAGTAATGAGAAATTACAAAGACTACCACTGCCTTGGTTCACGCCAAATGTCAGTTTTATGATGAAAAAGATTTAGTGTCATCATTAATTATTTTTGCTTCACAGACACACTTAAAGTATCCCTCTCCAGGATCAATGTTCCATACTTTGAGAACCTCCAGCCTAGCCTTCTGATGCTGTATTTTACAGCCCTGCTCAAAGAGATTCTACTTGCTCAGATTCGTTCTACTCACAGTAGCTCTAGAAACCAGTGCCAACCCATGATCCGTAATGAAATGCATAGACTGACAGTAAGGGCTTAGAAACTGTTAGAGAAATTCTGACAAAGTAGTATCTGCACAACCTAACATTTTTTTAAAAGCCAAGATGTTGCCTTTGTCTTTTTTTTTTATTTCATTTTCTGAACACTTGTTCTTATTATAGTTTATAAGATACCTAGGATACATTAGAATATTTTAAGTCTTTAATTTCCAAATTGGAATTCTTTTTAGGTTTCTTTTCTTAGCTGGCCAATATCACACAGTTTTGATTACTGTAACTATGTAATAAATTTTCAAATCAGTTGCACTGATTCCTTTCATAATACTCATTTTACCATGTTGTTTTAGCTAGTCCAGTTCCTTTGTCCTTCGTTGCACATTTTAGAATAATCTTGACTGTGTCTAAATTTTCTGTAAAAATTATGATCAACCTATCAATTTTGGGAGAATTAACATCTTTACTATGGTGAGACTTTCAAATGACTAACATGTGTTTTCATATTTTTTTAAATCTTCAATTTATTTCATCAGCATTTTACCCTATCTTATTTTACCCTCCCCCATCTATAATACAATTATCTAAACTCTTTCTCTTTGTATACTTAGAACTGTATCCAACAATATTAAAATTTTGCTTCAGCCACCAAACATGATTTAGAAAACTCAAGAAGAAAAGCCTATTGCATTTGCCATATTTTTGCTTACCATATTCTTGCTCGCCAAAATTTTGCTTTTATCAACTGCTTTCCAGTTAGAGAACTTCCTTTAGCCATTATGATAGGGTAAGTCTGTGGGTGACGCATTCTTTTACCTTTCCTACACTTGAAAATATCTGATTTCCTCTTCACTCTATAGAACATTATCCCCCGGTATAGTAGAATTCTGGATTGCCAGTTATTTTGTTTCAACACTTTAAGAAAAAATCGGGCCATCTCTTTCTGGCTTCCAAGATTTCTGATTAGAAACACGTTATCATCAAATCATTTCATCCCCTAGGTAAGATCTCATTTTTCTCTGGCTATTTTCAAGATTTTTATGTTTGCCTTTACGTTTTAGAAGTGCTGTATCACGGCATTAACTTCTCTGGATTTACCTTTTTAGGATTTTACTCAGTTCTTTAAATCTGTAGGCTCTATCTCTTCCCAGTTGCGGATGTTCTCCGGCTTTATTTCTTTCTGCAACTACTTCTCCTAAAAGCCCGCCCACCTTTCTCTTCTTACATAATGGTTACCTTTCTAAACAATATTTCTACAAATCCCGGAGGCTCTGTTTATTTCTCTCTTCAATTTATCTCTTCATTTTATCTCTTCTTAGATTGAGCAGCGTCTAGTCTTCTCTCTTCTAGTTCACTGATTCTTCTGTTCCCTGCATTCTGTGGCCAGCCCGTTCACTGAGCTTTATGTTTAGATTTTATGTTTAGATTTATTTTTCTGGCACTTTCTAATTTTTCATTTAGTTCAAGAATTTTTTACAGTCACTCTTGAAACAATTCTCTCATAGCTGCCTCACAATCTCTGTGGAGGGGCTGGGGATTTAGCTCAGCAGCACAGCGCCTGCCTGGCAAG
>NW_004955493.1:3737237-3738846 GCF_000276665.1 Chinchilla lanigera | reverse complement strand
AAAAAAAAAAAAAAAAAAAAAAAAAAAAATCTCTGTGGAATAATATCTCTGTCATCTCAGTGTTGGCCTCGCTTACCACCATCTTCCTTTCGGCTGAGCTCCACCTGTGTCTTGGTGTGAGGGGTGATATTTTCAGCTGAAACCCAGTCATTTTTATGTTGCTATGAGACTTCAAATTCTAATTAAATCTGCTTTTTAATGAATTTTTAATATCTCTCTGGAGGTAAAAGGGTATGCCACTTCGTTCTCACAGATGGAGGTAGAAACGCACAATCCCTGTTCCATAATTATTGACGTCCCAGTGGAAGTTTCTAACGACCGCTGGGGATGGAAATTCCTGCTTTCCATGTGGTCTCCGTGGACACTCGGGTAAGAGTGACTCTGTTATCACCAAGTACTGGTGCAGGTCATGACCCTACTAGTCCTTCTCTGACACCACCCCTCCTAAGTGTGAGATGTGTCACCTCCAAACTTTAGGGGTCACCAATGATAAGGGATGGAGCTTTTCAGAGATGATAAGGCCTCGAGGGTTCCCCCTCATTAGTGAGTTCAAAACAGAGGCTTCACAGGGCGTGCGGTTAGCTTGCTCTCCTTCCGCCAAGCGAGAATACGCTGCTCCTCACCTCCGAGGGATGCAGCCCTCACCGGATTCTGAACCTCCCAGAACTTTGATCTGAGACTTGCCAGCCTCCCGAACTAAGATAAACACCTTATTTATAAATTACCTGGTCTCAAGTCCTCACGGGGGAGAGGAAGAAGCACCTCGTTACTTCTAGGTGGGGGTGAAAGTCCAGGCTCTCACCTGGTCTCCATCGAATTCCCGGATGGGGCTGGGGACCTTGTTTCCAGCTGACACAGATGCAACCCCGGCTCGCTGTTCAGCCTTCTCTGATCCCTCCCCGCAGGAGCTTGAGGCTCTTGCTGGGCTTTTACAAAGGGAGAGGTCTGGGCTCTACACACAGCCTCTGCAGGTGTGGATGGAAAGAGGCAACAGTTTTTCTGCAGCTTTTGGCTGTGCTAAAGTGCTTATTGTCTTAAGCTTTTTCCTTTCAGGGGCTGCTCTTTTCCTGATTCTTTGGCAGAATAAGCAAGCCCTTACAGGGGCTTTCTTTCTTCCTTCTCCTGTTCACGTTTCTACTTGTCTGTTTCTTCAACATCAAGTCTGACGTATGTGAGGGGAAAAGGAAACCAACAGAATGCGCCCGGTGTTCCTGGCCAGTCTGTCCTCTCTTCTCCTTCAGGGTCTCCTTGTGTTTGTTTTGTTTACAGTGTTCAGGGGCTTTGGTTTCACTGAGCAGGGAAAATAGGGAAACGACTATCTACTCCGATTTCTCAGAAGTTTACAATCTGAAATAAGCTTTCTGGTGGCTGTAGTGTTGTTCTGATGAATTTTTGTATTTTTGTACTTTTTTATTTTAAAGAGAATAATAAAACAAAAATAGCAAAATACCAACAACATTGACAAACACCAAGCAAAGCAAAATCAATAAAAACGACACAGGGTTTTTTGTTTTTTGTTTTTTGTTTTTTTTTTTTTTGGTTTTTCTCCGGTACCGGGAACCGAACTCACGACCTTGCGCTTGCCAGGCAGGCGCTTTTGCCGCTGAGC
>NW_004955493.1:3703966-3737137 GCF_000276665.1 Chinchilla lanigera | reverse complement strand
TTTTTTGGTTTTTCTCCGGTACCGGGAACCGAACTCACGACCTTGCGCTTGCCAGGCAGGCGCTTTTGCCGCTGAGCTAAATCCCCAGCCCCCGACACAGGGTTTAAGAACAGAACAATAGGAATTAACAGTGGCTGACATATTGTATGTTGTTATCCTCAACAAAGTTGCTCAGATTACCAGATGTAAGAAACCAAGACTGATCAAACCATTAAAGAGAATAAAAAATAAAAACAAAAAAAAATTAGAAGTGATACAGCATTTCACTAGACAAGACGGTAGGAACTCACCAGTGGTTGTTATATTGCATACTGTTGTCTTCAGATTTGTTGTTCACATGACCAGATAGAAGTGTGCAAAACTGGTCAAAAAGAAAAACAATTAGGCATTAACTTCCTTTCACTAAACCATTAGACTTTGGAAGTATTTTTGGTTTTTTTGTTTTTGCCTGCTTTTGCAGTGTTAGGCACTGAACTCAGAGCCTTGGCACTAAGCTATATCCCCAGCTCTTCTTTCTTTTTGTATTTCAAAACAGAGCACCAAGTTGCTAAGTTGTTCAGGCTGGTCAAACTCGCAATCCTCCTGCATCAGTCTCCTGGACTGCTAGGATTACTGGTGTACACCACCACACCAGCTTGTCTTTTCATTAATGCATGCTTCTAATACACACAGTGGTGTTCCTTCTGGAGGACTGGTACACACATATAATTTGCCTTGATCACTTTCAATTTCTTTATCTACTTACTGTTCCCCCTCCCTCCATCCCCTTCCCTACCGCCAAGATTCTACCTTGTAGTGAAACCAACTTTATAAAGAAACAAAAATTTATAAAGGAAAATGTCTCTCTCACCTTCTCTCCTTTTCTACCTCCTTTTCCACCAAAGTTGTCGGTGTTAACTGATGGGTTTCCACCCATAGAAAATTCTCCAAGCCATCATCGCTCTATTCAACATGGTGCAGGGGCCCCAGAAGATTCCGTGTCCCACCCAAACTGACTTCTGCCTTCTTCCTCTCCCACCTGAACACTACTTTTTGTTTTCCTTTGCATATGCGCGTCCACCTTTTCCCAGTCAGTGCCTGTAATATCACCTAGACCCCCCCAACGTACTCCACCCCTAATCTAGCTCTATATATGCTTTGTTCCCGGCTTCCTCCCTCAGAGGGTCCTTGCTTTTCTTAGCTGCCCTCCCTTGCCCATCAATAAAGGCTTTCTTTACTTCTGTTCTTTCTCTCATTTGCTCCAAACCTAACATTAACATCCTGGATTATATCCTTTCATTCCTTTTCCATACTCATTGGAACATTTACAGAGAGAGAGAGAGAGAGAATTTTGTCTTTTTATCAAAATAAAATTATACTACATATATCCCCATGCAACATGCCTTCATCTTTAATAATACATATTGAGTATCACTTCAGGGAATCAGTCAAGAACTAAATTATTCTTTTTATTAGCTACTTAATATTCCATAATATGGAAGGGCAATGCTTATTTTAAATTGTTTTATTTTATTATCTCAACAAATAATTTTACTTATCCAGGATAGATTGCCAAAAGTAGGACAAATCAAGACAAGATAAGCAATTTAAAGTAGAATAAATACGGCATGATTATAGTCCCCAAAAGTCTGACAGTTCACGTTTCTGCCAGTGATGTACAAGAATAAAAAGTTCTTCCAATACGGCTGCCAGCTCAGAGAGTTTCCCCTCATTTATAATTTTTGCCTATCTTTGAAGAGTACAATAGTACTTTGTGGGTTTGGGGTTTTTTGGGGGTTTTGGGGGGTTTTTTGATTGTTTGGGTTTTTGGTACTGGGAGTAGAACTCAGGACCTTGAGCTTGCCAGGGAGCGCTTGTGCTGCTGAGCTACATCCCAGGCCCCAGTATTTTGTTCTTAATAAACATATACTTGTTGGCCACCGGGATGACCTTTATGAGTGACTTTTGCCATTTTTCTGTCTGGTGTTAGTATATTGCTCATCATTTTGTGAGAGCTTGTTACATAGTTTTATCTGTCAAATGCACGCAAACATGTTTTCTCCAAATATGTCTAATTCCAACGTATTGTCTGAGAGTTTTGTGAGAATTTTCCTTATTCCACTCACCACGTGGCACTGCCCTTTGCTAACAATTGCTGTCTCTGCTCACAGTTGTGTTCCTTAGGGTGAGGAGCATTTGCTTAACTCTGAAGCTCTAGTCCTCAGCAGCAATTTGTACATAGTTAAGTGCTCAAAGGCTGTTTGAATTAGCTGTTGAATTTCTATCTCAATAAAAAAGGAGCTTGCGTGTTTCCCTTCCCTGGTGCCACACTGAGTGACACGTTAATTACAGATGGTCCATCAAGTGTCGGGGCAAGCTGAACAATTGCAACTTGAAGCAAAGAGCACAGCTCAAGTGACAGCAGCCTCATCCCCACGGCTGAGCTGTGGGCCTCAGGCAGGACAAGAAAACTGCACCATCTTCTTAGATGAGACAGAAAGGCTCGACACATAGAGGCCATTGCACAGGATGGGAAGGGGCGTGCTTATGCGTCATTCCAGGTTATGAAGGCTATTTTCATGTAGTGTGTCATTTGTGGAACAATCTGATGACACAGTTGGCACAAAGCTTTTATGCTAAATTCCTACTCTAAAGGACAGGGATGAGCTAAAGGAGGAAGAAGCTATTATTCCTAGGCCCTAGAGACTCTCCCCGTGTGGGGAAGTGGAGGAGCCTCAGGGTCAGCAATACTACCAGCATATAGTATGACAGGGATTAGAGAGTTGAATGGAGGATAGAAGGAGCAGACAGGGATGTGTGTGTGGAGGACAAGTGGAAGAAAATATGGGAAGAAATAGAGAGTAAATGTATATCAGGGACTGGAGTAGACAGAGTTATCTAGGGGATACCCAGAGATAAAAGAAAGAAACTAGTTTTCAAAGATGTCAGTCTAATCTTGCCTGTGTTACTTACTCCCGCCACAACTTGTCCAACTCGACAGGCTACCTCATAACACATGAACTTATAGACCCTGGCACTCGCCTTTCCACCATTCCATTTATGCAGTTGGGCCACAAATCACTGCTCTGTGTCCCATTCCATACCTGGCCGCTGCTGTGTGTGTGAGGGTTGTTGCTAACACCTCTGAGCTCAACTTTCCTGTTACACTGCCCTCTTAGATGCAGTACTATCCTACCTGATTTCAGTAATTCACCTAACTTAATCAAGATCAGAAGCCTAGTTTTTCTCTTATTCCATTTCTATAGTTGATCCTTGTTTCTAAGACTCCAGCAACATCAAGGAGCCCAGCTGTCTACATAATCCTGCCAGTCCCGGAGAGGCAGCACCTGGGCATGCAAGAGCATCCTCTCTTGGCCTAATTAAATGTACCCAGGGAGTGGGGTCATGCTGACCTCACATGGAACCTTACACAAGAACCGCGTGGCCTGGGCATGGTGAAGGAAGAGGGAAATGGCCCTGGACAGAATTGCTGTTCTATAGGAATGTGGTTAGTATCTAGTTGGAAAGCAAAATTTAAAAAGTGCCAGCCATAATATTTGTTATGCAGGACAATGTTTAATTAAAAATGTGAAGATATTATTTTTTGAATATCAAATGACAAAAAAAAAACTCAAGGAAATGTAAGCATATGTCATTTTGGAAAAGACATTACTTTAAAAAGGTGTCATTCCTTCTTTAGTCCATACATGAATAGGTGAGAATCAAGTCCCAATATTTTGGAAACTTAGTAATTTGATGAAAATTTTCACCTGGTGGGAAAAAAAATCTAAGCCTCACAAAAGCCAAGAAAAAATTTGAAATGGAAAATAATAAGGGACCACATATAACAATGTATGATAAAGGTACTGGCTTAGTTATTTTTCTCATTGCTGAGACCAAATATCTGGCACCCAAAGTTAAAGGAAGAAAGGCTTATTTGGCTCACAGTTTGTAGAGATTTCAGTCCATGGTTGGCTGACATCAAGTCAGGGCGGCATGGCAGAGGGTCATCACAGAGGAGAAAGAGTTCACGGCGGGCAGAAGGAGGAAGGCAGCAAGGCAACAAAGCAGCAAGCTACAAATGACCAGCAACAAACTTCTTTCTGTCCTTTATATCCTATTCATCCCATTCACCCTTAGGGTGGGTAGTATTCACACCGAAGATGGGACATCCTTCATCCTAGCATTGCACCATGAATCAATTCCAGCATCACATCTTTGATCCTAACATCACACACCCTACATCCAACCACCTCCAAAAGCCCCACCTACAACTGCATGAGGCTTTGGGGAGACATTGAGACATAAGCCATAACAGGCACAATAATAAAATAGTATATAATACTACCCCAGCAACAGGCCAATAAATGAAAGAAACACAATTTGAGAGTCCAGAAACGGACAGATTAGAATTTAGCATCTAATAAAAATGGAATTTGTCACTGATGAAGGTAAAGCATGACTATTTAATAAATGGTGTTGTGGTATATCTGTCTATTCATTCAGGAAAAAGTTAAATCCCAATTTTATACCAGACACAAAAATCAATTGAAACTTAATTGAAATCTAAATAGAAAAAATAAACACTAAATGTACCATAACACATTTACCTATCACAGCCCTAAAATATAACTTTGGATCTCCATTTTGAGGATGTAGACACTAAGGCTTAGAGAGGTCAAGAAGCTTCCCTGATGTCACACAAAGACATTTGCTAAGTGTTTTTAAAACACTCACAGACACTTTGTTCTCCAGATGTCCCCATTTGGTGAATTTACCTTTAGCTTTCCATTCAAGTCAGCTAATAACTCCTAGGAAATGATCACCATTCCCAACTCAGTGCAGAGCCCAGGCAAAGGACCCAATGAGGATATATGTTCAAATTAAATTCAAGTAAACACCTCCAGTCTCACAGTAAGTCCTCCCCCATGAGAATCACACATTACCTGAACAAAGGCTATGGAGAAGAGCATCATGGGACATTTGAACAAAATCAGAATTAGTAATTTTGAGTAGGCATGGTGACACACACCTATAATCACAACACTCTGAGAGGTTGGAGTAAGAGTCCACTTAGGCAACCCACCAACTTAATGAGAGGATCTCAAATTTTAAAAACTGAAAAGACCAGGGATTTAGCTCAATGCAGAGGTCCTCAGCTCCATCTTAAGCACACACACAAAAAAATTAGTGATCTTCTTGTGCTTTAACAGCATGGCTTAGGGATGTGGTAAAGACTATCCTAATAAAAAATAACCACAGTCAGGGGCTAAGACAGGCGTTTACAGCCCTCCTATCACTATCAAGGACAAAAGACACAAACGTCAGAGCTGCATTTGGGTCTCCATAGGGTGCTAGAGATGACAGAAAAGAGGCATGTTTCGATCCATTTAGTGGTGCTACCAAAAATACCTGAGAGAGGATACTCTAGTGTGGAACTAAGTTTATTCAGCTGAAAATCCATGATCAAGTGACCCTGTGGGTTTGACCTCTGCTGAGAGCCCCTTTGGCTATTTCACAACATAATGGTGACATCATGGTAGAAGCAGGAGAGAGGGACAGGCGGGCACACGTTGAATCAGAAAGCAAGAAAGGATCAGGGGCCAAGCTTGCTCTTCTTACATTAGCCCACTCTTGGAGCAGCTGACTCAGTCCACAAGACTGGCATTAATCCCTTCCAAGGACAAGGTCTCAGGACCTAAGTAGCTTATACTACACCTTGCTTCTTAAAGGCCCCACCCCCTCTCAACCTCACGACACTGGACACCAAGCTTCAGTGCGTGAACATATCCAGACCATACCAGGACACAGCTGACTCTCCCTTACCCTAACCTCTACTGCCTTCTAGTCACCTGTAGTCCCCTCTAACTCTCCGCTCCCTCACATCCCCTCCAGTATGCTTCAGTCTAAGCTTCCCCAATCTCTTCTAGACCTTCCTATCCTCAGTCCTTTCCAGCTGTTTATTCCTCTTCATCCTCCTGTTAGTCCCTGATGACCACCAAGCTCCTGTCCATCGGTCCTGCATATACTTTTTTGCCCCAGTCACTCCCCTATGCTCCACATTCCAAATGGCCCCTTCACAATCTTCTCCTTCCCTTATATAAATCACAGAAGAAAGAACCTCTTTAGGAAAGATATGTATGGAATTCTAGACAAAATCACCATGGGAAAAACCAGAGAAGAATACAAGCGCTCTGCAAGCAGTAACCCTTTAAGTATCTTAAGCGAAGTATTCACTTTCATCAATGATGAAAGTAGATATGTGGGGGATGACACCATCTAAACTGTGAAGGAGCTAATATTCTACACTGCGAGACTAAATTTAATCCAACAGACAATGCATATTGGTTGAAAAAGATTTTATAAAAGACATCAGGAACCTTCTTTTCCCCTAGATTTATAAGATGCAATGAAAACCCATCCCAAAGCCCTCTGTCTTGAAGCCCCTGGAGATGCTAGGAGCCCAAGACATATTTCACCTGCCAGATGTTTCCAGTGCTATGAGTTATGTGAACAGAAATACTGGGATTGGTGCCACCTAGTGACCTCTATTTTTGTACCAAATCTAGACATCCACAACTGCTACACTCTGTTTCGGAGAGTCCTTGTGGGTGTGCTTATTAGCTTCCAACCTTGCTTCCGCCTGCCTTCCTAGGGGCAAAGGAGACCTCAGCTTCTGCCTCTGCTTAGCACAACCTTACTCCTCCTCCCTCTGTGCCTTGCAAAGACACATGCACAAAAGAACTTTCACAATTTCCTCTGAATAGAAAACAAACACATAACACCATTATTTTAATTCTATAATATACATGACTTTTAACTTACTAGCATAAGTAATTAACAGCTAAAACTGCACACAACAAACCTCGCTACTGTCTATAAATTAATAGAAGAATCAAACTTGGTTTTTAAAAATTTAGATCTGCAAATCTTAACCTAGAAAAAATGTTCTTCCTCCAAATAATGGTTATTACACAAAGTAACAGCCAGGATTAATGAAATTTGGTATGGACAGTATCTAATCAATTAGTGAAGTTTTATTTCAGATGTTAAATGGAAAAGAATGTATCCATATGAAAATAATTTCAGTAGAGTTAACATTTTTGGAAATGGTCTGATTGTGTTCTGCAGAAAAATGGATCAAGGGATTAAATTGATTTAATGAAATTAATTTAACGAAGTTCCAGAAAAACATTTTCTAGATAGAAAGTCCATCTACGTTAATAGAATTATAATTAAAAGTCTTGAATTCAAAATGTTCTCAGAGACTAAATAGCAGGAGCAGTTGTCTTCAAAGGCAAAACAGAAGGGTCAAAATGGTGAGGTCAAAATGTCCTGGGTTATACAGCAACAGGTTCAAGTGGGCACCATGCTGGGCCATGATGATATTCCTCTAGTCAGAGCTTTTCGCCTTCTCAGACAAACAATGGAAAAAGGAAAGAAAAACTCTAGGACTCCATAGATGTAAAACAGTTGTGCAAGGATATTGAGTCTCTTAAGCATCTAGAAAATAGCAGGAATAAAGAATAACACAGGAGAACTCAGACAGCAACCCTTGTGGCATGAAGCCATCGGTAAAACCAACTCAGAAGGGTATTATGGAGATCAAATGAAATCATCTCTAAAATACACTTAGCTCTGGATGTAGTAAGAGCACAATAAATGTCAGTTCCATTGTGGTACTAAAAGTAGTAGTGTTTGAGATGCTAAACAAATGATGTACACATCGGTTTTAAAACCAGGGTAAAGAGGAATTCCTCATCGTCCTTGGAGTCCTCTTCCTAAATCATCAGCATCTTCTCCACTCTCCAAGGTATGCACTGATGCATACACTCACATGCCCCATCACAAAGAAGTTTGCAAATTTCTGCCCTTGTGACTTTGATAGATCTGAGCCTCTTCCCGGAACTTCCTCTCTCTATGTCATCCTTACCTAGAAAATATGTATGTGTCCTTCACAACCCAGAGTAATGTCATTTCCTCTATGAATTTTCTATTGGCTTCTCTGCGAAGCATGCAGAGCCTTTTATCCATATTTTATCACTTCATATTATAAATGTTTTTTGCTATTTTCCCCATTAAATTGAGATTTCCTTAAAGCCCTTTCTTTATTCTTATATCAGTAGATACCCTGAATGTTTGGGGGGCCACATTTACTACTGACACCAAAATTAAGCTGAATCTTTCCTCTAGAAAGATTCTTTAGTGCAATCTGGTCTATTCTGCAAAGAGAATTAGGTTGTCTTCCTCTTGCCTAAGGGCACTTCTGGCAGCTAGGAGATGTTCCAATGAAATGCCAATTTAATGCTAAGAGAAACGTTCTGGAACATTTTACCTGCAAAGAGTTTTGCAAATCAACAGAGATCTCATAACTAACAACATCAAGGATATTGGAGGACCCTCCCCTTCAGCAGCTACAGAAGCTGGGGAGTTATACCACATTAGCTTGTAGAATGCTTTGAATCCAGAAGATACATCCCACTCCAATTTACCTTTGTGACAGGATAATATATTGAGATATTAAAGTGTAAAATAATTACAAAAATATGAGTACATTTGTGCTTTAGAATCTGACAAAGAAAGTAGCCAGGGCTTTGCTTTCTCTTTCTTCAAAGTGTTGTGTCTACAAAGCCGAAACTTAATGTTCCTGAGGGACGGTATCTCTCCCTTGTTTGTATGAAAACTTAAGACCTCCAAGAAGATGATGCTAAGTTTCCTGGAAGAGGATAGAATGTTGGCCAGTGCCCAAAGATGGTGAATAAAAGGAGACACACTAATAGGAAAGAGATTCCATCAAAAAAGAGATAGGATGCTCAGTAGTAGAATTTTTACGTCACCCTCCCAACACAGCCTGTAAAACTTGGCAGGACATTGGAGGAAATGAGTTAGTACACCCAGAGAGGCTAGTGCATCAGCACACCCAGACTTTCAACTCCAGCAAAAATGTTTATGTTCAAGCACAGGATGGGAGAGTTGCCTCCCAATTTCAGGGTAATATATGGATTTATTACCAGTAAGAAGTGTGGGCTAAAACTAGAAGAAACCACTCAAATTATTTCACTTTCATGTAAAACTCTCTGCCTTCAAAGGAGGCTGGAAAAAGTAGAATGACCCTCAAGAAACAAAGTATAGAGTTATGCACCAGCTAGGCAGATAGCTAGCTCAGGGTGAAATTTACTAAATAAAATAAGGAAGACTGGTACTCTTTGCACATTCTACACTGTGATTGTGAATTTATAAGTACATCATCAGACAGCTTTGCTGGTGAAAAAAAGGATACAGGGCACTTGGCCACTGTATTAGCAATACAACTGGAACATCTGTTCTTCCTGACAAGACCACCCCACTCCTCAAGGGCTCTGCAGACATGTCTTTGTTTTGGTTTGGTTTTGCATCTGCATTTTTTTACTAGTACATTTTTGCAGTACATAATGTTTACATTGCTGTGTGGAGTTGGCACATGTACATAACACATCTTAATTCCTTTTTTCATCCCCTGTCTCTCCAATCCTTCTGCCTTCCCTCCATCTGCTGATCCCCTTTCCCTCCTTACTCCTTATTATCTATCTTTATTTTGCTCCTGTTTTATAATCTGGCATTTTCATATAAGAGAAACCATATGATGTTTAAGCACGTGTATTTGATTTGTCTCATGCAACATTATAGTCCAAGGTGCATCCATTTTCCTACAAATGACTCGAGTTTATCTTTCCTTATGGAAGAGTAGTACTCCATGTTGTGTAAATATCACGTTTTCTTCATCCATTCATCTGTTCATGGACACGTAGGCTGCTTCCAAGATTTAGCTGCTAGAAATTGTACTGCCATCAACATGGCTATGCACGTAACACTGTAATATGATGTGTTTAACTCTTTCAGCAGTTAAAGACTAGCTGAGGAGGGGAAGGGGAATAGCTCAGTCAAATGGAATTTCCAGTTTTAGTTTTTTGATGAATCTCCATACTGATTCCCATACTGGTTTTACCAATGTCTTAATTACTTTTCTTGTTGCTGACACAAAATACCTGATGCCCAAAATAACGAAAGAAAGGCTTATTTAGCTCACAGTGTGGAGACCTTTCATTCCGTAATCAACTGGCTCCAAGGCAGACAATGGGAGAGGGGCAACAGTTCAGGGCAACAAAAGACAGTAAAAGTAACAACAGCAAAAAAGGGCCAAAGAGGGTAAACAAGATTCTTTTCCTCCCTTATATTGTACGCAGGCTATCCTATCCAACCTAGGGGGCTTACGTATCCACCCGAAGGTACATGTAGCACTCACGTCACTGACCCCAACAACTGACAATGAACCAATCACAAACTCTAGATTCAACTGCCTCCACAAAACCCAACCCACCCCCTTGACCACATGAAGCTTTGGGGGTACATCTAGACACAAACAATAACATTCTTCCCCTGACCCCCTAAAGACTCATGCACATCCCTTTCTGCAAAAGGCATTTAGCCCATCTCTAAGAGTTGCCAAAGTCCTAGCTATTTCAGCATTGCTGAAAAATCTAAGTTTCACCATTGCTAAAAGTCAAGATACAAGGCAAAATCTTAGCTGTGAGCCCCTGCACAAATGAAACATTGAACACTTTCAAAGTTCAATGGCTCGAGATAAACGTTTCCATTCCAATAGTTACAAACCAGGGGACACAAAGGTTTGGGACCAAAGAAAGTCCAAAATCCAGGAGGGCAAACATTAAGTCCTGTAGTTCCATGTGTAGCATCTGAGGCAATCTGTGGTAAGTTGTGAGTTCCAAAGGACTTGGGTGACCCCACCCCTATAGCACTTCTAGGGGTTGTACCTCCCATGGCTTCTCTTTTGGGCCTGCTCCATTCTCTCCTTCCAGTTCTCATCAGACAATCCACATTCCTGGCTTTTCCACAATTCTGGGGTCTCCACTGCACCTTTGGCTTCACACACTGCACATTTGGGCGCATTACCTGGCCTCCCAGGCCTTCTGAAATAAGGGTGGAAGCCTTCTTAACCACACAATTCTTGCATTCTGCATGCATCTAAAATCAGTGCCAAGATCTGCTGCCAGCTGGAGCAGTAGTAATCTTCCTTCTCTCTTGGCTGTAGGATTCAAGGGCCTGGATCACTGTGCACTCTGAATCCAATTCTGAGGAACAAATTCTCTAGGCCACTGCCATTCTAGAACCTGGCCCACCTGCCACTATTCTGGTGTATGGTGCTCTGTGGCTCTCTCCTCAAAGTAGTCTTTCACTTTTGCAATCTTGAGGCTGCAAAGGGTGGAGACTTGTTGTTTCCTGTGATGCCCTCAGGCCATCTTTTCTATTCTCCTGTTCTTCTCAGCAGTTGAGGCCTCCTCTGCTCTATCTTTACAGTCCATATCTTTATTGGAGCTTTCTTTCTGGCTAAATTAACAATGTTTTAAATCACTATGTTGGGCTCTCTGATACTGATTTTCTACATACATCTAGCTAAAGGCCCCTAACAGTGGCCATACCAGCGTCTCAACTTTCGACTGCCTTGAAATTTCCTCTGCCAGATTAATTAGTCCACTGCCCTTAACCTTACTCTCAGGCAAAGTCTCTCTGGACATGAGTAAAATGCAGACAAACTTTTTGCCAAGTCATAATGCACATCATCTGGAGTCTAACAGCCACTGCAGTCCTTCTTCCCAGCCGAAACTTCCTGAGCCTGGTCTTTACCAGCAGGATTTCTATCATCCTTTTGGTCTTTTGAACTCTGACCAGAATCTCCCATACAGAACAGCCTAAAGAGTTCCAGCTCTACTTTTTCTGCCATCATCTCCAAACCTTTCCAATCTCTTCGCACAAGCCATTCTTGAACCACATGGTCAGGTATAGACCCAGCAACAACCCCACCTCTCTGGTACCAAATTCTGTTTTAGTTACATTTCTTGTTGCTGAGACAAAGTACCCAGTGCCCCAAATTAAGGAAGAAAAAGTTTATTTTATTCACAATTTATACAGGATTCAGTCCATAATCAGTTGGCTCCATGGCAGAGTGGCATGGCAGAGGGACAACTGTTTATAGCAGTGGAAAACAGCAAAAAGAAAGGGCAAAAGGGGGAAGCAAGCCTCTTTTCCTCCCTTAAATTGTTTTCTTGCGGGGAGGAGGGTTAGAGTAGGAAGGATTTATTGAGAGAAAGAAAGCTTTCATCTGAGAGGACAGAGGGAGCCCAGAAACTGGGTTGCTCACCAACCCCACTTCTCAAAGGTGTTTTATCAAGCAAAGACACGAGGTGAGGCAGGCTTAAATTGGAACAGAACTATAACCAATCAGTAAGATTACAAGTATAGTAAATTAGGTAATATTGATCCAATGGCAAATCATAGGATGGGTGTGAGGTGGGACAAAACTATGGTCAACCAATAAGATTACATCAAGTATAATCACTAGGTTAACACCGATTAAATGAGGGTCAAATAGGGAAATAAGTCACAGAGCAGCACACATGGGCAGACAAGGACTTTCCTGAAAGGGTGGGTTAAGGTTTAGCCCTCTACCCAAAGTTGATTGATGCCTACTTAGAATATCAGTCACTGCTGTTCATCCCTAGGGGACACAAAGTGGGTGAGTAGTTCTTTTTCTTGAAGCTTGGCCTTCAGTGAATGTACCTCCAGCCACAGTTGTCTTCTGCATTGATTCCTCAAAGGCTCAACTCTGTCTTACTACCTACAATATTTCTACTTAATATTCCCCTCTGAAGAAGTACCCCTAACTTCCATGAGGGGGCAAGAGTCAAAGATCAATCTGCCTACTTCCAGCTTTAGAGGGTCATAGTTGTGATTCGCAGTCAAAGATATTCCACAGATGGTCTATCTAAAGGCCCTTGATAGATGCCAAGTGTTCTTATCTTGGGTAGATGTACAGCTTTAAATCTGGATTCCTCCCTTATATTGTATGCCCACTCTAGGACAAGTATAGCACTCACACTCTTAATCCCAACAATAGACAATGAACCAATCACAACCCTAGATTCAACCACCTCCAAAAATCCTTCCTCCCTCCTTGAGCACATGAGGTTTTGGGGGACATCCAGACACAAAACATAACAACCAATTTACTCTCCCACCAACAATGGAGAAGTATTCCTTTTACCCCACAACATTTGTTTATCTGATTTCTTGATGATGGCCATTCTTCACAGGGCAAGATAGAATCTCAGTGTTGTTTTAATTTGCATTTCTTTAATGGCCAGCAATGTTGATCATTTCTTCGTATATTTGTTGGCTATTTATACTTATTCTAAGAAATATCTATTCACTTCATTTGCCCATTTTTCATTGAGACCTTTATTTTGTAAGGTCTAATTTTTTTTTTAAGTTCTGTATATGTTCTAGATATTTAGTCCTCTGTCTAAGGAATATTTGGCAAAAATCTTTCCCCTTCTGTAGATTGTCTCTTCAATCTGTTAGTTGTTTCTTTTGCTGTGAAGAAGTTTTTAATTGATGTGACCCCATTTGTTGATTCTCAGTAGTATTTCCTTTTAGCTGGGTTCTGTTCAGAAAATCCTCGCCCGCACCTATGACTTCAACAGTTTTATCTATTTTATCTTCCAGGGTGTTAAGTGTTTTGGTTTTAACATTAAGTCTTCGTTTCCTCATGGCTCAGAAGCTGTCCGGTCAAGTTACACCTCATCTGAATGTGCTGTAACTGGATCCAATGCAAAATGAACGTGTCTCACAGCTGATGGTGACACGCTGATAACATACTAAACTCATTGGCTATACCTAGTAATTAAACTTTCAAATCTTCTGATATTTTCATGTCAAAGTAGTTATTTAGTAATAAATATGTGTCTCATGCTTACTATGAGCTAGACCCTGTACAAGGCACTCAGAGAGCCACAGGGAGCCATTTTCTATCTCCTACTCTTGTGGGACCAGGGGTCTGGAGTTAATAGCTGGTTCCCTGGGAACTGTGTAACATTATGTGTTTGCAAATAGAAAGGAAAGGAGGGTGATCTGTTGGCCTGGATCTTTCAAGAATTTCATATACCAAAGCAGTGATGGAGCAAGCTCCTCTGAAGTAGGTAACTTCTGAAACCACAGTAGAGAGTTAGAGGATGCCTGAACCTATCACACCCCAGGGCATCACTATCCACCTGGTGCCATGGCTCTCAAGACTGTTGATGCATGTGTAGAAAAATCCCGTGGGGAGATTTTAAAACACATTCATGTGTATGCATTAGCCCAGACAATAACTCAGAACCTGAGATTGGCCAGACGTGGGAATACAAGGGCTGATCAAATAATACTGTGCATTCTTAAATTTTAAAAATTTGTTACTGTAAAAGATACATTGCCATTAATATCACTTAAAATACTCCCCCTCATTTCTGACCACACCTATCCCATCATTCTTGCCACATTCTACATCAGTTCTAGAAGTCCTCTTTTCATGTCTTTACAAGGTGTGATCAAAAATCTGGTGAATGCCCCCACAGATGACCACGCTACCCAAAAAGGGTGGTAAAAACATTACATTTTATCCTCATATACCTTATTCACCAGATCTGTCACCTTGTGATGTCAGGCTCTTCGGCCTAAGTCAAAATGACCGCTAAAGATAAACATTTTGATTAATTTAGGACATCAAGACAGCCACCACAGTGCAACCAAAGACACAAAAAAGAATTTCCAGAATTGCTTCCAAAAGTAGCAAGAATGATGGTTGGTGTGTTTGAGGTGAGGTAAAGTACTTTGAGGGGAGTTATTGCCAATGTATTTTTTACTGTAATGAATTTTTAAATGTATAAGTGTTTACCGTATCTTTATCATACCTCATGTATTTAACAAGTTTGTAGGTTATTCCAAAGCACTAGTACCTGGACCTAACCTGCAGAGACTGTGATTTAATTCATATGTGTGTGGCCCAATCTAGACTTTTAAACTTCTTTCAATGATTCTAACCAGTGGTTGGATGATCATTAGTCTAGATTGTGGTCCCTGGCCCGAAAGTCTTACCTGGAAACTGGGTAAAGATGTAAATGCTCAAGTCCCACTAGACACTTGGGGGATGAGCTCAGAACAGTAGTGTAACAAGCCTTCTGGGTGACTCTGAAGAATTTGCTAGGATTTCAGAACCAGCGATCTCACTGTGCCTCCGCAGAAAACCTGGGAAGCAATTTTCATTCTTCACGTTCCTTTCTTGTCCACATTCAGCCAGGCCTGTCCTGCCTTAACATTCCTCTGCCTATTGCTCTTGTCACTGCCACTCCCCTGGTTCAAAA
Source organism: Chinchilla lanigera (assembly GCF_000276665.1). Classification (NCBI taxonomy): domain Eukaryota; kingdom Metazoa; phylum Chordata; class Mammalia; order Rodentia; family Chinchillidae; genus Chinchilla; species Chinchilla lanigera. The sequence continues at coordinate 3,721,925 of NW_004955493.1, read as the reverse complement.
GGCTATCATCTCTTGCCTGAACTGACGTGACAGCCTCATAAAGAGCTGTCTTAATTTTCTCATTGCTGAGAAAAAAATATTCAACACCCAAAGTTAAAGGAGGAAAGATTTATTATAGCTTCCACAGTTTCAGGTCATGGCTGGCTCCAAGGCAAGCTGGCATGGCAGAGGAGCATCGCAGAGTGGAAATAGCCCATGGCAAGCAGCCAAGAGACAGCAAAGCAGTGAAGTAGTGAAGGAGCAGCAGCAGCAGCCTGCCTCTCCCTTTCACCTCTTCTGGACTACCCACACTTGCAACAGCATTATGCAACCCAGAGTGGGCCTTCCCGTTATCCACACCCTGAACTATGCCAAACCAATCAGTGGACTAATTTAGTAATCACACACCCTCAATCCCAGCATCACACACAGTAGATCCAGCCACCTCTGAAAAGCCCCACCTATGAACACATGAGGATTTGGGGGAGACATCTAGACACAAGCCACTCTCAACACCAGCTATACACTGGTGCCCTATTCATTCCCAGAAGTTCTGATTTTAAATAGCCTAAAGATGGAGGTGCACTTGGCTATCAGAGTGCTTTGGAAGCTGTGCAGGGGAGTAAATGTCCAGCTCAGATGGAGAGGCCCTGGCTGAAATGGTGCTCACCTTGTAATCTTGCCTTTCCAGTGGAGCTATTGCCAAGACACAGTCACAGGGGAGCTGCTTACTCTGTCGTTTACATAAATGATACCTGTTCATGTTCACCGGGGTACTGGGAATCACTGTCCCCCACACTGGCTTTCCACACTGTGAGCGGGGGAGAATCTTCTTAAAATATAAAACCAGCTAAGTTTCTTCCCTACATAAATCTCTGAATGCCATATCATATGTCCTAGTCCATTTTCTGTTGCTATAACAGAATACCACTGTATTAGTGGGTTCTCTCATCACTGAAACCCAAGACCCCAAACCCACAACCCTCTAAGAGGAAGGGCTTAATTTGTTCCTGGTTTCAGTCCATAGTTGGCCAGCTCAAGTAGAAGCGTCATGGTGGATGGGCATAACAGAGCAAAGCTTCGTGTTCATGGTGTCAGGAAACAGAGCAGAAGAGTGTGAGAGAGAAAGAGGTAAAGGACCAGACATCAACCCCAAGATCATACCTCTGTGACCCACCCACACACAACCAGGAGCGTATCTTATGAATCTTCTAGGCAATGAAGTTGACAAGTCATATTTAACAGTCACAACCATAAATTAATTTATACAGAGAAGTTCCTTTCTCACCATCTGGAGACTAGGAAGTATACAGCACGACACAGGCATCTTGGAAAAGCTTTCACACTGCATCAAAACATGATGGAAGGTCAGGTTGGGGAAAGAGAAGTCAACGCCTGAGAGAAGAACCTAAGCCCAACTCTTTCTTTGTATCAGGAGCTTGCTTTCATGATAACTGCGTTAGATCATGGAAGCCTTCATGGCCTAAATGATGTTTAAATTTCCCACCATTAAGCCAGGCATGGTGGTGCATATCTGTAATCCCAGCAACTCCAGAGGCTGAGGCAGTAGGATTGCCAGTTTGAGACCTGTCTGGGGAAGAGCCTCTTAATGAGGCCCTGTCTCTAAATAAAAACTGTGTCTAGGCAATTAAAGTTCAACCTGAGTTTTTAGGGTATATCAGGGTTCACAAGAGGAACAGATTTAATATAATATAATATTATATAGATACAGAGATAGAGATATAGAGATATCTGAGCCTCTACATTCTGAGCCTCTGCAGTGGCTCAGATATACACTCTGCAATGGACAGAGTGCAGAGGAATGAAGAGATCATGGCAATTAATACCAAAATGATTGATTTAAAGTCACAAGACCCTTCCTGGGGCCAGGATTCAGAATCAGGTCTGAAGAGTTGGAAACTGGGACCCCACATGGGCAGAGAAAAAAATTGAAGAAAAAGGACCATGATAAAAATTCTGATCTTGTAAGTTAGGACTGGGAGCCAGGCGTGGTGGCCCATGCTTGTAATCCCAGCGCTCCGGAGGCTGAGGCAGGAGGATCATTGTGAGTTCAAGACCAGCCTGGGCTACAAAAATGAGCTCAAGGCCAGCCTGAACTGCATAGAGAGACCCTGTCTCAAAAAACAAAACAAAACAAAAAAATAGGACTGGGGGGTAAATAAAGCTTGATATTTGGATTTTAAAACTCTGAAGATGAAAATAGCAGGAAAGAATAAGGAAGTGCAGCACCCTAGGAGACACTGAAGCATTGTACTCCGGGGACACCGGCCACAGCGCCTCACAGGAAGCCACATCCTCATGACAGGTATCGCATATGCCCCAGAAATGGCCTGTAAGTTGAGGATTTGGCTGAGAACAACTACACGCCAGGAACTATGCTAAGATTCAGGTTAAAAGAAATGAGGAAAATGAACAAAGACCAAACTTAGAATCTAACAAAAACTTAGTTAATGAAGAAAGATATTAAGCAAAGAAAATTCACTGTTATAGGGCCTAAGGCTTAGATACTTTGAGGAAAGGGTTTTCTCTTTCAAAACAATGCAAAAATTACAAATGCAAAATTAGACATGAAAATAAATGTCTATGTACTCCTCAAATTTCCAGGACTCTATATCAAAAAGCATGTGCAAATCTTGAAAATACATTCCTTTAAGAAACAGAAATAAGTGTGTAGCACAGCAGTAATCACTCCATAAATGTTATATTGCATTACTGTCTGCAGAGCAAAGAGTAAATGTGTGTTAAGAATGGGTAAATTGCTGCTGTTGGTTGGAATGTTCTGTGTGTGTGTGTGTTTAGGTCTGCTTGGTCTATAGCGTTGTTCAAGTCTGCTAATTCCTTATTGATTTACTGTCTGGATTTCCTATTTATTATTGAAAGTGGGGTATGGAAGTCTCCCAATATTATTGTATTGCTGCCTATTTGGTCTGCACTTCTGGGTATACATCCAAAAGAATTTTAATCACAGTCTGGAAGAGGTATGTGCACTCCCATGATCACTGCAGCACTGTTCACCATACGCAAGATATGCAAACAGCATAAACGAATATTAATGGATGAATGGATGATGACAATGTGGTACACGCACATGAGGGGATATTATTCAGCCTTACAGAAGAAGGAAATCCTCCCCTATGGGACAACATGAGGGAAGCTGGGGGACATCACGCTAAGTGAAATAAGCCAGTTTGCAAGAGGACAAAGACTGCATTATTCCTTATTTAATAAGAGATCTAAAATAGTCAAATCTCAGCAACAGTAAAATAATGGTTACTGGTGCTTGGAGGGAGGAAGAGGGGATGGAAAGATGTTTGGGCTAGTCAGCTTTCTATAACAAATACTTCAGAAAATCAACTTCTGAAGAGAAAAGCTGTATTTCCTGTCACTATTTTGGAGGTTTCAGTCCATGGACAACTGGTGCTGTTGTATTTTGGGCAACACATCATCATAACAATAGCCTGGTGTCTTGGTTATTTTTTTCTCATTGCTGGGACAAAATACCTGACACCCAAAATTAGGGAAGGAAAGGTTTATTTCGCTTACAGTTTGTGGAGTTTTTAGTCTGTACTTGGCAGGTTACAAGGCAGAGTGGCACATAGCAGAGAGCTACAGCTCATGGCGGCAGAGCACAGCAAAAGCAACAAACACAAAAGCCAGGAATGGCCACAAGCAGCCTCTTCCTCTCCCTTATATATGCAAACTATCCACCCCAGGGCAGGTGCAGCTCTCACAACCATAATCAATCAAACTCTAAAAGCCTGCCCCGAGACTGCATGAGGCTTTGGGGGGACACCCAGACACAAACCATAACACCTGGCAGAACAAAGCTGTTCACCTCATGGCTAGGGTGTAAGAAGAGAAAGAAGGGGCTGGGGTTTTACTATCCCCCTCCAAGGATGTGCCTGTCATGATAGGAAGATGTCCTACTGGCTCAACTTCTTAAAGGTTCCCCAAGCTCCCAATGGAACTGCTCTGGGGAACAAACCTTTAACACATGGCCATCAAGGGACATTTAAGATACTGTCCATAACTCTGCTATTCAGCAAATATGAAGTTTCAGTTATGCAAGATGAATAACCCAGAGATCTTCCAGACAGCACTGTGTCTATGGTTACCAATACTACATTGTACACTTAAAATTTTATTAGGGTAGATCTCACATTAAATGTTCTTCCCATAATAAAAAAAAATGAAAGAGTAAAGAAATCAGAACAAATTACAAATTTGAAAACTGACAAATATCACAAACCACAAAATCCAGGAAAAGTATAATATTTTTATTTCTCTCTCTGAATTTTTGCCTGCACACTCACTCTTTGATTGCATCTTCCTTGGATGACAATTTTGATAACATCAGTTTCTACAGAGACAACAGAAAGATAATTCAGGTTTTCCTCTAGCATGGTTGATTGAAGTTCATTTTCATTTACTTTTTTAAGTTTTGTAACATTACTGATAGTGTCAACAAATTATTTAAGTATTTGTCTTAAAATCAAAAAAACTCTAGTAAGTTGTTTTCCTATAGAGGCTATCAGATTGGTAAGCCCCTTTTAAAAACTAGCTTTTGATTCATATCATTGTGGGGTTTTTTGTCTTTGGTGCCAGGAATCGAACTGATGACCTCAGGCTTGCCAGGCAAGTGCTTATGCCACTGAGCCACATCCCTGGCCCATACCATTGTTTTTATCATTTATTTTTTCTTTTCTTTCAAATAAAAAAATAAAAACTAGCTATTGGTTCTGTCCATTTCAAGCTTTACTTATCCACTGCCACGTCCTTCTGCTGCTGGGTTTTGATGGTCACATTCCAAATATTGATTCAGTCCTGGCCCTGCCCTTTCATGTCACACAGCCATATAGGTTGTCACGGCACAAGTAGGTCCAAAAGCCATGTCTGCCATGGGATGGCTAGCAATAATTTAACTATATACATACGGGACTGTAAGCCACCTAAATGCATTGCATTAGCTTCAAATTACAATGCATCAGCAGCTTAAATCTACTTAGCTACAAAAACTGCCTGCATTTCTCCAATGCTACTCTGTTATGGCTTGTGTCTAGATGTCCCCCTAAAGCCTCATGCAGTCATGGGGCAGGCTTCTAGAGTTTATAATTGATTCATGGTCCAACGTTGGGATTATGGGTGTGAGTGCCACACTTGCCCTGGGGCAGATAGTTTGCATATAATGTAAGGAAGAGAAAGAGGCTTGCTCACTGCCACTCCTCCCTTTTTGCTCTTGCTGCTTTTGCTGTCTTCTGCTGCCATGAACAGTTGCCCTCTGCCATGTGCCACTCTGCATTGGAGCCAGCCAAGTATGGACTGAAACCTCCACAAACTATGAGCTAAATAAACCTTTCCTTCCTTAATTCTGGGCTTCGGGTATTTGTCCCAGCAAGGAGAGAAAAGTAACCAAGACATATTCAACATGAAGGGAAGAAAATGGATGGAGAAAACAAAGTGAAGACAGACATGAGTCATTAAAATGCTTTTCTACATTTTTCACAGGCCCAACATAATGAGCTTTGAAGCTTAAATTTCATTAGCTTTATAAATAATTTTTATGAATAGAATAATAAGTAAAAGGTCTAAGTGAAATAGATTATTTTGTTTCTTTTGTCCAGCACTCTTCCTGTCCTTTATTTTTTTTTTTTTAACCACAGAGTCCATCTCGATAACAAACAGCCAAACATTCTTTCATGTGGTTTGGAGTGAACACATGGACTGAAATGGGTGATCCAAGCTGACAACATTTCCCTTCTTAAAATGGCTGGTTCAGCGGTAGACATTTAATATGAAAAAAGCCAATTGGAGTTGTCTGTGGAGTTTGGTGCACAAATGTGTGAGAATGATATATTTGTCACTGTACAATTATAGCTATGGAGTAAATGTAAACGAAAACTAGAACTTCAATGGTACAAAGTCCTAAAAATATGTTTTCTTAAAAACAAACAGAGAATGAAAGGGAGACTATAAGGAAGAAAGAGAAGAAGGAAAGACAAAAGAAAGAAATGATAAGAAAGAGAACAACAAGGGCGATAAACAGGAGAGGGAAGAAGGAAGGAGCAAAGGCATGTTCATACTACAAAGTCTGCTCCTAAATTTTCCTAGCTGTACCCATGAACGCTGCATGGTCTCCTCAGTTTCATGATTCAAGGAATTCCCTTTGTGCTTAAATGAATTTACTTTGAATATCTGCCACTTACGAAAGAAAACATCTTGACCACTTCAGACTGTGTCTCAAAAGGGTTTGACTTTATCAGTGGAGTCAGGCAGGATCTCTCTAAAGAAGTGACCCTTAAGCTGAGACTCTGAGGAATGGTGGAAAACACCTGAATCATTTTAATTCTGAGTAACTTAAAGCTACCTGGCAGCCTTCAGAGTAGAGGAGAAGACCCTCTAGCTTTTCTATTCCATTTGAGGCAGAGAAAGTCTGTAATGCAGAAATTGTCTTTCTCCATGTGTGAAGCTTGCATGGGGACTTTTATTAGGCCTACAAAGTGGGAGAGGAAGTTGCATTTTCCAAGGATCTCAACATGGAATTTAAACTGGCTTGAGGCTCCATCCTCCCCTCCTCAGGCACTGGAAACTCTTGGTCCTGAATCTGTTAGACTATTCTCCAATCCAAGGAACATTCCAGAAACTCATAATTAATGGCCCTTAATACAGAACTAAAAGTAACAATTACTTTTCAATATCCTTAAGTTTCTCCTGAGTTATTTTTATTTTCTTAAAGAGTTTAATAACCTTATGAGATGCTTGCATACAGTTTATGTAACATATTTTTTTCCAAAAGAAGGCCAAGAACTGTATTTCCTTTTTTTTATTTAAAAGAGTGAAAGAAGGAAAACCTAGTAATAGCAGGATTTACCAAATTACAGACAGAGTGGTAGGACAATATCAATGGTTGTTATTTTACCTATTGGTATCTTCAAGATAGTTTCTCAGGAAAATAAATAGACAAATAATAGTGAATTACAGACAAAAATGGTAGGAAATTATCAGTGGTTGTTGTACTATACTTTGGTTTCTTCAAAGTGATTTCTGGGGAAAACAAATAGAGCTATACATGAGTGATCAATTAAATAATCATTGACTATTCTCAATGGTTGTTGTTGAAAACACATAGTAATAAACATACATCCATTTACAAAATAGCATAGGAACAATAGAAACATTGCAGAGTTATGGACAGATTGGTAGGAAATTATCAATGGCTGCTGTAATATATGTTTGTATCTTCAAAGTGGTTTCTCAGGAAAACAAAGATATGCAAGAAAGATCTAAGTAGTTACAGCCTAAGGGTTGTGAAAAATAGCAGATTATCTCCTCATCAGTGACTCCTTTCACTGAGGTGTGACGGCTGGAAGGAAGGCCGGGATTGAAAAGAAGGACCGAGAGACTAGCACCAGTGTCCAGCAATAGGCTGTTTACTTTTTCCTCTATAGTCATGATTATGCAGGGCTCATCCTTGAAGATAATGGTCTGGCCGGAGGGAGAAGGCAGAGTATGCCCTGGGCCCCTTCGTTCCTGTTGAGCCAGCTGGTAGGAGAGGTCTGAGCTCTGGGGCCTCCACTTCAGAGGGCAGTCTGGCCTCTAGTGGTCACCTTTACAGTCAGGGCATGGCCCAGGGGGCTTCTTAGGGCAGTTCCTCTTGAGGTGGCCTGGCTTTTGACAGCCATAGCAGATGAATGTAGTCAAAGAGTTCTCTTTGGGGCCCCGAGAATCAGACTTAGGGTCTGTTTTTCTTAGTGCTGCAGCAAAGGCAGCTGCTTTTTCTTGGTCTCTTTGTTTTCTCTCCTTGGCCTCCTCCTCCTCACAGCTATAAAATACTGAGGAGACAATTCTTACATCTCAAGTGAACTATCTGGGGCAAAAGCCATTTTTTGTAGCTTTTTTTTACTATTTGGGGCTGACTGAGTAAAAAACTTATCTGTAAGAATAGTTTGTCCCTCTACTGAACTGGGATCCAGGGAAGTATGCTTTATCAGTGCCTCTTGTCTAAGAAAGCAGAGGGGTGTAAGAACTGTATTTCATAGTCAATTTTCCTGCGATAAAATTTGGATTTATTATCCTTATTTTACTGGCAAAATGGAAACAAAAATCTTGCAGCTTCTACTTTATGCATTCTTGTTTGAGTTATATGAAGGTTGTGAATTTAGATCAGTAGAGAAGAAAATGTGCTGATCGTAGTTCAATCCTTGGTCCAGGAATAGATGTGTTCCATACTTGTAGCAAGAAAAGCATTGGTTGATATTCAACTTCCAGTGTCAAATTATTGGCAAAGAATCACTTGACTGTAGTTAAAGAACACAAGTAGCTGTTAAGTATGCTGACAGCATAAAATACAAAGGGATTACACTGAAAAAAGAGAGGGAGAGGGGTAGTAAAAGCATAAGGAAAAATAAAAAGAAACATTTAGGTTCTTCTCTTACATAAGAAAGGGGAGGAGAGGAGCAGTGTATAAACTGTAATGTCAGAAGTTACAAAGATAATTTTAGAGATACTAAAAACATAAATGTCAAATACTGGGAGCAGGGCAGCAAAGAAAGGGTTAGTTGGCTTGAACTAAACATTCGTCTTTCATAGAAAACAAGAAATAAACATTTCCTGCAGTAAACTAAAAAATAGAGATGTACGTATATTATTTAGAGTTCTGCTGACAGCAAACAGAACCAATAAAAACAGAAATAGTTAAAAAGAAGCTTCCCCTGGAGAGGAGACTGGAGGTGGCATGGAAGGCTACTGCTTTTGTCAATAAGTGCTTCAGTATTATGTGACTTGTTACCATGTGTATCTGTTGCTTTGATCAAAATTTCTAATTTTAATAGATAAAGTCCTAGAAATAGATTCTCTGAATCAGTGACAGTGTCTTGACAATATCCTTTGACTGTGTTAAAGAAAAAAGAATGGGCCTGATTTAATAGTTCCCTAGGGAGCAATGGTATCCCCCACAATTCAATTCTGTAAACATTTATTGAGTACATAGATTCTCTGTGACAGGACCTTTGCTAAGCCATGAAGGATAAAAAGATGAATCAGACATAGTTCCTGCCCCTAGGCGCTTATGGGAAAGTAAGAGAAAAACATGGACACAAAAAGATAAGGTAGAATATTCTAAAGGTATGTAGTTCTATCAAAACACAGTGGGAGATGGAAGGAGGGTTGACTGGGAGATTTAATAAAAAGAAACATGGTTGATGCTATTAGAGCAGCACCCATATCCCTTCAGCTGTCTCTATCCCAGAACATACCAACAGCATCCTGCTGAAAACAATCATGACTTCACATAAGGACAAAGAGGATCTAGCAGAAATATGACTGACAGCTCCTGGACCACAGCATCCTATGGCCACAGAAGCGTTATACAGAAGTCCCCTATGACCAAGGGATTATAGTCTTTTAAAATGATGTACCTTCCAAATTCAGGCCTTGGAAAAATGAGTAAAATGCGTGCAAAGATCAAGGAAAAAAATATTGCAAAGAAAAAGACTACAGAAAACTCAGGCAGAAAAAGTAAACATAGCTTGGTTTGTTTCTTCTTGACATTTCCCATGGCCTCTAAACTTCTCCCTTGAAGGATTCATCTACCCTTCATAATTATTTGATTCCTGTCTTGATAAACTCATGAAACTGGGAATTAACTCATTTATTATTGCATCCCTGAAAAAGCACAACATCTAGAAGATCATAAACAGTGGATGAAATGAGAAAGAAGGAGGGAAAGAGAAATGGAGGACAAAAAGCTTAGCTTAGTTGCTCTTTGACCTGAACAACTCTCTCCCTACCTGTGGAGATTAAATCTGGCATTTATAATACTTTTCCCTCTGGTCATTTCTTCTTACACTATTCACTTCTCTCCACAGCCTCTTTCTATTTATGTTAAATTCATTTCTTGCTTTCTACCTATCTCTTCAAGTTTGATGCACTAGACCGTCCCTAGCTTCTAGCTCACTGGTGATCTAGGTTCAGATTTGTTCGCTTGATCAAGCTATATTAACTAAGTGTTTATTTGTGTGCCAGGCACTAGAGCGTAATGAAGAATTATGTTGACGTAATTTTGGTGCTCTTTGTACTTACATTCTCCCAGGGTTAGCAGATAATCAGAGTCACAAAAATATTACCCCCTGCATTTGAGGAATACAAAGAAAGTGGGTCTAGTGTGATGAGATAAAATGATAAAGCAATCTAAATAGGTCCAAGGTTGGGTAGGGTTGAGGGAGAGGGAAATTCAGAAGTGACCTTTAATGTGAAATCTGGAAGAAGAATAAAAGTTAATCAGGTAACAGGGGAAATATCTGAGAAAGAAGCCTGGGAAAATAAGGCCAAATCATTAATTCACTCAGTCTCTCAGATAATATATTAAGTTTTGCTGCAGTAATAAATATCAATGACTTGCAATAGCGATCTGTTTCCCATTCACGTTATATGTCCCCATGGGTCTCATCCCCAGATTGCCTTCACCTTCATGCCTGATGGATCAGCTTTTTTTCTGAGTCAATAACTGTCTTTTTTTTTTTTTTTTTGGTACCTGGAATCGAACTCAGGACCTTGCACTTACCAGGCAGGTGCTTGTGCTATTGAGCTATATCCCCAGCCCAATACCAATCTTATAAGGGAAAGAAAAAAGAGAAATGAGGAGCCATGCATCTTAACATCTCTGTGTACTTAGAAGTAGCACATACCAAAAACATAACACATACCATTTGGCTCACATTGACCAAAACAAGTCCCATGACTAATTTTTTAAGAGGAGGAAAATATAACCCCTTGTGTGGAAAATTCCTGTAGATCATACAGCCATGCTTGACATTAGTGCAGCAGGGAAGTAGAATCCTTTACCAGGAGAGGCATCAAATATCTCAAACAGTAACACAATTCCCTACCTAAGTTTTACCCTAAAAAAAGAGAGCGCCATTGATGAATTTTTAGCAATGACAACATTTACCATTTTTAAAAATCACCCTGGCTACAGTTATGGAAAATGGTTTAAAAAGAGTCAAAGTTGATTGGTTACTATACGGTAAAAGTAAGATAAAAGAGTGAATTAGACTCGCGTGACAGAGGTGAAAATAAAAAGAAGTCGATGAATTCAATAAAATTTGCAGGAGAGAAAACTTCAAAGACTTGGAACTATGGTTTGAACCCCCCCCCCCGGCTCAGGTTGAAATTTAATTGCCCTTGTAGGAGTATTAAGAGTTGGAACCCGTATGAGATGATTATGCCATGAAAGCCCTTAGGAATGGATTCATGCTGTTATCTCAGGACTGGGTTGGTCACCCCTAGAGTGGGTTCCTGATTAAAAGGAATGTGTTTGCCTCAATTTCCACTCTGTCTCATACATGTGCTTCTCATCCTCTTGCTACGTTAAGAGGCCCTCACTGGAGGCCTCCGCCATGCTCTGAAATTTCCAGCATGCAGAACTCTGAGCCTATCAGTTGTAAATTACCTGGTTTGTGGTAGTCTGTTACAGAAACCAGAAGACAGAATAAGGCTCCTGGTGATCTGCTGGGTATGAAGATCTATTCCCTGACATCAGGCTACCTTGTCCCTCTCAGCCTTCCTCTTCTCTTACTAAATATTTCATATTCTGGTCTACTAGTTTCCTTTCCATTCAAACACTGCCATTATCCCATGGGACTTCAGTACCCAGGTGAGCACCTTATCCACTCTGTACACCTCTCAGATCGTTTGCTTTCTCAATCCCAAAGCCTTCACCTCCAGTCCTCTTCATAGTCTCTTCTCTGACCATATCCTAGATCACATAGGCATCCAATACCCAAGAAATCCCAGGCTTCTGAAAGCTCAAACTCTAACACTTCTTTCTGGCATCAGTGGGCAATCATTCTAGCAATTTTTTGTATATATTTTAATATGTTTTACCAATGTTTGACCTTCTGAAAGAATCCACTCCCAGGATCAATCCAGCAGCTGCTTCCTGTGGATCATCACTAGGCTATGAGCTCTGTTGAGAGAAATCCCATAATCACAAGAACGGACTCACTGCAAAATGTTAGTCTAAAGGCTCCTTTGAATATTTTCTAGGTTTTCTTCTTCTGGAGTTTTTGTAGATTTTTAAACTTTCTTATTTGCTTCTCTGCCAGCCTTAGGTTAAGACCTCACCTTCTACTTCCCATAGAAAGTAAAAGCCTCATATTACTTTCCCTCTCCAAAACTCCTCCAAAAGGTTACTACCTCTCACAGTCAAATTATTATAGCCAAGATGCGAATCTCATGATCCCAGCCAAGCGTGGATCACCCGTTGCCTAGACAGTAATAAATAATTTGTAAGCCTGGCTCAAAAATGAAATACGCTCACCTCACCTGATATTTTCCTGAATTTAGAATTGAGAAACTAAAGCAGCTGAAGGAAAGTGAACAGGGCAGCTAGGACTGTAGGAGCTGTGGATAAGTCAAAGTTATTATCAAGTAGAACATGTACAAGAGGCTGGTGGGCAGAGGAAGAAAAGCAGAGAAGATACACGGGGGGTTGAGGGGAGACAGTAATTCCCAGCCACCACAGGAGAGCAGGGATCTCAGCCTGAAGTTCCAAGCTCTACAATGCCTGGCTCTCCTTTGATCCCTTGGACTCCTGAGATCTTTGATGTGCGCTCCTGTGGTAGGCCTTGCTATTTGCCTATCCACATTTCCTTCTCCTCTTTTGCCCTGTAAAGCATAATTCTGATTTTGTTTGGAGGCAGTATGTCCAAATAAACCTCGTTGTAGATGGGATAGTTCTGTGATCTGGTCTGGTGAGTGAGATTTAAGTGGTCGATTGCTACTGGGAACACTTGGAAAGTTTTACTGATGGAAGAGGAGGGGGTGACGGAAGAGGAAGGTAGGAGGAGGGAGTGGTTAGAGTGATGGTGGAAGAGGGCACTTGATTGGCATGTCTCTTTGCCCGTCCTTCCTGCCTGGAGTTCAAACATGGTGTTTCCAGTACATCAAACATCACATGACCATAAACCCAAAAGCTACACAATTATGTAGCTAGAAACAGCTTAACACGGGGGAGGGGGGGCGGGGGAGGGTTACTAGGGATGAAATTGAACCCTAGGCCTTTGCAATGAGCTATATCCCCAGTCCCTTATTAATTTGTTTATTTGTTCACCTGCTTTTTTTTTTTTTTTTTTTGAAATAGGGTCTTGTTAAATCACTAAGTTGCCTAGAGTACTCTCAAACTTATGGTCCTCCTGCCTCAGCCTCCCAAGTGCTGGGATTGCAGCTGTGCACTACCACAGCCAGCAGAGCTTAAATTATTTATCATCTCCTTAAGTAGCTGTTGCCATCCCTTAAATTTCTACCTTTTATTCTCAGTATTGAGAAATATAGATTGCTGCTGGACTAAGCATTTATGCTTGGATCGCTGCAGATACTCCTCATTGATAAACTCTCTTAAGCAAACTTGAATGTTTGTTCCTGACCATCAAAACTGCCATGATTGAAAAAGAACATTGGATAGAACTTTCTCTATCTTCCCACTTTACCTACACAACTTTGCATCCCTAAAATTCTTTGCTTTTCTTCCTAAAGCAAGATCCTGCCTCCTAACAGCTCCTCCCACATTCTGGATCTTCTGTCTTCCTGTAACAACCAGCCCCACACTCACTCTCTTTTTCCCTGTGCCTTTACCTCTCCCTTTGCTCTGACTCCTGCCTGTCACTTTTTTGTACTGGGAATTGAATCCAGTGAGCCACATCCCTATACCCAGCAAGATATATACATAGATATAGAGAGATATAGATATATAGACATATATATAGATATAGACGATGATATAGATATAGATATAGCTAGATGATATATAGATAGATATAGATATAGCTAGATATAGATATAGATAAAGATAAACAGACTCTTGCTAAGTCAGTCAGTTCCCTGGGCTGGACTCCAACTTGCAGTTCTCCTGCCTCAGCTCCCAGAGTGCTGGGTTTACAGGTATGTGCCACACTCTGAGCTCTGTCTGTCAGGATTTAAACCTACTCACGTCTCTCCCACATAGTCAACCCCGCCCTAATCCCATCTCTCCCCCTTGTTACTCCCATGTCTTTATTCTGTCCTTCAAGAAGTTTGCATCAGGACTTACCTTCCTCTCAGCTTCTGCTTCTTCCCCTTCCAGTCAGTCTTTAAATGATTTCATCCCAAGGCACCACTGAAAGAAAACTCTTCTTGGAGTTGCCAACAACACAGGCCACTCCACACCCTGGCCAACCTCTTTGTCACTGCCTCCAGGACACATGGCGCCACCTCTCAGCTCCAGGGCTGGCACGGGCTATGCCTGGACTGTCCCGCCCACCTCCCTCCCTTGTGCCTATCTGTTAAGTCTCAACATAGACATCACCTATATCGCCTTTGTGTCCAGGCCCCTTCTCTGTGTCTCAGTTTCCTTAACTATAGAATGAGGATATTAAAAGTTTCTACCTTAGAGAAGGTTCTGAAAGTTAAATTAGTCATATCTGTAAACAACTGCAATGCTGGCCCAGCACACAGCAAGTACAACATAAATGCTTCTTCTATGAACATAAACAGCTCCCTTGTGGAAACTACACTTATCCTGTAGTATGGGACTTACCAGCTTATCTCACTCTGCAGGACAGTTCTCGGCTCTACCTCTACAGTAGAATTACTTGGGGAGTTTTTAAAAATTCTGGTCCCTATAACATACCCAGACCAATAAAGTCAGTGTCTGTAAGGATAGGGCCGGGCAGAAGAATTTTACACATGCGAGCACATACACACACACACACACACACACACACACACACACACACACACCACTCTTACATAACCAAGCAAAAATCGCAACTCTGATCCAATTCTGAGCTGTACCTTAAATTAGCTGAAGAATATTTACTAGTGCACACCTCTTTTCTACGCTCCACTTTGAATTTCTAGAGATGGAGCTCACATCACCTTTACTGCAAAGCCCCCACCATGTTGGAACCAGAGATTGCAAACTGCGGCTCACAGGTCAAATGAAGCTCATTACGTTTTTGTTTATCAGGAACAGGGCCACGCTCTTCCCGTGCATATGCTTGTGGCTGTTCCCATCCTACCACAGCGGGGTTAGGGAGCTGTGACAGAAACTGTATGGACTAAAAGCCTAAAGTTGACCCAGCCTCTAATTTCGCTTTTGCATCCGTGTCCCAGAACTTGGTATGGGGCAAGCCCTGGAAAAGTATTTCTCCATGTTAAGTTGTCTCTATCTCTCTCCTGTAAAGTAATTGCCCAGATTATTTTCTGGCTTTGCTTTACGGTTCAAGAGAATAAATTCAGCAAGTCTTAGAGACAGGGCCCTATGTGGAATGCTTCACCAGCTTCAGGACACTTCATCAAAACAAGGCTCATTTTCCTTATCCTGCAGCAAGTGGCTGCAAGCAAAGATTGCTCCCTGCTTCTGCAAAAAGTAAGGGTCCTCTGGGAGAATAGACGTTCTCCCTTTAATTACCAGGAGTGGGGCTAGACTATTTCCCCAGGGCTGGCCCTGCCTCAGCTTCTCACATATGCAGAGGGCGGGGTGTTTTCCCTGCTGTTGCTGCCGCTCTCCCCCTACCTCAAAAACATGGGGACAAAAGAAACTTCCTTCCCGGTCTCTTTTCCTCTCAACCTTCTCATTTTTGCAAAAATATTCTCAGTTCACTTGACTCCAGCTAACCTCAAAGACAGAGAGCCCTTTTCAGACTGTGGATAAATACCAAGGAAACAGCTCCCCACTTTAACAAGATATCTTCCCTGTTTCCGGTCTTTCAGACTCCATCAGGGATGCAAGACCACGGTGAATTTGGAAGGAGATGCAGAGAACAGCCCTTGGGCCCCTGGGGAAAGAAGCCAGTGAGTATCATGGGCTGTGGGCTACCCAGGTCCTCTCTTCCCCTGGGAGATTCAAACAGCTCCTTCCCTCACGTGGCTTAACTTTGTTTCTATTCATCTCCATCAGCTGCTAGGGAAATCCCAGAACTACTTTGGGGGTGCTCCCAGCTCTTACTCGACTTCTGACTCATTCTGCTTCCCTAGAAATATCCTCTCTTATGCAGCATAATTTGGTTTCTACAAAATAGAATGTATTTCCCCCTTTCTTGTCCTTTTTCTTTTTTCATAGTGGTGCTCTCGGGGGAAAATTCAGTGAAATGTAGAAGTCTTTTAGAAGTCCAAATCCATCACATTCAGTCTTTCATCCCCAGGCCTTATTGCTCTAGGGTCAGACCTTTAAAGGCGTTGCTTATTTCCTGTAGGAGAAAACCAAGGCCTCACAAGGAAGGGGCCGTCACTTATATCAGGAGTCCCGGAGTCCCAGGCCACACAGCAGGAGGTGAATGGTGGCCGTCCAGGGAACCTTCATCTGTATTTACAGCCGCTCCCCCGCACTAGTACCACTGCCTGAGCTCTACCTCCTGTCAAGTCAGAGGCAGCATAGATTCTCAAAAAGCTGGAAACCGACTGCGAGCGGCACATGTGAGGGACCCAGGTTTGCATCATCCTGAAACCATCACATCCCACTCCCCACATGCATGCGCAGAGGCCGGTCCATTGCAAAATCATCTTCCAAGAGACCGGTCCCTGGTGCTAAAAGGGTTGGGAACCACCGCCTTCTGTCATTGTGTTTCCAGCAGCCTATGTGACATCTTCTCCTGCACAGCTAAGAGATGTGTCCAGTCTCAGAGTCAAGGGTAGAATTCTTGGTTTCGGCCCACAATGCCCCAACTCGCTTCTCTCCACGTAGATCTGAGCTCCGGGGTCCGCCCACCCTGCAGCTCCAGCCACAGCCTGAGCATCATCCCCGACGCCTCTCTCTGGTCGAGGTCCGTTCCTCCGTCCGCGAATTCAGCTCTCACTCCTTCCTCCTTGAACCTTGTCGCGTCTGCCTCCCAAATCCTGCCGTTCGTCCTTATCCCCGCTGCTGTTTCCCTAAACTGGGCCACCAGCTCCATCGTCCAGACTAGATAGCACCTCTGCCACAAAAACTAGAAAAACAAACAAGAAAGTGCAGCCTTGCCCCGCTGTGACGCATGTCCCGCCCAGCAGCCCGGTCGGCTTCTGAACTGCAAATGCCATGAAGACGTCCCACTGCTTCAAGTCACCTGACGGACACTCTCGTTGAGAATAAGTTCCAGTCTCTGTTCCTTGCTCTGGAGACTCCAGTCTCGTGTATAAAAATCGGGGTTTCCCAGGCTTGGCACCAGGGATACCTGGGGTGGTGACATTCTGTGTGGGATCTGTCCTGTGCGTGGTCTCCATTCACTGGATGCCACTAACACGGCCCCAAGTGGTGACGCTGACTCTCAACCTAACAAACCCTCTGACCTCTGAAGCCACCCACAACTTCGACCCCAGTCTTGCCTAGGTTCCCTTTACTCCAGCCTCACTGTCTCACTTTCAAACTTCCTGCTTTGTATTTGCTGCTTCGTTGCCCGGAAGGTTCATCTCCCAGGTCTGAGCACGGCAGCTTCTTCCTATCACCCCGGTCTCAGTTCAAATTGTCCCCACTTTAGAAAGGTCTCCGACCGCCCTACCTAAAGCAGCCTGTCCTTTACCCTTCTACCCATCCAGTTATTCTCTATCTTATTGCCAATTTTATTTCCTCACGCCACCTATTAGTACCTGAAATTATCCTATAACTTATTTCTGTCTGCGACCCTGTACAGCAAGCTCTATAAGACCTTGTTCATCTTGCTTTCTGCCATTTCCCCAGTACCTGGATAGGGATGGCATAGAATGGGCATTCCATACATAATTGTTACTGCTGATGTCTGGCTGGCTGGCTGAATGGCTGGCATTTTTTGTGTGGTGATATTGGGGATTGAACCCAGGGCATTTGGGCTAAGCTACATCCCCACCTCCTTGTTTATTTTATTTTACTTTTGAAACAGTGTCTTGGGCCAGGGATATAGCTCAGTGGCTTAAGCGCCTGCCTGGCAAGAGTAAGGTCCTGAGTTTGATTCCCAGTAACCAAAGAAAAAAAAAA
>NW_004955493.1:3686855-3703866 GCF_000276665.1 Chinchilla lanigera | reverse complement strand
TCACTAAGGATATAAATCAGTGGCACAAGCCCCTGCCTGGCAAGCACAAGGTCCTGAGTTCGATTCCCAGTACAAAAAAAAAAAAAAAAAAAAAATGAAACAGGGTTGTGCTACATCATTACATCACCCAGGCAGTCCTCAAATTTGTGATCCTCCTGCCTCAGCCTTCCAGAGTGTTGGATATATAGGTGTAGAGCACTACATCCAGCTCCAATTGCTCTTTATGAAAATGTGAACCCCTGATAAAAACCATCACTCAGCACTTACTGCAATCCAGGCAACCTTCTTAGTACCTTTATGTACTAACTCATTTAATCCCCATTGACACCTCACCCCAGACATTATATAAGTGAGGACACTGAGGCACAGACAGGTTAATATCTTTCCTGCTATGATACAGCTTCTGGCTCACTCTAATTTTCAATCAATCTGACACTTTTTAATGATCATCTGTTGAATTTTTTGCCTCCCTGGTGTCAGTAAACTCTAGCAGCAGGGACTTAATATTCACACCTTTGTATGTATCAAGTCAATACTCATTAAATAAATAAACAATTATTTTAAAAAATGACTCAGTGAGAGGATAAATAATATTGGAACTCAGGTTGGCTAAGGGTTTGTATAGGATTCCTTCCTAGGTCCCAGTGCAATTGGAACCCATCTCAGGAGAGTAACTGTTTCAAGACAAGTAATTACACAAGTAAGACAGCATTATACAGCAACTCAAACAATCCACCTACATACCCCACTCTTGCCACCAAATAACTCCACAGCCACTTAAAGATACAGACTTTCTGGGTTCAAATCCCAGCTCCTCTGCTCATCAGCTGTGTGACCTTGGGCAAGTTGCTAAGCTGTGTGAACTTCAGTCTTCTTAATTATCCAATGGGAATCTTAGTGACCTCTTCCTTATAAGATTGTTGCAAGGTTGTGATCATAAATGTAAAACAACTAAGAATAGTGCCTGAAAGAGTAAGCACCATGTGTGCATTTGTTGTTGCTATTGTTTCACTGATCCGGGTCTTTTTAGAAGAAAATAATAACCTGCCCAGGACGTATAACTCCAATGCCTCTGCATCCCTCTACCCTGATAGAGCCAAAGCAGTCTCACAGAACTTCCCATCAGGGACTTTTTCTTCCCAAAGTGATTTTCCTCCAGTTACAATAAATTTGATTTTATCTTGAGCCCAGCAGAGAACTACTTATGTAGTAGTAACCTTTAATAGCCCAGAACAATATAATTGCCACCTCTTAGCATTCTCTTCTCTGGGGTAAATAATTCTAACGCCGTTAATGCCTGCTTGCTGTTCCCATTTTCTGATCTTTTACATTCATTGTTCTCAGTTTGGAAATAGATCCAAATGAAGAAGGTGGAGAGGTGCTGTTGTCATAGCAACAGCAAAAGGACAGTTTGGATGAAATAAGAAAAGTTGAGGGTTTTTTTTTCCTTTTGGGTTGAAAACACTTCATTGCTTTGAATGGGAGACATGGGGTTGACACTGTCATTCTTATATAGCGCCTCCTGATTCCCCACCCTCACCCCCAAGGTGGAAAGGGGACCTGGTCAAGGATGATGAGAGAGGCTGCTAGGTGACACCTCTACTGAAAAGCTTCCCCCGTTTTCTCACACCTTTAAGGCTTGGTTTTGTATTCTGTCAACATAGTACACAGCCTCTGTGCCCGATTTCCCCCTCAGCTTGCGTCTCAGACAGACAGGCACCTGCCTGTTCCCCAGCTAAACAGAGAAACTCCCAAGTATCAAGGACGGTTCGTTCCCTCTTCTCTGCATATTTTTTTAATTACACAAGTAAGACAGCATGGTACAGCAACTCAAATAATCCACCTACATACCCCACTCTTGCACCAAATAATTCCACAGCATAGTGTAAGAACACACATGCACGTGCATGCACACACACACACACACACTGAGTTTTTTATGCACTGGCCTCAAATTTGTTCCACATTATTTAGCACAGATAATATTATCTCCCTGTCTCCTTTCACCTTTACCAGTTGCTCAGTAAATCTTTTGCAGTACTTTATTTTCAGAATTTGTGCGTGCATTGTGTGTACATGTTTGTGCATTGTGTGCACACACACTAAGGGTGCAATCCAGGGCTCCCACATGCTAGCTAAGTACTCTACTACTGAGCTATATACAGTTAATGTTTTGTCTTAGTTTGTGACTTAAAAATAACATACACCTATTATTTTTCTAACCAAGCTGAGGAGCAGTTTAATAGCATCAAAAGCCTGAGTGTGAGGCTGGCTTCTACACCTTCCACAAATGGCGGAATCTCTCATAAACTTCGGTTTCTCCTGTTTAACATGAGAACAAAAATAGAACCTATCTTGCAGAGTACATTATTAGCTTGAGATAAAATGATCTCTTTAAATTGCCTAACACGGTGCCTAAATCATAATTAACATTTACTACCTGCTAGCTAATTTGCCTTTTCATAGACAAGTTTAACTTATTCACTTGAGTGAATAATCTGAATACTTGAGTTTATTTTTGTTGTGATATTTTGTGTATTCTATTGTTAGGTTTTCTTGATAAGTTTCCTGTCATTTCTCTAACTTCTACAGGATTGATGAAGTTTTCCTTTTTCAGTTTTCAAGACACAGAGAGAGAGAGAGAGAGAAAGAGAGAGAGAGATGTATGATGTAAAATTTTCATTAGAATGGTTAACCTTAAGATGATGCAAATTTATATTCTATTCTTTTGTCATGGTAGTGAGTATCTATGCCCTCCTGTAAACCCTACTAGAACCCACAGCATGTTTCCCTGCTCTGCTCAGATCCCCATTCCCACTCTCTGCATCGAAAATTGCTGATATTTTATTTGTATTTTTATTCTAAATGGTGCCCAGTTCCACTTTTATCTCATTCACTGATTTGTTATATAATCGCTGTTTTTTAATGTCTTAGATTTTCCTTTTTCTTTGAT
The DNA here is from genome assembly GCF_000276665.1 of Chinchilla lanigera. Taxonomy (NCBI): domain Eukaryota; kingdom Metazoa; phylum Chordata; class Mammalia; order Rodentia; family Chinchillidae; genus Chinchilla; species Chinchilla lanigera. The sequence continues at coordinate 3,700,913 of NW_004955493.1, read as the reverse complement.
TTGTCATTTTCATTTTGCTGGAATGCATGCTAAAGTGATGCTCTCAGCAAAGGCTCTGAGTAAGAAAATTCTTAAATATTTGTATATATAAAAATGTCTTTAATTTTTTTTTACATTTGAATGACAGCTTGACTAAACAGAGAATTTCAGATTCAGAACAATATTCTTTTAGAATTTTGAACTCTATTTCTCCTGGTATTCAGCATTGTACTGAGAAGTCTGATACCAAAATAATTCTCTTTTCTTGGGACTCTGTTTCTTTCCTCTGCAAGAGTTAAGAATTTTCTGTTTATTCTCAGGTACTAGAGTGGGAATTTAAATTAATGTTTCTGGGGCTGGGGATGTGGTTCAGTGGCACAGCGCCTGCCTGGCAAGCACAAGGTCGAGAGTTTGATTCCTGGTACCGGAAGAAAAACAAACAAGCAAACAGAAATTAATATCGCCTAGCATTTACACCTTCCTTCAACTCTAGGAAATTTTCTTCCATTGTTGCAGTTATTGTTCACTCCACTACACTCTCTAGTATCTCCTTCTAGAACAGCTATTTGACTGATTTTATAACCTAAAAGTCTATTCCCCTTGCTTTTAGTCTAGTTCAAGTATTTTGCACCTCTTTATCCAAGTATTCTGCATTCTGGAAGAGTTTCTCACTTGCAGTGATTTAATATAGTCTTCAGTTGTTCATCCACTCATTGAATGAGATTTGCTCGATGATCACACTTTAACATCTTAGGTCCTGTGGTTTCCTGTTTTTCTTGTTTTTTGTGGTTGCAATAGCCTCTTGAGTCATTCCAAGTGAGGATAATACTACCACTGATGTTTTTCCTTCCCCCTTTATCTCTACCGTGTAAGGAGTTCATTTTTATGTTTGGTTAGTTTGGCATGTCTTTTGTGATACTGGCTTTTCCCAAATGTATGGTGATTCTTTTCCTGTTATTTTATAAATAAAAGTTTACGAGGAAAATAACTGACAGAGGGGCTGAATTTCCTAGCTCTATGTGATCCTACTAGATCTTGTATTTTATTCAGGTCTCTATTTATCTGGCAGCAGATTCAGGTCTTGATTACAGCGGCCCATTCTCAAATGATTGTGCGAGACAAGATGTCAGGTATTCAGAGAGGCACGGCAGATAAACTTTCAAGTGTTTCCCTTGATCCCCACTCCTGGTATTCAGGCCTTTTCATAATTCCTTTCCATTGAGTGTGGGTAGGACCTGTCACATACTTCCACCCAGTGAATATGACAAAGGCGATAGGATATCACACCCATGACTAGAAAACATCACATAAGGCTCCACCATGTTAACAGACTAAAGCCAGCTTCTCCCTCTCTCTCTCTCTCTCTCTCTTTCTCTCTCTCTCTCTCCCTCCCCTCAAAGAACTTTAAGTCAAATCTTTCTACATTTGAGCCTGTAATAAGAACCAAATCTGAGTACACATCTTTATTGGAGCCTTTTTTTTGGTGGGGGGGTACCAGGAATCAAACTCAGGACCTTGTGGTTGCTGGGCAGGTGCTTTAGCCACTGAGCTATAACCCCAGCCCCCTTTATCGGAGCCTTGTCAGGTCCTAAGCTATGTCCAGACTCTTGACCCACAGAGTGTGAGAAAGTAAATGTGTGTTGTCTTAAACTGCTAACTTTGTAGTGTTTGTTACACAGCAATAGATAACTACTAGTGTACACCTGCCTTCAGTATACAAGAACTCCCTTCTTTTCTTGGGTGTGGTGCCCATTTCTGTATCCCCAGTGCCGTCTTGGAGAGTTTCTTCCCAGTACAAATGCTGTTATGGCTCGTGTGCAGATGTTCCCCGCAAAGCTTCATGCAGTCATAGCTGGAACTTTTCAGAGGTGGCTGGATCTACAGCATGTGATGCTGGGATTAAGTGTGTGGTACTAGAATCAAGGGTGTGTGATTACTGATAGGTTTGGCATAGTTCTGGGTGTTGACAATGAGAAGGCCCACCCTAAGTGTGAGTGCTACCTGCCCTAAGGGCATGTAGCCTGGATAGAATATAAGTGATAGAAAGAGGGGTGCATTCATCAGTTGCTGCTTGCTGCCTTCTGCCTGCCCTGCTTTGTCATGAACTGTTTCTCCTCTGTGATGCCCCTCTGCCATGTCACCCTGCCTGGAAGCCAGCTGACTATGGACTAAAACCTCTACAAACCGTGAAATGAAATAAACCTTTCCTCCTTTAACTTTGGGTGTCAGGTATTTTGTCTCAGCAACAAGAAAAGAAACTAAGACACATGCATGTGCCCACACACACATACTGTGAAAGGTACATTTTGAGCTTTAACCTGGGACAAAGATTACAATCAAGCATTCCAAATCCTTTTTCTATACAAAATTCTAAGTCAAAAAGCAAAATAACATAAAATGGCCATCCTCTGGCCATTTGTATGGTTGCAAATAGTTGCAAAATTTCTGGATGAAATATTAGTAAATCAAACTCAACAAAATATAAAAGAAAGGGGCTGGGGATTTAGCTCAGCGGCAAAGCGCCTGCCTAGCAAGCGCAAGGTCGTGAGTTCGGTTCCCGGTACCGGAGAAAAACCAAAATATAAAAGAAAAAGAAGTCATGAGCAAGTAGACTTTTTCAGAAATGTAAAGACAATTATAATTGCTTATTAAACTCATCATGGACTAGAGTATATGATAAGATAGCATTGCAGAGTCCAGGCTTGCTCCAGATCAGCTCCCATAGATCCAGGACCCCACCTCTGCAGGCCCAAGTGCCAGGCTGATCCACTCAGACTCACAGTCCAGGCCAGCCGATTGCACCCAGGCTCCATTCCCACCTCTGTGCACACAGGTACCAGGTTCCCCCACCCATGGGCTCCAGCAGCAAATCCACTGCGGACTTCACCAGCCAGCACCACCCAGCATCTCACACAGGCTTACTGGCCAAAACCAGTGGGAACGGTGACTGTGACATATAGTCCCAAAGAGATATCACCTCACCCCTGTTAAAATAGGTACCATAAAAAGAAAAAACATAAGGAATGTTGGTGAAGGTATGGAGAAATGATCACTTAAGTGGGCCCTCGAGTTACAGCCAGCTTAACATAGGAACAACTTGGGTTATGACCAGAATGTTACTTTAACTTACTACCAAAGTCTAGGGTTATGACCCAAAGGCCAACTGCCGTTGCTTCCAGATGGTCTCACATACAGATTTAACCCTTACAGAGTTCTGGGAGGAACCTTACCACATCCTTTCCTGTATGGGTTAGTTAAGAAATCCTAGGCCAATGTCTTGCTAAGGACCCTCAGGTCTGCCTCTACACAAGAGAGAGATTTTGAAGGGTGTATAGAGAAGCCTGAGCCTTCAATTGACAGCTTGAGTTAAAGCCAGCGCTAGGGAACCAGTTGACTTTGTAAGTCAAGAGTCCACTGTATAGTTGATAGGAGTGTAAAGTTATAGAGCTGCTATGCAAAATGGTATAGCAGTCCCTCAAAAAATCAAAACTGTATCTGCAATATGAGGCAGTAGTAGTACTTCTGAGTATATATACAAAGGAAATGGAATCAGCATCGCAGTGATATCTGCACCCCCTGTTCATAGCAGCTTTATTCACAAGAGCCAAGGTAAGAAATCAACCTAAGTGTTCAAAATGGATGGATAGGTAAAGAAAATGTAATGGATAAACAGGCAGACGTATACATGCATATGTACATAGACAGACACATAAAGGGATATTTTTCAGTCACTAAAAAAATGGAAATTTTGTCATTAGTAGCAACATGGATACTTGATATTTACTAGGAGGATGGAATCTCAGCCATTCTTACACACACACAAAAAAGGTACCTATGTGAAATGATCAATATGTTAATTAGCTTGATTATGGTCTTTATCTTAAAGTGTATACACAGATCAAAGCATCACATTATACACCTTAAATGTACATAATTTTTTGTTGTCAATTATACCTCAATAAACCTGAGGGGAGAAAAAACAAAATATATCACTTAAAATGTTGATATAAAGGGAATAGTACAATGTGTAATCCTTTTAATTAAATTTTTTCATTCAACGTAATTCCCTAGATTCATCCAAGTTGTAGTGTGTACCAATCGTCTTTCCCTTTTTATTGCTAAGGTGTAGCCCCTGAAATACAAAGCAAAGGGCCAGTGATATAGCTCAGGGCACAAGTGCCTGCCTGGCAAGCATAAGGTCCTGAGTTTGATTCCAGGTACTCAAAAAAAAAAAAAAAAAAAAGAAAGAAAGAAAGAAATACAAAGCAAAGCAGTTTGTTTAACTGTTAACCTACTTATCAACATTGGGGCTGGTTTGCTGTTGCTGCTGGATTGTTGTGTTGTGTTTTGGTTTTCCTGATACTGAAAATTGAAACCAGGGCTTTCTCATTGAATTATATCCCCAGTCCCTTTTATTTTTTATTTTGAGATAGAGTCTTGCTAAGTTGCCCAGACTAAACTCAAACTTGTAATCCTCTGCTCAGCCTCCCAGAGTGCTGGGGTTACGGGCATGTATCACTACATCCAATACCTGAACTGTTTTTAATCTAGCAATAAAAGGTTTATTACCCTTCAGATACAGGAAAATAGGCAAAGAAGTGTTTAGAAGAGCAAAAAAATGAAAGAATCCAAAGTCCCAAAGTTCATCAGTGGGGACCTGGTTAAGCCAACTTTATTAGCTCACATAGCATAGATGTAAAGATAATACATATACATACATGTGTTATAAAGGAGTACATGGAGCAGGTTCCTTTTATGTTTAAAATAAAAAATGTGAGTGAAAAGAAAGAAAAAAGAACAATGTTTTCATGTTTCAGCTGATCCCACTCCTGTCCAATATTTATCTCTGTTCTATTTCATCTTACTACATAGGATAGAGGGGCTGGGTATTTAGCTCAGCGGCAAAGCGCCTGCCTGGCAAGCGCAAGGTCGTGAGTTCGGTTACCGGTACCGGAGAAAAACCCAAAAAAAAAAAAAAAAAAAGCCTGCCTGGCAAGCGCAAGGTCGTGAGTTCGGTTCCCAGTACCGGAGAAAAACCCCCCAAAAAAAAAAGGATAGAATTTTTTTTGGGTGGGTGGGGTACCTGGAATCAAACTCAGGACCTTGCGCTTGCCAGACAGGTGCTTATGCCGCTGAGCTATATACCCAGTCCTAGGCTAGGCTTATTAATCATTAAAGCAGACACCAGTATGTTGCCTTTTACTTTAATCATGTTGCTAAAATATTCACCAAAAAGTATAACCTTAGTTGTATATTTTATGCTGGATATTTTGATATCTAGTTTTTCTAATCACTAAAAGATGTTGCATTTTAGCAAATGTCTTCTCAGAACCCATTAAATAATTTTCCCCTATAATCTGTAAAAATAGTGAGTTACATCTATAATTACATTAATTCCCATACTTAAGTTACTCCGATAAATCTTACTTGATCAAAATGTAGTACCCTTTTAATGTACTACTGGATTCTATTACCTAGTGCTTCTCAAACTTGCTGCTGTTGTTGAGGATGTTGTTATTTGGGTTTTTGTTTGTTTCTTTGTTTCTTTGTTTTGTTTATTTTATTTTAAAGAGAGTAGTAAATGAGAAACAAAGAAATAGAACAGTAGCAGCATACCAGTATCACAGACATAAACAAATCAAAGCAAGAACATTCAAAGTGATACAGAGTCTCAAGACAAAATAATACGAATCAGCAGTGGTTGTTACATTACGTATTGGTATCCTCAACTACATTGCTCAAATTACCAGAAGTAAGAATGAAAGATTGCTCAAACCATTATAGGGAATGAGAAAATAATTCTTCCATGAAACAGAAGAAAAAAGAAAGAAGGAAAGCAAAATATAAATATATATGTGAATAGCTGGATAACTGTATTGCTGCTGTCTGATGGTGTATTGAAATGAACAGCTAATGATTACAATTGTTTTGTTTCTTTATGTAACTATGTATATACAGGGTAGCTAACATAGTTGTACTACTGTCTTCCATCGCTCTACAGAAAGGAACAGTTAATGATTACTTGTTTGATCAATCTTGTATGTCTCTATTTGTTATCTTGAGAAACCAATTTGGAGATATCAATAAGTAATACAACAACAATTGTTAATTTCCTACAACTTTGTCTGTAACTCTGTTTTGTTTGTATTGTTCTTATACTATTTTGTAAATGGATGTCTGTTTGTTAATATGTTTTCCTTCTTTTATTTCTTAAAATAAAAAAATTGTTTTGTTTCTGTATTCAAAAGTGAGATTAGCTTGTGAGTCTATTTCCTTGAACATTATTTTATTTTCTGGAATAAACTGGTGGGTTCTTATATTTTTCTGTGCTCTGAAATAGAAGAGGGATTGAACTATTTCCTGGGATATGGCAGAACTTGCTCGTACAGCTCCAAAGGGCTTGTGATTTGGATGACAAAAGTGGAGGGGAAGATCGGTAGATGGGCCTTTAACTGCCATCTCTGTGTTTTATGAGTGTTTTCTATTGGTTTTCTTGGACCAATTTCAGTAATTTATGTTTTCTTTAACATTTTTTGTCCATTTGATCCAAGGTTGTCAAATGGATTGGTATAATGTTATATAATTGAACCACATCATCCATACGTTTATTATATATGGATTCAACTATACATGTTCCATTAAATTTCTTTTTATATTTTTAAAAGAAAGAAAAAAGGAGAGAGGGAGACCAACATGTTCAACCATGTGGGTAATTCTTCCTGTTATTCCAATTAAAGCTATGGTGCTTTCCATGAGCAAAGGGAATCAGCCACGCATGTCTCAGCTGGCTCTCTCACCAACCAAAGTTATTTTTCAAGTGAGTTGATTGCTAATTTAAAAAAAAATGAGATTCAAAGCTGAATAAAAAAGCATTAGTTTTTGCAAAATTATATTCACCTATAATATAAGATGCCTTATGAAGGAATTTCAATGACACTTTTCACCACATGCAGTTTTTGCCTCACCTTTGACTTTAGTAACTAAGTGGTCTCTACCAACTGGGCTCTCAATTTTAAAAAATCTCTTTCTATAGCCCTACTGTAGAGTGTCTCCCTCCTCATTCCACTATTACCTGTGTCCTCTTTCTTTGCTTTTATCAACTCACAGAAAGTTTGAGCAATCTTTCATTCTTACATCGGGTAATCTCAGCAATGTAGTTGAGGATAGCGATATGTAATGTAACAACCACTGTTGATTCGTATTATTTTGTCTTGAGACCCTGTATCACTTTGAATGTTCTTGCTTTGATTTGTTTATGTTTGTGATACTGGTATGCTGCTACTGTTCTATTTCTTTGTTTCTCATTTACTACTCTCTTTAAAATAAAATTAGAAGAAAAAAGAAAGTTTGTATGTTTTGCCATTCTCTCAAAAGAAGTCTGACTTTGGCTTTTATTGATCAGCTGTACTGGTCATTTCATTTATTTCTGCTTTTATTTTTAATTTAGCACATCTGTTTTATTTAAGTTTTTTTTTCTTTTCTTATCCATTGCTGCTGGAACATGGTTTGGGACTTCCAAGGGAAATTTAGTAGTATTTTTTTTTTCAGGACATACTTTTTCACCCAGCAAGTCCACATCTCAGAATCCATCCTGGAGAAAAATTCACACATTTATCAAAGAACGCTATGTAAACAACATTTTCTTTTTAAGTTATTGCTTGTAACAAAGAAGGAAAAATCTAAAAGCACACCAATATGAATATGACTTATTCAACTATGCTATAGAGAAACTATGGAACAGAACATATCAAATACAAAGGGAGAAACATTCACGGATGACCATAAATCTGCTTCACTTTCCTTTTTGTCATCTAGCTGTCCAGGTGTCCTTAAACTACTTACTCAGTAATCTCTCTTCTCCCGCTTGGATATGCTATCATTGTAATGAACTAAATCCTCATCTATTTCTGGATCAATTTTTATACTTTATTCCATGTCATTGATCTATCAGTCAGTCCCTACATCTGTTTTCCACTGTTGTAAATTTCATTGTTTTATAACACATTATAATATACAGTGGAGCAAGTTATTTCTCATTATTCTTATTTTAAAGAATGGTCCCTGTAATTTCCCCAAGTTCCAAGAAAAAATATCATTGAAATTTGATGGAAATTCCATTGAATTTATAGATTTATTTAGTGAGAATTGACATCTTTACAATTTTGAGTCTTCTTATCCAAGTGCAAAGTTTGACACTCCATTGATTCAAATCTTCTTTTATGGGCCTCAATAGAGGTTTATAGTTTTATTCATATAGATTCTGCACATTGCCTGTTAAGTTTATATCCTGGTATTTTATGAGTATTGTCTCACAAGCATATGGAATTCAGTATGTCCAAAACTGAACTTTTAATCTATCTCCTTAAATCTGTTCTCTTGCCAGATTCTCTCCATTGCAATTAAGGTATCTATATCCACCCTGGTGTCACTGTCAAAAACCTGAGTCATTCCTAAATGCTCCCTCGGGTTCATATCCAGCCACCACCAAGCCAAAGCATTTCTCAAATGTATTTCAAGCCCACTGACTTTCCATTCTACTACTATTCCCCTGTCCAAGCCAAACTACCATCCTGACTACTCATAAAAGAAATTCTCAGACAGGGGATTGAGCTCAGTGGCACAGCAGTTGCCTGGCAAGCACGAGGTCGTGGGTTCAATTCCCAGTACCAGAAAAAAAAAAAAAAAGAAATTCTCATTAAAGATTTTGTAAATATGACCTTTGATTCCATTAAACTTTATAACATTGCTGTAGGTATACAATTATAATCTGTTCTGTTATCCATCATTTAACTGAAGTGTCTTACTAGTCTAATCATTTCCCAGTTGATTTTCTTAAATTTTCTATAACTAAAATCATACATCTGTGGTGACAGTCTTTCAAATTGTGGTTTCAGTAATCCACAGTTCCTGGCATTCATACCTTTGCCCTTGAAGCTGGGCCGGGTCTGTGATTTGCTTTTAATCAATAGGATGTAATGGATGTGGCTCTGCCTAAGCTTCAGGAATCCTAGAAGCTCCTGTTTCTGCACAACTGGGACCCCAGGTCTACCTTGGAAGGCATCTGGTTCCTCTGTAGGAAAAACCAAATGGAAAGACAGAAAGTGAAAAACCTACCCCCAATTGACAGAATTATAAACAGTGGCTGTTACCTTAAGCCACTGAGTTTTGGAGTAGTTTACTACCTATGATACATCATTGAAATATTTGAAAATAACAATTTTATGTCCCAAATCACATTTGTTGTACTACTTTTTTTTTCCCGGTACTGGGAATCGAACTCACGATCTTGCCCTTGCCAGGCAGGCGCTGTGCCGCTGAGCTGAATCCCCAGCCCATATTATACCACTTTATACCTCTACTACATAATATGTTGGCTAGTTCTTTGATCCTGTTTGGTGACCCATCCAAAAGATATACTGAATCTTAACATTTGCTTAGGAGAATAAAATTGAAGAAGAGGTCTCAAACAACTGAACTCATGTTGTTTATTTTAAAATCATGGAATCATAGGGAGGGCTTTCACTTTCAGTATGTTCTTCAGTGATGTTATAGTTTCACGTGTGTTACTTATGTAACCTGAAAAGATATGAATAGTGGTGACCGTGGGACATCGTTTGGGGAAATCTCCTTGGCCCTTCCCACAGTGGAAGAACACAGCAACGACATCCCATTGATGAAGCAGAGAGTGTCTTCACTAGACACTGGATCTGTTGGTTCCCTGATTTTATTCCCAGACTCTGGAAATACTGTAGAAAATACGTCCAAAACATGAATTATAGAGTGACACCAACATTGAGATAGATAACAGATAGATAGATGATAGATAGATAGATAGATAGATAGATGATAGATAGATAGATAGATAGATAGATAGATAGATGATAGATAGATAGATAGGTTACCTAATACTAAATCATTTTGGCATTACTGTTGGTCTGCATGAAAGAACAATCCCTCCCCTTAATACAGTAGGGGATCTACCATAGGAGAATTTCATGATGAAGCACTGGAGCTTGAAAAAGAATCAGATCAGTGTCCTCAAAGGGCACATCCATCTTTAACTCCATTCCTAGAAGCTAAGCACTTTTTCTTTTCCTTAAAGGAAAACCCAATTGACCCCACACCAAATGACCTATAGTCAAAATCCACTTTCACTTCCTGTTATGGTTTGTGTCTAGATGTCCCTCCAAAACCTCAGGCATTCAGAAGTGGGGTTTTTCAGAGGTGTGTGGAATTGGAGTGTATGATGTTGGGATCAAGGGTGTGTGACTACTACATTAGCGCACTCATTGGTTTGGCATGGTTCTGGGTAGGATTAAGGATGAATGCTTTCTGCCCTAAGGGTGGGTAGCCTGGATAAGATACAAGGGACAGAAAGGGAGTCGCTGCTGGTCGTTTGTAGCTTGCTACCTTGCTGACTTCTGCCTTCAGCCTGCCACAAACTGTTTCTCCTTTGCGATGCCTCTCTGCCAGGCCACCCTGCCTGGAAACCAGCCAACTATGAACTGAAACTTCTACAAACTGTGAGCCAAATAAACTTTCCTCCTTTACCTTTGGGTGCTGGGTACTGCATGTCAACAACAAGAAAATTAAGACACTACTGAGCACAGTGATTTTCAGTTGTGCTAAAGAAGCCATGCTAGACAAACAAATCATAGAAGCAAAAAGCATGAAAGAGAGGTAGGTGGCTGAGTAGAGAGGATCTATACTGAACAAAGCAGAGTTAATACGGCAATCAGAAGAGAACTCTCAAATGAGTATGGTTAATATACTAAGAGATATTTGAGTATATTCTCATTCAAAATCAGGCTGCCAACAACAAAAAGGAACTAGCTTCTTCTTTAATTTAGAGAAGTAGTTGCCAAAATTAAAGAATCAACAAAAAAAACTTGAAGAGCAGGACAAATACATACGAAGACCAGTTTAGTGAGGTGGAAAATCAAGATAATTTGTTCCCAGTCTGGAGTACTAAAGTAAAAGTAAGAATTTCTCCTACCCTGTATTATTCTTTCCTTTCTAATGCAGCTCTGGAAAATTTGAAAGCAGCTTGATGAGGAGGGCAGGAGGAGGAGAAATCTGAACCAAAAAGGGGAGAAACAGATCCCCAAGCTACACTCTCCCGCAGTGAGCTACCAGCCCAAAGCATAGGAAGAGAGGGGCTTTGCTTCCCTTTGAAAGATCTTTAAATGGAATTTGAAGTATTACATGTATTTGCTAAAATGAGACTTTTATATGGCTTGGGGTGATTGGAGAACTGAGTAACTAATAATGACCCGGAAAGGATTGGGGCTTCCCAGGGATTGCTCTCAGGGCTACAGAACAGGTTTGAACACACAGCGGGAAAGAAAAATAAAATTGCTGAATGATTATCCTTACAGTCCAGCTGGTTCCCACTAATGGCTTCATTTAGTGCTCAAACTATACAGGATAATACAATCAGAATGTCAAGGGGAGCTTGTTAAAAATAGATCTAGAGGCCCCAACCCCAGAGAGTCAGATGCATGAGGTCTGGAGGGGATCCAGCTATCCGCATTGTAAACAAGTCCTCCCAGGCAACTCTGATCAAGTTAACCCGCAAATAATATTCTTCAGGCCCAAAGCTCTACCTGCGCTCCTTTCCCTCTGTGCCTCAATGCCAGCTTTTCTTGCTCTTAAAAATCCCCATCTCTGTTACCATAACCTATGCTGTGGTTTGGATGTTAAATGTCTCCCAAAGGCCTCCAAGGGTACAGTAGCGGGAGACGGTAGAATCCTTAAGAGAGGAGCCTCCTGGGAGGTCCTTAGGTCACGGGATGTGCTGCCAAAGGGAGTGATGAAGCTTCATCTTGCTTCCTGCCCCAATGAGGTAAGCAGCTACACTGCAAACCCTCCCCACCACCACCATCCGATACTTTCTCCAGAGGCCCAAAATAATGTAGCCAACCAGTCTTGGACTAGAACTTCTAGACTCATGAGCTAAATAAACCTTTTCTTTTTGTAAGTCAATTGCCTCAGATAGTTTATTATAGTAATGTAAAGCTAACACAACCTGAATTCTTTTTTTTTTTTTTTGTATCTGGAATCGAACTCAGGACCTTGCACTTGCCAGGCAGGTGCTGTGCTGCTGAGCTGTATCCCTAGCCCCTGAAATTCCATGTCTTTTGCAAGTCTCCTGCATTCTCTATGATAGACATAGAGCGTCTGTGGTTCCATCTTCTTCCCTTATTTGGAGCACTTGTAACCTCTCCCCTGTTTTAGTATTCCAGTGAAAAATGTGGGCTTTACAATAACACAGACCATGGTTGGGTCCCAGTTTTGCCACTTCTTCCCTGTGTGACCTTGAGCAAATTGTTTAAATTGTCTAAGATTCATTTTTCTTATCTGTAAAATTGAATTAGTACCAGTGGAATTATATAATGCCTAGAATTTTCTTTGCACAATTCAGGTAGAGGCAGAAATAAGCAGGATATGAATAAATCAAAACTGACCATAGAGAAGAAGGCTGAGCACACATTCAGAATTAAAAAAAAAAAAAAAAATTCAAGAATGGTAGAGGAAAGGCTGGCAGCAGAGGACAGCCTCCTCAACATCTGGAATCCAGACACCTGAAAAACAACGACCTACCAAAGGGAGAAAGAGAACTCTGGGAATTAAGAGGGAGCTGACAGGAAAACTAGAACTCACAGAGAAACTGAAGACAACTCAGAGAAAAGAATAAAGCAGTCTGGAACGCCATCCCACAAACATAAGGCAAACCCAGAGAGGGTCAGTAACCCCCGGAAAACGATGGATGGGCAGCTCTACCCCAAGAAATAACCCCCTGATTATTGTAAACTGCAAAATACAGAGTGGGATTCGACTCTGAGAGTGACTTCTCCCACGTGGCAGGCTAGTGCTGAAGGAATCCATTGCAGTGTCCGCCATATTTGGGAGGGATGAACCAGGAGCCATTTTGAGAAGGGGTTTCTTTGTTTAAGACTGAGTGACTCTATGAATCAGAAGTCACAGGACAACTGCACTTCACACTTCCTGGCTCCACCCTACCACAGCGGCTGGGTGGGAGATGGCCACAAGAGACAGAGAAGGATCTGGCTAGTCATAGACGGCTTGAAAAGTGTACACAGTGGCAGGCTCAGGAAGTCAGTGTGGTCCCACTTCCTGTGGTGAGAGGCCTGCCCAGTCACATGTGGTTTTCTGAGGGTGCAGGTCCGAAAGTGCTGGCTTTAAATCCAGTGTAGTGCTTGACCCCAACCCCTGCCCGGGTGCCTAGATCCCGCAGAGAACTGGGAGGTCTGTTTGCCTTCCTCATCAGCCGTCCTAACCAGGGATATGTCTCAGGCAGATGGTGACCAAACCCACGTGTTTATGGACAGCAGGGCCTCCAGAGCAAGGCGAGCACTGCACAAGCCCACAGGCTGCCATAAATGGGCAGAAATAGCAGCAGCTTAGGTCCTTAGATGTGGTGGGTGCAGAAGTGAATACATCACAGAGACAGACACAGCACCACTGCCTACGCCACTGGGAAATGTGAGCAGCAGTCACACACAACACACACACAGGCACACACACACACACACACATACACACACACACACACATACACACACACACACACACACACACACACACACGAGCAGAAACAAAATAGGCCCAGTGTGATGCACCGTCCCTCCCCACATCTGCTGGGTTCCAACACAGTTCCACAGATTCTTGAAAGAAAGTACTCACCCAAACATATGAAGGAATTCTTTGGACTCAGTTCTCTTTTTCTTTGTTTGAGGGTTTGTTTGGTTTTTTGGTTTTTTTGTTTGTTTTTTTTTTTTTTTTTTTTTCCTTGTGGATCTTTTCTCTTTGTTTTATCTTTTCAAATTTTTCTTTTTTCTTTTTATTTTTAAGTAAAACAGTTTTCATTTTGCTATGACGTGTTTGCAGTATGTAAAGATTACATTCATTGTTGAACCTAGGGCCTTGGCAATGACCCCCATTCTTAGCACTTTATTTTCTTTTTTTTAAATAAAAGGAGGAAAACATTAACAGACAGACAACCTTTTACAAAATAGCAAAAGAACAGTACAGACAATAGAGTTACAAACAAAGTGG
>NW_004955493.1:3679964-3681360 GCF_000276665.1 Chinchilla lanigera | reverse complement strand
CCAGTCCAGTGGACCTATGTCCCCAGGCAGTTCAGGGTACAGGCAAAATCCAGACACAAATTGCAGGGTTGACAGTTTGTGAACCACCCGATTCTGTGTCTCCAGTCAGTTCAGGACACATACAGGAACCAGATGCAGGCCAGATTGTAGCAGTCACAGACTGCCCATGCCTTCAACCTGCTATAGGGTCCAGGTGAAAGTAAAGCACGGACTTGAACCATGGGACCACTAGCTCCCAGGACACTCACTCACTCACAGCAGGGCACACGGGCACTCAGCACTTTCTTAAATTTTTTGAAACAGGATCTCACTAAGTTGCTAAATTGCTGAAGCAAGGCTGGAACCTATGATCTTCTTACATCAGCCTCCCAAAGTGCTGAGATTACAGACATAGGCAGCTTTTATAACTTTTTTTTAATACTAAATTGAAGAATGTTAGTGTTTTATTCTTTAAACAAATAATTAGTGGTACAATAGAAACAATCAACATGAGTGGAAGTAATATTATTCATATATTGGTAAAGTTCTCTTAAAATGGGAATGTCTGGTTCTTTCCCTAAGATTTGTTTCCTTAACAAAGTCTTTTCTAATTTGTTGTTATTCATGTCTAATGATATTATTTCTTTTTACTTTTGCACTATTAATCATTGTTACACATTTCCTCATGCACAGACTTTTACATTGTTTGTGTTCATTTACCGTTTTTTAATTTTTAAAGTGTGAAATTTTCAGTAGCATCCAACTTCTTCTTTAGTGTATTTTTATAGGTACATTTCATCAATACTGCCATCACAGTCTTTTTTAAATACTAGCCTTTAATCTAAAAAGACTGATCAAATATATTTGTGAAAAACATCATTTTTACATGGAATATGTCCTTTTATAATTTTTAAGTAATTTTATTGGCACATTTTAGACATATATAATGATCACATATGGAATTTGTACCTGTACATGATACATCTTAACTTTTCTTTTTTTCCCATTCCCCTCCCCTCCTTCAACCTCTCATCCCTCCTTATTTACAAAATCTTTGTTTCCGTTTTTTCCTTTTTTTTTCCTCTTTTTTTTTCTCTTCCTTTTCCCCTCCCTCCTCTCTAGTTCCCCTTCCCATTTGAATATTTTCTTCCTCTTTCACAATATTTATTATACAGTTTGATCTTTATTTACACTTTTGGTGTCTCATACCACAGAAACCATTCAATATTTGAACATGTGTCTGATTTACTTCACTTACGAATATGGTCACGAGATGCTTCCAGTTACCTAGAAATGCCTCATATTTATCCTCCTTTATGGCAGAGCAGTACTGCATTGTATTGAAAAACCACATCTTCTATATGCATTCATCAGTTGATGAGCATTTGGGCTGTTTCCAAGATTTACCTATTACAAA
>NW_004955493.1:3671928-3679864 GCF_000276665.1 Chinchilla lanigera | reverse complement strand
CCTCTTTAACAAACGGTGCTAGGAAAACTAACTTGTCACATGCAGAAGATCAAATCTAGACACATATCTCTCACCCTGTACTAAACTAAAATAAAAATGGATCAAAGGTTTAAATGTTAAAATAGAAACAATTAATCTGCTGGAAGATAAAATAGGTAAAACTCAAAGATATAGGCAAAGTCAAGGACTTTCTGAATAGAACATTAATTGCACAAGAAATAATACCAAGATTCAACAAATGGGGTCATATCAAATTAAAAAAGCTTCCCCACAACAAAGGAAATAACCAACCTACAGAATGTAAAATTACTTTTTTCATTTATTTCTCAGAAATGGGACTTATATCTAAAATTACAAAGAATTCAAAAAAGTCAGGACCCCTCCCCCCAAAAGTAAAAGATCCAATAAAAAATGGGCAACTGAAATGAATAGACACTTTCCAGAAGAAAAACTACTAATGGTCAATAAATACATGAAAAATGTTCAACATCTCTTGCCATCAGAGAAGTGCAAATTAAAACAACACTGAGACTCCGCTTCACTCCAAAAGAATGGCCATCATCAAGAAATTAAATAATAATAAACGTTGGCAAGATTGCAGAGGAAAAAGGAACACTTCTACATTATTTATGGTATTGTAAATTATTACAACCATTATGGTGATCAGTATGAAGAACCCTTTAAAAAACCTAAAACTACAAAATCCATTTAACCCAGGTATTCCCTTTCTGGGTATCTTCCCAAAAGTATTAAAGACATCATATTACAATAATATGTATACACCACAACTTATAATAGCTAACTCATGGAAGAATCCTTTATATCCATCAACACATGAATTTGTAGAGAAAATATGGGATTTACACAAAATAGAATATTGCCTTTAAGGAGATAGGTCTTTTTTCAAGTGGGAAAGATATCAGGAGATGCAGGAAGGAGTGAAGGAGGGAAGGTGAAGGGAATGAAAAAAGGAATTAAGATTTGTTATGAACAAGTACCAAACTTGTTATGTACAAGTACCATTCCACAAGGAATGTAATCAAGATGTACTGCAAAAATATACCAATAAAAAAGTTATTTTTAAAAATTTCCTATACCATTCTAATAAAATACTATGCACTGTCTTTTTTACTCTGGATAGTTCATATAGAATAGTTATTTTGAAATTCTTTTATAATTAAATCTCTATCTTCATCCTGGTTTTCTCTATAATTTTTTCTTTATTCTTGAGAGTAGAATACTTAATTCTTTATAAATATATATTTGTCTACTTCATCTTATAATTCTGCCAGTATTTTCTTCATATATTTGGAGCCTTGTTATTATATCTACAAATATCAGAATGATTTTGTCCTTTTAATAATGTGACATCCTTCTTATTATAAAGTGATCTTCTTAGGGGCTGGGGATTTAGCTCAGTGGCACAACGCCTGCCTGGCAAGCACAAGGTCATGAGTTTGATTTCCAGTACTGGAAAAAGAATAAATAAATAAATAAAACAAAATAAAATAAAATAAAATAAAGTGACCTCCTTTATTCTTGATAATATTCTTCATTCTGAAACCTATGTAGTCTTATATAAATACATCCACTACAGTTTTAGTTTTCTTAATATTAGCAAAGTATATTGCCAAAGTTAATTCTATATGTTCTGCTTTCACACATGCAACAAATTAGATAATTTATGAGTAAAAATAAAAACACTTGGAGTACTTTGTGCTCATCCCATGTCTCTTCCAAAAGACAGAAGTCTTTGGATCTGGGTTTGCGGGAGAATTTTGGAAAGCTCTGGAGATGCAGGCTAGAAAAACCCGATTTCTCTTAGCTGAGCTTGATGGTAGGCTCTGATCAGAGCTCAGAAGACCAAAATGTTTATAAAAAGGCAGATGGTAGAGGTTTCAGTTGAGAACAAGGACTCCATTGGCAGTTCGGCTGGAGACCATGTGTGTTACACTTTGGAAGAAAATTTCTTACATTTTGCTCATGCTCTGAGACTTTGGGGGAGACTGAGATTAAGGGAGGTCAACTAATTAATTTGGCAGAGAAAATCCAAAATTACCCCAATGTTCAGGCTGCCACCTAGATCCCGCACCTGCTTTTAGCCAGGTTTATATTGAAAATTGGGAACAAAATGCCAATTAGAAAAGTTTTCAGTTTTTCCAGAAAGTAAGGTCCTGCAAAATTTAGGTTGAGAAGAGCTAAAATGATGAGCATTAAAAAGAAGCCAAGGACTTTGCATCATGACAATAGGAAATATGCCTTAAGGGCATGTTAGGGATCTGGAATATCCTACCCATCACAGTCCAGGGAAGGGCTGTAAAGCTTTCACCTGAGAAGGGACCTCTGGAGCACCATAAGGGAAAATGACCACCCAGAACTGGTTTTCTGTTTCACCATGTCAGCCCTCCAAGCACTCAGGGGCCACTGCAGCCATGATTTGAAGGATCCCAACTACTGCTTGAGCTGGAAGTAGACCTGGGCATCATCTGTGTTGTGCTGGATCTAAGGGCATACAGAATGCAAAATCTGTGAGATCAAGGAGCTTTCCACTCCGATTTCAGAAGAAAGGCCAGGGGCCAGGCAGTTTATCCCTGACAGGGCAGTGTGTTAAGCTGTGATAGTGAAGACAGGAATGTCAAATGGTTGCTGAGGAAGGCCATGGGCAGTAGGCAGAATTTAAAGGAACGGGAAACCAACGTCTGAAGGTAACAGCAAAAACCAGAGCTCCCTGCAAAAAACAAGGGGAGACTTCCATCTTCCTTCTCCTTTATTCCCTCTAGGCTACAAGGCTATTGGTTGATGTCACTCAAGTCCATGGTGACTCTTCCCTCCTTAGTTTGCAATCTACATATTGGTCAGCCACAGATACACTCAGAGCTTTACTCATCCACTAAATGGTTCTTACTCAAGTCGAAATAACATATCACAGTTAATGCTCACACATGTGGAGAAAAGGCACAAACCATAAATCAGCCTCCCTAAGAATATAGCGTAGAGGTATTTATGGGAGAAAAACCTGGGTGACCTGGGCATGGGGAAAGGTGACTAGAAGTAAGAAAATGTGATGTAACTGGTGTTCTGTGCATGCATAATCAAACTTTATAGCTTTTCAGAGAATGTATGTCTACAAAATTGGTGTTGGCATGATCTGTAGATGAATGGAGCTTTTAGTCCTTTAATGTCAAAATATCACCCATCAGACACTTGTGCAGGCTCAAGTGAAGGGGTCAGTAGTGGCTTCAACTTGTTTGAGCAAGACAAGGTTATGTCCAAATCCCTAAAAATTTAAACAGTTGTTACCAAGGTGACCATACATCAGAGATGTCAGCTATAGCAATGTGAGTAGAGACGTGTGACTTTACTGCTTAGCTAAGCCACTTCTAAAATCAGAGAAGAACATAACTAGAACAAAGTGAAGACAGAGGGTTAATTAAGGTTTTCCCTAGTTTTAAAAACTGTTCTCTGATTGGGTTTTAAACTTTAAGTAGGGAAGGAGAATGGTTCTAGCCTCTTAGAAAAGAAAAGAATTCTATTTATTTCATTATGAGAACTCAGTTACATTCAGTGGCTCCTCTTCAGAGTGTGCTATGACCCTGGCGAGCTCAAGGACTCAAAGAGGCTTTCATATAAGATATACAGACGATAGACATTGGCTGGGAGCACATCTCCAACCTACGAACACATTTATCCCATACAGACCTCTCTGTGGTACCCACTTCCTTCTGCCGTAGTGCTGAACAAGCTAATTTTAATACCCAGCCTACTCTAGTGCCCAGTATCCTTTGCGTCTCTGCTTTTATTCAACAGAATGACTAAGAAGGAAAAAACAAAAACTAAGTTCAGCAATTCTTGAAACTGAGGGGTGCTGTGTAGGTTAAATATCTATGTCACCAATGAAATTTATGTCAAAACTTACTTCCCAATACAACAATATTTACAGATGGGGCCTTTAGGTAGTAATGTAGAGTGTGAGAGCTCCACATTCATGAATGAGACTCAGGCTTTATAAAAGGATGGAAAGGAGCTACTGGGCCTTATTGCTCTCCCACCTTCCACCAGATGAGAAAGTGGCATTTGTGACCTCTGGAGGAAGCAGCTCTGGGGTGCCAGCTTAGCAATCATCACCTAATGCTCTCCAGTGGGCCTCTGCAGACATTGAACTTGCTGAGGTTCTGACCTTGCACTATCTAGCCTCAAGAGCCATGAGAAAATAAATGTCTTCTCTTTATGAATTACCCAGGCCAAGGACTTTGTTGCAACAACATGAAAAGACTAAAACAAGGTGGGAGTGGAGAGAAAGTACACTTCTGAGTATTGAGAGTGTGTTTATACGTAGAATCTCCCTCTCGCCTGCCCCTCACTGCAGTATAATGATGGGGATGGCCCTGTTACGATTTGCGTCTGGGTGTTACCCCAAATCCTCATGCAGTCATGGGGTGAGCTTCTAGATTTTTGATCGATTCATGGTCCAGTATTGGAATTGTGGATGTGAGTGCTGCACCCGCCCTGGGGCGATAGCTTGCATACAGTATAAGGGAGGGAAAGAGGCTGCTTGCTGCCACTCCTTCCTTTTTTGCCCTTGGGGCTTTTGCTTTTTTTCGGCCGCCATGAACAGTTGCCCTCTGCTATGTGCCACTCTGCCTTGGAGCCAGCTGAGTATGGACTGAAACCTCCACAAACTGTGAGCTAAATAAACCTTTCCTTCCTTCATTTTGGGTGTCGGGTACTTTGTCTCAGCAATGAGAGAAAAGTAAACAACACACCCACACTTAGGTCATATTGTTAAGTGGAGAGAAATTATTAGATGGCGCACAGGAAGATTGAATGGGAGAACCTGCTAACGCTCCTGATATGGAAGGGAAGGGAGGATGAGTGAGGGAAAAGAATTGGGATTGGACCAGCACAGGCACTAACCAAGCAACCAGTGTTGGCAGATGGTTTAATAGAGCAGGAGCTGGAGCAGCAGTTCCCATTCAAGCTGCAGAGGTCCTAGGAAGGATCCAAGATGAGAAGGGGAAAGCCTTAAATAAAACTAAAGTCTTGAGTAGAGCTTAAGAAAGGGCAAATTTTGGAAAGTCTAAACCCCTTTCACAAAGCAGTATGGGATCCTGCATCCATATTCCAGAGGTCTTAATACACAGTAATGCTACGTGGAGGTGGGAAAAGTGTGAGAGTCAGTCTGCGAGGTAATTCAAGCACAAACGCAAGAGGAGTGCATGAGGAGAGCGTGCACGAGGAAAGATGAGTAGGTGCACAGTTGGCCCAAATGGATTTATTGAGATAATACACGAGCCTTGGCGTAGGTACAAGGACATGATGCTTGGACATTGCTCCATAAATCTGACAGGTGTAGTCTTCTAAGCTCAAAGTCGGATATCAACCAATAATATGTCCAAACACATTCCTAAGTGCTACTCTTCTGGGGACAATTGGATTGCCTGGTGCTGAAATGGTGTTTTCAATGAATTCTTTATTAAACTTGTTTCCTGACTTATGACCTGTCAGTGAAAAGGGCTTCTGTCTTCTAAAATATGGATCTAGCTTTTCTAAGTCCCACATCTTTAGTGGGCACTGCTTTATGAATATTTTGATAGATTTTTTTCCCCTGAAATAGACCGTCTATTCTTTCAGTGTGTATTCTTGTCGTGCCTGAAGCATTTATGCCTTCCTGAAACCTTTCATTACAATCAGCTGCCCTTAGCATGCTATACCCTATAAGCACTTTACCTCAGTCATGCATGCATTAGAACAATTGCCCTTTTAGCTGTGGATCAAGTTGTCTTTGGGGTGCCCTATGTAAATGAGAACACTTCCAAATGCTAATTTATAATGAGCCAAAAGTTGACTGGCAGATTAATACCATTACTACTATGAGTAGACCTTGAGAAGGCCAAGGGAATGGGTCAAGAAAGAGCATGTAGAAGAAAAAGAAGTTAAGAGAACAAAACATGGACAAAAAGGAGAAGGAAGAGAAATACAGGCAAGTCATGGCTGCCAGTGCGAGCTGCAGTAGGTTGAATGAGAACCAGAAAAGGACTACTTTTTCTGTGCTCTCTGGACAGTGTGGAGGTCCCTCTAAAGGGGGGTTCTGGGTAGATTGACCAATATGATGAAGCTCCTGAAAAAACCTGTATGCATAAGAAAGTCAAGCAGTGCAAATAAAAAGAAAAGGAAAATAAGGAAATTAGAATGGTTGCGAGTGAAGAGCAGAAAATTTTTCAAGTAAAGAAATATACACATTAATAGACCTTTGGCTCTATTTCTATGACAATATTCGCTAGTGATATAATTATCCATATAATTATATTAGGATGGGAGACAGGGAATACAAGAGAGCTAAATCCTCACCAGTCAATTCTGGGTGTACATAGATAATATCTAAAGTTGATGTATCGACACTTTTAGATTATAATATTGTGAAATAAATCAGACACACAAGCTTAACTATCACATGGTTTCTCTTCTATGAGAAACTCAAAATGCAAATGAATGCCAAAATAAAAAATAATAGGAAGTAGTAAGATAGATCTTTCTCAAATGGGAAGGGGATCAAGAGATAGAGGAAGAAGGGAGGAAGGAAAAAGGGTGAAAAAAGAATTAAGATCTGTTATGTACCTGGACCAGCTCCCCCAAAGGAATGTAATCATGTACTGCAAAGATGTACTAATAAAAAATAAAAACAAAAATACAGTTAATGTATCAAGAAATAGGTAAAGAATTGGGTATGGTGACACACACCTGTAATCTCAGCTCTGTGGGAGAATAAGAATCAAAAGTTCAAGCCCAGCCTGGGCATCTTAGAAATACCATGTCTCAATTTAAAAAGAAATAGAAAAGAAAAGAACTAGGATGTAGCTCAATGCAAAGGCTCTGAGATCCATACTCATTACAAGGAAGAAAGGAAGGAAGGAAGGAGTAAGAAAGAAAGATAAAGAAGAGAGAGATTATTATGAAAGATATTATTATAAAAGAGATTATCATGTGTTTTTTTTTAAAAAAATCAAGGC
This sequence comes from Chinchilla lanigera, assembly GCF_000276665.1. Classification (NCBI taxonomy): domain Eukaryota; kingdom Metazoa; phylum Chordata; class Mammalia; order Rodentia; family Chinchillidae; genus Chinchilla; species Chinchilla lanigera. Next base: position 3,672,857 of record NW_004955493.1, on the reverse strand, counting down.
GTTGAGTATAATCACATTTGGAGAACAGGAAAGAATAATGCAGAAGAAGATTGGGACGTTTCATCACAAGTTCTTTGGTCCTGTTAAATATCTTTAATTAGCATTGGACTTAGTGCCAGAATAAGTTTCACCAAGCATCTGCACTATGATAAGTATTTTATACATCTTGATTCATTTAAATCTAATTTCTATCGATTTATTGAAAGGAACAGTTAATACTTAATTTTTTGGTCAAGTGTGCATGCCTACATCTGGTAATTTCAACAAGTACTTTGAAGATAACAATATGTAATATAACAACCATTGTTGACTTCCTATCATCTTGTTCTGAAATTCTGTATTATTTTTAATTTTTTATTTTTATTCTCTTTGAAAGAAAAAACTCTAATAAAAACATTTCTCTAGTGCTTACTATGTGCTAGATATTATTTTAAAACACTCAGCATTTATTAGCTCATTTGATCATTGCAACAAATTTATGAAGTAGTTATCCTTATTTTGGCCACTTCCCAGGTAAGAAAACGGAGGTACAGGTGAGGATGAGGATGACTAACTTCCTGAAGGTCATGCAGTTGTGAATACTGGTGCTGGGACCTGAGTATGGGTCACCTGAACCAAAGCCTGTGCTCCTGATCCCTTTGCTCTGCTGTGCTCACTAACAAGGCCAAGGTACAAGTATTGTCTCAGCCTTGAGGATGAGGCAGCATGCAGAGAAACAATCCTACTTTCCCAGGATCGTGTGGTACACTGTGGTACCTGCTTTGATCAGTTTGGATTAATTCTGACTCCATGTTTGTTCTCTCCATTGCACCTTCCAAATCTGTGTTAAAAGATAGATGAGCTAACTGAAAATAAGAGGACATCCATCCACACAACTGCTCTCACCATAATGTTGGAAGTTATGATAAGAAAGGAAAGGAAAGGAAAGG
>NW_004955493.1:3662657-3671828 GCF_000276665.1 Chinchilla lanigera | reverse complement strand
AAGATACCAAGAAGGGGAATAGCTGGGTTGAATGGGACCTCTAGTTGTAGTTTTTTAAGGAATCTCTATACTGATTTCCACAGTGGTAGCACCAGTCTACACTCCCACTAACAGTGGAGAAAAGTTCCTTTTCCCCCACGGCCCCTCCAGCATTTGTTATTTGTTGATTGCTTGATGGTAGCCATTTCTCCTGGGGTGAGATGGAATCTCAGGGTTGTTTTAATTTGTATCTCTCCACTGTCTAGTAATGTTAAAAAATTTTTCACATATTTATTTACCTTTCTACTTCTTTTTTCATTTTAGGGAAAAAAGTAAAACAATTTTTCCTAACAAGATAATAAGAGAATGACAATAGTTAATACATTACATATTGTTATCTTGAAAGTAGTTGCCCAGGGTACAAGACATAGGCATAAAAATTTCCCAATTGATATTAGCACAAACATCCTTTTTTAATGATCTAAGAGACACTAATAGTATAACTGACTTGCATTTTTCCCTTGTCCTTACTGTCTTTTCCCCTTTCTCTACCCTAGTTTCTTTTTCCTTTTAAGCTAAAAAGCTTTTTTAGAGCAAAAGAAATCACCAACAGAGTAAAAAGACAGCCCACAGAGTGGAAAAAATTTTAACCAGTTGTCCCTCAAACAAAGGAGTTCTATTTTTCTATTTTATTTTTTTATTTTTAAAGATAAAGAATGAAAAAAATTAACAAACAAACAGACATAAACAAAACAACACCCAAACAATAGAAGCAATCCAGAATTTCAGACAAGGTGATAGGAAATTAACAATGGCTGTGGTATTACATATTGTTATCTTCAGATTGGTTGCTCAGTTAAACAAATATAGGCATGTAAGATTGATCAAACCGTTAGACATTAACTGTTCCTTTCAATAAAGCAATAGAAGTCAATAGTATGACTCTCTCAGCTATCCTGTTTTTCCCTTCCTTTACTATCTTTATTCCTTTTATTTCTTTCTCTTGTGTAATTGCTCCAGCTAATGTTTCCAAAAATATGATGAATAGGAGTAGTAATAGTGGACATTCTTGTCTTCTTCCTGACTTTAAAGAGAAGCTTTTGACCATGCAGTATGATATTGGCTGTTGGTTTGTCATAGATGGCTTTTATCAGATTGTAATAAAGATCATCTATCCCAATTTTCTACAGGGTTTTATCATGGATGGGGTTGGACTTTGTCAAATACTTTTCTCCATCTATTGAGATGATCATGTGATTTTTGTCTTTGGTTCTGTTCATATACTGTATTACATTTATTGATTTACATATGTTGAACCAACCCTGCTTCCTTGGAATGAATACAACTAGGTCATGGTGTATAATCTTCTTAATGACTTGCTGCATTCTGTTTGCCAGTATCTTGTTGAGGATTTTTGCATCTATGTTCATTAGGGAGATTGGCCTGTAGCTCTCTTTTCTGGTTGTGTCCTTCTCTGGTTTTGATATCAGAGTAGTACTCGCTTCCCAGAAGGACTTCAGAAGTATTATTTCCCTTTCAATTCCATTAAAGATTTTGACAAGTAATGGCATTAGATCTTCTCTAGATTTCTTGTAGATTCATCAATAAATCCATCAAGACCTGAGCTTTTCTTTTTTGGTAAGTTTTTAATTACATTTTGAATTTCTTTAACTGATATTGGGTTATTTTGAATTTTTATATTATCTTGATTTAGTTGCGTTAATTCACATGTATTTAGCGATGACTCCATTTTTTGTGTTTTCCATCTTACTTGAATACAGGTTCTTGAAGGACATACTAATGATCTGCAGGATTTCTGAAGGAAACATGTCAAAAACTAAAACTAGAACCATATATATCACCATGCACTAAACTAAAATCAAAATGAATCAAAGATCTAAATCTGGTGGAAATCTGGTGGAAGAGAGAATAAATCTGGTGGAAGAGAGAATAGGTAGAACTCTTGAAGACATAGGTGTAGGCAAAGTCTTCATGAGCAAAACCCGAACTGCACAGGAAATACTACAAAGAATCAAAAACTGGGGTCTCATCTTATTAAAAACTTTTGCACAGCAAAAGAAATCACCAACAGAGTGAAAAGACAAGCCAGAGTTCTTCAAAGGACTAATATCTAGAACACATAAATAATTGAAAATATCAGATCTCCCCAATTTAAAGACCCAATCCAAAAATGGGTATCTGAAATGACAGACACTTGTCAGAAGTACAAACAGCAAATAAATCCATGAAAAAAATGTTCACCATCACTGGACAATAGAGACATGTAAATTAAAACAACACTGAGATTCCATCTCACTCCAGGAAGAATGGCTACCATCAAGAAATCAACCAAAAACAAATGCTGCGGGGGCTGTGGGGAAAAAGGAAACCTTCTCCACCATTGGTGGGAGTATAGACTGGTGCAGCCACTGTGGAAATCAGTGTGGAGATTCCTCAAAAAAAACTACAAGAGGTCCCATTTGACCCAGCTATTGCTCTTCTTGGTATTCCCAAAAGAATTAAAAGCATCATACTACAACAACATATGTGCACGCATGTTTATTGCAGCACAGTTTGTAATAGCTGAATCTTGGAAACAACCCAACTGCCCATCACCTGACAAATGGATAAAAAAGATGTCAAGGTTTTTTAATACTATGAAGTACTACTCAGCCATAAAGAAGAATAAACTTCAAACAGTTCTAGCTAAATGAATGGACCTTGAGATGATACTCTTAAGTGAAATAAATTGGACACTGGTGTAAATATTGCATTGTCTCTCTAGTGTGAGAAACTATAGTGTAAATAAGAACCAAAATGCATAATAAATATTGTGAAACAGGAAGTAATTATTCAAAGGGAAAGGGGATTGGGAATAGGAGGGAAAAGAAAAATGAGAAAAAGGATAAAATGGAAAGAAAGCTTTGTAAAGAAGGACAAGGAGGGGAAGAGGGGCTGAACAGAGGGGAGGGGAATGGGGGAAAAGGAGGAACTAAGATATATCATGTGAAGGAACAAATTTCCTAAGAGGAATGTGATCATTATGTATATCTAAACTGTACCAACAAACAATTTTCTTAAAGTAAAAAAATACTACGTGGCCCAAAATACTACAATAGTAAGTAGCAGAGCTGAGACTGGCATGGACCAGAGTCCACGCGCTTGATAATTACCGTAGGCTGCTTCTCAGTTATGGATGCTGCCTTCACCCCAACTTCCACCTCCTCTTACAGGAGTCCGAGAGGAGCTCCTGTGAGTGACGATAAGAAATCATCCAGGAGGCAGAGATTTGCTGAAGCTGGTTCCCACGAGTCATGAAAGCTACCACATACACCTTCAGTGACATCATATATATGGTCAGTCTACCGTACTGGGGGCATTTATACCGGGAACCACAGCAAACACTACAAATCAGAGCTTTTTAATGTTTTCAGCAACTTCACTCCAGAATACTTCCCAGCACACCCCCTGAGTCTAACCAGGAAGTCAGTTGATCTTAAACGTCAAAATGCGTGAATGATATTTTTTAGTAAACAGGTTCATGGCACTCAGGTACAGCTGCCTCACTGAAAAGGCCATGGGGAGAGAGATGAACGAACGCATGTGTGCATGAATGAATTAACCTAAAGGGACCCCTAATGCAAACTCCTAAAGGAGCCCCATTACAAGCAGTTTTGGTAATTGCAGCTTTTCAGGTGGTGAATGAGAGACACCCCCTACAGACTGCAGTCAGGAACTCCAGCGTCACAAGTCAATCATTGACATCTCTTCGAGAAGCACAGTAAACAGTTTTCAGAGGGCCTGGCAACAAGCCAACTTCTGCAACAACCTTCCCTTTCTGCAGGAAGAGTCAGCAAGATCAGGATGAGGGCTTCTGTACTCACAGAAACAAATGTGGGCTGAACTCCACCAGCAGGTGAAACCTCTCCAGCTGCGGCAGGATCAATTCCACAAACAGGAAACCACCCATCGCACACCCTTCAGCTGGGCCTCTACCAACACCGTCTCTGCTGGCTCCATCTAGACAAGAAGAGAGGGTTTGGTATACAATTAACGTAGTCCAAGGTTGCATTGCAAGTTGCCTGTGAGGGGCTGGGGATTTAGCTCAGCGGTAAAGCCCCTGCCTGGCAAGCGCAAGGTCATGAGTTCGATTCCTGGTACCGGAAGAAAAGACAGAAAGAAAAACAAGTTACCTGTGAAAGCTAAGAACGTCTTCTCTGCCTCTTAACCTTATGTACAACAATGTAGTCAGTCGAGAAACATTTAAAAATATAGCCTGAACAAGTTCCTCTGTGTGGTTTTTAAAAAGGCTGAGGGATTTATAGAGATTCCTCAACTCATTTTGAATTTTCCAGGTACTGCATTTGGAGAACAGCAATATGGACAATCCCCAGTGTATGATGACTCAACTTACAATTTTTCTTTTACTTTAGTGTAGTGTGAAAGCAATACATGTTCAGTAAAAACTGCAGTTCCAATCTTCATTTCTTTATTTGTTCTGAGCTAGTGATATGCAACATGATACTGTCTTACAATGCTGGGCAGAAGCAGCAAGTCACAGCTCCCAATTGGCCATGAAATCACTGGGGTAAATGACCAATACTCAGCACTGCAGTGATAAGCCATGAGGGGCACTAGGTTAGGTGGATTAAATGCACCGACAACTCACAATATTTTCAACCTATGAGAGGTTTACAGGGATGTAGTACATTACATAACTTCACTGAATGTTTTAAATATATACCTTAGAAAGCCTGAGAAAAATGTATGACTTTAAGAGAATCTTCTATCAGAGCAGCAAGGTAATAAAACAGCTCTTGCCAAAGATTGATTACATTGCAATGTCTAGCACCCAATAGGTGCTCAGTAAGTACATACTTTTTGAGAAAATGCACTAATTAGGAGAAGGAATCAGGGAGTTTGTGGGAACATGCCTTGTGTCCTTTTCCAACTTGCTCGAAAAGAAAACTTGATTAGGGAGGACTCAGATGATCTCCTTAGAAAGAAAGCTCAGAAAAGGCAAAATAAGTGGGATGTTATAGGCATTGAAACCAGTCAGAAAATTAGCAAGCAGAAAAATCCTTCCTCACCAACACATGCAAGTCAGTCTTTGAGGCTTTTTGTAACATTTAAAGACACTCCAGTGAGGACAATGGACTTTAGAGATGTTCTGAAGCTCAGAACATAGAAGCTGACCCTTATTTGTGTGTAAACCCCTGAAGGTTTGAAAATCATTCTTCTACTGGGTCCTAACAGTATATTTAGTACCAAATTAAAATGTTCACTCTGAACAACTGAAATCTGCAGACAGATATGCTAACCTACATTTAGGCATTCATAATGTCACACAAAACAGACTAAACATGGGAAGAAATGGCACTGAGAAGGCTTAGAAGGCAATTTATTTACACCATGGGCTTGAGTGGGATCTCTCCCAAAGAGAGATCTGCCCAGTGGAGTTTTGGGACTTATATGGGAAGAGTAAGCAGGGAGGTACAAAGGAAGATTTGGCCCATTGTGATTGGTGGGTTGGGTGACATCATGGCTTGCTAAGGCAATTTACCATCTCCAGTTACATTGCAAGGCCATCAGTTAAACAAGAATGGGCTACACTAAGAAAGAAATGTCCCGATATTGGGCTTGTCCAAACACATCCATCTGGTTTTGGCAGATATTCTTGGCAGGTCTTATTTAAAATTTTAATTTCCCTTTCAATAGCTCTTAAAACTTTGCTCAAGTTTTTTTGATATCTTTCAGCATTTCTAATAGTGGTCAGTTAGTTATGGTTTACTATATTTATACCTTATTTTGTCAGCATAATCAATTAACAGGGTTTGAAATGGAGACCTAGAGGAAAGTCTATAACTCCTTGATCACTCTCTGCTCTAATAATTCCCCTTCCCCTGGGGCTGGGCCCCAGCCAAATGACCTTCTTACATAGCCCTGTTTCCTAGTATGGCTGATGAGGTTAGTGTGGACATTGGCCCAGAAAGAATCAGCTCACCTCTTTCTTGGAAATCTCAAATTAGGATGCTGGAGATAGAAGCTAGGGTTTATGGCAGTTGTTTGGATGCTGGTCATGAAACTTGGGACTTCTTGGTCAACCAGAATGCTGTAAGAGCCAAAGGAGCTAATCTCTTGAAAAAGATATGAAGTACATATGCTGAGCAAAAATGCAGGCGTAGAAAGATGTGACCCAGGAACAAGATAAGAAGCTTGAGTTCCCAGTGGCTTCATGGACTCTGCTTCCAGCTTTCTCCAGTTCTGATTGCAGTTGTTTTTTCTTGCCTTTGGTGAAAACAAGTGTCTTTTCTAGTAGAGTTTTGTTGTTGTTGCTGCTGCTGTTGCTGCTGCTGCTGTTGTTGTTGTTGATGATGATGATGATGTTGTTGATGTTTCCACCGATTTACTCCAGTGAAAAGTGGTTTCTATCACTTGCTACCACAAGAAAGTGACTGCTGGGGCCTACTGAAATACTCCTTCATGGCCCCAGCAAATCCCAAACGAACAGCCTCCTTTCCCTGATGCCTCTAGGAAGGGAGACGCAAGACAGAATTTTGCTCTGAGCTTGGATGACTTCCTGGATCCCAGCCTTAAATCTGCTTTGATTCAGACATGTGATTTTGACACATTCCATAACGTACTGTCACTTAATGAGTCACAGTAGTGTTTGCATTTTTGCGAGGTTCCAAGAGGCCTTTCAGTAATACTGGCTTCATCCTGCTAACACAATATTGTCTTCCATCTAAACTATATGGGTATATGGTTCCTAGGTGTGATTATTGTTCCAGACCTAGACCTCTAAATATAAACATACTTAAAAGTAATTGGCTCAAAATACCATTTCTCACAGAACTGGGTAAAACAATCATAAAGCTAATATGCAACAAGAGGAGCAATGCAAGAGGTATCAAAATCCAGGACTTCAAGTTATCTTACAAATCTACAATAACAAAAAAGGAAGCTATTGACAAAAAAAGAAAAAAACAAAAAAGCAAACAAAAAGACATGAGGGTCAGTGGAACAGAATAGATGAGGCAGAAACAACTCCAGGCACATTCAGCTATTTGATCTGTGACAAAGAGGCCAAAACGTACAGTGGAGGAAAGATAGCCTCTTTAACAAACGGTGCTAGGAAAACTAACTTGTCACATGCAGAAGATCAAATCTAGACACATATCTCTCACCCTGTACTAAACTAAAATAAAAATGGATCAAAGGTTTAAATGTTAAAATAGAAACAATTAATCTGCTGGAAGATAAAATAGGTAAAACTCAAAGATATAGGCAAAGTCAAGGACTTTCTGAATAGAACATTAATTGCACAAGAAATAATACCAAGATTCAACAAATGGGGTCATATCAAATTAAAAAAGCTTCCCCACAACAAAGGAAATAACCAACCTACAGAATGTAAAATTACTTTTTTCATTTATTTCTCAGAAATGGGACTTATATCTAAAATTACAAAGAATTCAAAAAAGTCAGGACCCCTCCCCCCAAAAGTAAAAGATCCAATAAAAAATGGGCAACTGAAATGAATAGACACTTTCCAGAAGAAAAACTACTAATGGTCAATAAATACATGAAAAATGTTCAACATCTCTTGCCATCAGAGAAGTGCAAATTAAAACAACACTGAGACTCCGCTTCACTCCAAAAGAATGGCCATCATCAAGAAATTAAATAATAATAAACGTTGGCAAGATTGCAGAGGAAAAAGGAACACTTCTACATTATTTATGGTATTGTAAATTATTACAACCATTATGGTGATCAGTATGAAGAACCCTTTAAAAAACCTAAAACTACAAAATCCATTTAACCCAGGTATTCCCTTTCTGGGTATCTTCCCAAAAGTATTAAAGACATCATATTACAATAATATGTATACACCACAACTTATAATAGCTAACTCATGGAAGAATCCTTTATATCCATCAACACATGAATTTGTAGAGAAAATATGGGATTTACACAAAATAGAATATTGCCTTTAAGGAGATAGGTCTTTTTTCAAGTGGGAAAGATATCAGGAGATGCAGGAAGGAGTGAAGGAGGGAAGGTGAAGGGAATGAAAAAAGGAATTAAGATTTGTTATGAACAAGTACCAAACTTGTTATGTACAAGTACCATTCCACAAGGAATGTAATCAAGATGTACTGCAAAAATATACCAATAAAAAAGTTATTTTTAAAAATTTCCTATACCATTCTAATAAAATACTATGCACTGTCTTTTTTACTCTGGATAGTTCATATAGAATAGTTATTTTGAAATTCTTTTATAATTAAATCTCTATCTTCATCCTGGTTTTCTCTATAATTTTTTCTTTATTCTTGAGAGTAGAATACTTAATTCTTTATAAATATATATTTGTCTACTTCATCTTATAATTCTGCCAGTATTTTCTTCATATATTTGGAGCCTTGTTATTATATCTACAAATATCAGAATGATTTTGTCCTTTTAATAATGTGACATCCTTCTTATTATAAAGTGATCTTCTTAGGGGCTGGGGATTTAGCTCAGTGGCACAACGCCTGCCTGGCAAGCACAAGGTCATGAGTTTGATTTCCAGTACTGGAAAAAGAATAAATAAATAAATAAAACAAAATAAAATAAAATAAAATAAAGTGACCTCCTTTATTCTTGATAATATTCTTCATTCTGAAACCTATGTAGTCTTATATAAATACATCCACTACAGTTTTAGTTTTCTTAATATTAGCAAAGTATATTGCCAAAGTTAATTCTATATGTTCTGCTTTCACACATGCAACAAATTAGATAATTTATGAGTAAAAATAAAAACACTTGGAGTACTTTGTGCTCATCCCATGTCTCTTCCAAAAGACAGAAGTCTTTGGATCTGGGTTTGCGGGAGAATTTTGGAAAGCTCTGGAGATGCAGGCTAGAAAAACCCGATTTCTCTTAGCTGAGCTTGATGGTAGGCTCTGATCAGAGCTCAGAAGACCAAAATGTTTATAAAAAGGCAGATGGTAGAGGTTTCAGTTGAGAACAAGGACTCCATTGGCAGTTCGGCTGGAGACCATGTGTGTTACACTTTGGAAGAAAATTTCTTACATTTTGCTCATGCTCTGAGACTTTGGGGGAGACTGAGATTAAGGGAGGTCAACTAATTAATTTGGCAGAGAAAATCCAAAATTACCCCAATGTTCAGGCTGCCAC
>NW_004955493.1:3653920-3656347 GCF_000276665.1 Chinchilla lanigera | reverse complement strand
GGAAAGGAAAGAATAGAAAAGGCATACTGACAAGAAGAGGAAAAAAATCAAAGAAATCTAAATTTGCAGAGACACAATGCACTACATATAAAATCTCAAAAGACTAACAAAAACAACTAGAATTTATAAATGAGTTCAGCAAGTTTAAAAGATAAACATACAGAAACCTATTGTATATCTATAGATTAGACATTTATATATTATATATCTATATATTAACAACAAGCACGAGGAAACTGAAATACCCTTAAAGGAAACATTGAGATATAAATCAGGGCCTGGGGATTTAGCTCAGCAGCACAGTGCCTGCCTGGCAAGCACAAGGTCATGAGTTCAATTCCTGGTACCGGGAAAAAAAAAAAAAAAGAGATATAAATCTAACTCAATAAATACAGGAATTATATGCTGAACATTGAAATTAAATATCTAAGCCAGCTGTGTTGTACACATCTGTAATGCCAGCACTTGGAAGCCTGAGGCAGAAGGATTGCCATGAATTCAAGGCCAGCCTCAATCACACTGTGAGTTTAAGACCAACCTGAACTACTAAATGAGACCCTGTCTCAACAATACAGAAGAAAAGGAAAGTCTGAGTGAACAGAGAGATATAGTATGTTTATGAATAGAATATTCAATATAAATCTTGGTTCTCCCCGATTTAGACCCAAGTTTAGCATAACTTCTATTAAAATCTTAGCAAGATTTCTACAGATAAAGGCAAACATATTATAAAATATATATGGAGATGCATAACTTTGAAATAACTTTGAAAAGACAAAAACAGAGAGGAATCATTATACCTTTGATGGTGACTTACTATTTCTAACTACAGTAATCAAACAATAATGACAAGCATGATTCATAAAACAATAAATTGATAAATATGATTTCAAAGAGAAAAATTTCTATTCTTTAAAATTCTTTAAAATCCTGTTAAGAGTAGAAAAGACAAGCTATAAGCTGGGAAAAAAATTTACAAACCACATATCCAACAAAGGAACCACAATGAAAATAAAAAATCTTAAAATCAAAAGTAAACACAAAAAACTCAAGCATGGTGGCATGTACCTGTAGTTCCAGCACTAAGGGTAGCTGAAGCAGGAGGATTGAATCCAACAGGGGCAAATGTGAAAGATCCTGTTTCAAAATCAATTAATCAGTAAATAAATAACTTAAGAGATAGGATGTAGTTCAGTGGTAGAGCACCCATAGATTTAATGCCTACTACCACAAAAGCAAACAAATGAAAACAACCTCAAAATAATCCAGTGAGAAAATAGACAAAAGACACTTCACCAAAGAGGATACACAAGTGGCAAATAAGCTTATGAAAAGATGTCTAATATCACTAGCCATTAGGAAAATGCAATTAAGATAATAACAAGGTATCAATATTTAAAGATACATCTATTTTTAAAACAGTTAAATTAAGATATTAATACTAAATGATGGTAAGGATATGGAAAGACTAAATTCTTATATGGCTTTGGAATTTAAAAGAATATAGCCACTCTACATGAAAGGATTTGCATGTTCTTTAAAAATAAAATATATACTTACTATATAATCCAGCAATTATACTCCTGGGCATTATTGCCAAAGAAATGAAAAGTTATGTCCCTATAAGAATAATTATTTGTAGCTCCTCATAATAGCCCAAAATTGGAAACACCCCTCAATAGCTAAAGATTTAAAGTCATACACCCATATGATGAAACACCACTCAACAGTAAAAATCAATAAATTATTGATACACATAACTTAGATGGGCATTATGCTGAACAAGAAAAGTGCTCTCAAAACAATCACATCCTTTATGACCACAATTATATAACTGTTAGTTTTCTTTTCATCAATGTAACCAAATACCTGAAACAATCAACTTAAAGGAGGAAATATTTATTTTGGAAGCTAGCACTACCTCAATTCCAAAGCCAGACAAGAAAAGTATAGGACACTCTCATAAATGAACACAGATATCATTTAAAAGATCATACATTGTGCCAAGTAGGCTTCACACTAGGGATGCCAGGATGGTTCAACACATGCATATCAATAAATGTAATATGTCACATAAACACAATCAAAGACAAAAATCACACAACCCTCTCAATAGATGAAGAAAATGCCTTTGACATAATCCAACATCCATTTATTATGTTTTAAAACCACAGAAAACACATATAGAAGGACCTTTTTCTCAGTCTGATAAAAGCCATTCATTACAAACCTACTGCTACCATCATATGAAATGTGAAAAAACTGAAACCTTTTCCTCTACAATCAAGAATAAAACAAGGTTTCCTCTACAATCAAGAATAAAACTCTATCATCACTCCTGTTTGACATACTACTTGAAATTTCAGCCACTGCAATCAGTCAGGAAAAATAAATAGAAGGGATACTAGAAAAGGAAAAAGTAAAACT
>NW_004955493.1:3633922-3653722 GCF_000276665.1 Chinchilla lanigera | reverse complement strand
CGCTTTTGCCGCTGAGCTAAATCCCCAGCCCCCATATGCTCTTTTTATAAGGAAGACCCTAAAAATTCCACCAAAAATTCCATCCTAAGATCAATACATTTAGCAAAGTAGCATGATACAAAATCAACACACAAAATTCAATGGCATTCCTGTACACCAATTATGCATGCACCAAGAAATAAACGAGGAAAACAATGCTATTCACAATAGCTTCAAGGAAAGTTAAATACTTAGGATTAATTTAACCAAGAAAGTGAAATACTTCTACAACAAAACAATAATACTCTGAAAAAAAGGAATCAAAAAGAACATCAAGAAAATGGAAAGATATTCCCTCTTCCTGGATAGACAGAGACAATATTGTCAGAATAACCATATTTTCAACACTAATATATAAATGTAACGTAATCTTAATCAAAATACCAACAGCATTCTTCATAATACTAGAAAAAACAATTCTAAAATTCATATGGAACCAGAAGAGACTCAGAATAGCAAAAGTAATCCTGGGCAATAAGAGTAAAACAGAAGACATCAAAATCCAGGATTTCAACTTACATTACAAAGCTCAAGTAATAAAAACAGCATGGTGTTGGCAGGAAAATCAGTATGTGAATAAATGGAACAAAACAGAGAATACAGAAAAAACCCCAGACACATTCATCTTTGGAAAAGGGGCCAAAAACATACACTAGAGGAAAGAGAACCTCTTTAACAATGGAGTTGAGAAAACTGGCTAATGTCAGAAGACTGAAATTAGACCCACATCTCTCATCATGCACTAAAAATAAAACCCAAATGTATCAAAGACCTAGATATTAAGACAGAAATAGTAAGGGCCAAATGTGGTGTCACATCCTTGCAATCTCAGTTCCCAGGAAGCTGAGGCAGGAGGATCGCCGCAAGCTCAGGCCAACCTGAGCTACACAATAAGTTCAAGGTAACTCTGAGCTACAGAGAAAAGCTCATTTTCCAAAAAAAAAAAAAAGCAGGAACACCAAGTCTGCTGGAAGATAAAATAGGTAAAACCTTGAAGGCATAGGCATAGACATTCTTAACAGAACCCCAGTTGCACAAGAAATAAAATCAAGAACCAACAAATGGGATCATATCAAATTAAAAAGCTTATACACAGCAAAAGAAACAACCAACAGAGTGAAGAGACAACCTACACAGTGGAATAATATTTATGCCATCTACTCCTAAGACAGAGGGCTAATATCTAAAGTATATAAGAATATATAAAGATTTCAAAAAAATTAGACCATCCAAAATAAAAGACCCAATCAAAAATGAGCAGCTGAATAGACACATCACAGAAGTACTCATAGCCAATAAACACATGAAGAAATGCTAAACATCTCTGGCCATTAGTGACATGCAAATTAAAATAAAACGGAGATTCCATCTTACTACAGAAAGAATGACCATCAGAAAACCAAATAACAATGGTGGAGGGGCTGCAGGGAGAAAAGAAACTTCTCTACACTGTTGGTGGGAATGTAAAGCATTATGAATACTATTTAAATTAGTATGGGGGTTCCAGAAAAACTGGAAATTCCATTTGACCCACGTAAGCTCCTTCTAGGTATCTTCCTGAAGGAGTTAAAGACATCATGTTACAGAGATATGTGCACACCCGTGTTCATAGCAGCACAGTTCATAATAGCTGAGTCTTGGAAGTGGCTCTTATGTCCAACAGCAGATGAACGAATAAAGAAAATATGCTATTAAACCATGGAGTACTGTTCTTCCATAAAGAAAGATAAACTTGGGGCTGGGGATTTAGCTTAGCGGCCAAAAGCGCCTGCCTGGCAAGTGCAAGGTCGTGAGTTCGGTTCCCGGTACCGGAGAAAAACAAAAAAAAAAAAAAAGAAAGAAAGAAAGATAAACTTGAGTCATTTCTAGAAAAGTGCATGCACCTTGAGCTCATAATGTTAAGGGAAATAAATCAGACACACAAGCTTAAATATCATATGGTTTCTCTTACATGAGAATCCAGAGTAAAAATAAAGAGCACAATAAAAAACAGATAAGAGGAAGCAGAGAGAGAGTTCATTCTCAAAGGAGAAAGGGATCCAGAGATGGAGGGTTGGGGAAGGAGGGCAGAGATAAGGGATAAACAAAGAAGGGAATTGGGATGTGTTGTGCACATGTGCAAACTCCACGCCAGGAATGTAAACATGTGCAAAAAAGAAAAAAGGAAGAGATCAAGAGATTGGTGGAAGGAAGAAGGGAAGGGAAAAGAGATGAAAATAGAAATGAATATGCATTGTGGACATGTACCAACTCCCCACAAAACTGTAAACATTGTGCACTACATTCATGGTACTAAAAACCTAAAAAAAATTTTTAAAAATAAAATGGTATTATATTACCAACTCAATGGCTTTTAATACATGCTGGTAGAAGAAGCAACATTTAAAAAAAGAAAATGTAGTATTTATACAAAATGGAGTACTACTCTGCTACCAAGATAAATGAGTCAGAACATCTGGAAAGTTGGCTTATTAGTAAGCAGAAAAAAATCAGCCTCTCCAAGATTTGGAATCCAGACACTAGAAAATAACAATTAAAAAAACAACCTGGGGAAGAAAAGGAGTAAGGTGGATCCCTGAGACGAAAGAAGGATCTGAAGGGAAAATGGAAGCCTATGGAGGCCACAATGAAGAAAAAGAAAGAGATAATCTGCATTTTCCCCCAGCTCCTAGCTCATGGAGAGAGAAAGGGAGATCAAATCTGCAGAGACACAGTGAAAGTGGGTGACTCCAGAGGCTTTCAGGAAGAAATGTGCCCGTGGAATGGAGCAGTGAATGCCAGGCATTACAAGAGCTGGTGAACGACTCCAGTCCAAGCATCTGCCATATCCCTTGGAGAAGGTGATATGGGTTGGCTTAATCACAGGGATTCTATGGGTTGGCTTCCTCACAGGGATTCCAGTGTTAAACTCCCACAGTGGCTGTGTGAAGCATGTCCATGGTCCATGGTCAGGGATCTGTGGTCAGGCTGGCAAGACATACCCAACGTGCTATAAGCTAAATGACTAAGGCCCCACCCCATGACCAGAGGCCAGTTCAGCCTGAGTTTCTGCGGATTTGAAAATCCCAGACTGCACACTGCCCTAATCCTACTGCCAGCTTGCTGGGGTTATCCAGCATGGATCTGGGCTCTGACAGCCTCCCTTGTCTACCAGTAAGAGCAGAGTCACGCCTTGAATGGGACACTGCCACAAAACTATTCAGCCCGGAAGATAACCACAGGCTTGAAATCACAGAGAAATTTCTGTCTCTTTCTCTTTTCTCTTTGCTATTGGTCCTTTTTCCTATTTTTGTTCATTTGTTGTGTGTGTGTGTGTGTGTGTGTGTGTGTGTGTGTGTGTGTGTGTGTGCATTGTTGCTGTTGTTTTCTGTTTTTCTTTTGTGTTGCTCTTGTTCTTGTTTTGTCCTTCCGTCCTTCCATCCTGTCTTCACCAGTTTTCTGAGGCTTGGATAATCTTCCTTTGTGCTTCAGCCTTGCTTCTCATCTCTTTTTCTTCTCTAATTTCTCTCTGTTTTTCTCTTCTCCCTTTTAAATTTTCTCCCCTGACAGTAAAATTTCTCTATTGAGTGAATATTTACTGCATATAATTTTCTGATTTCTCTTAACTTTTGTTATACAACCATATATCTTATACCTAGGGTTAAAGGTGGCAAATTATTAGCCATCACAGTTTGTCATTTTTGGGTCTGTGTCTTATGCTGTTGTTATTACTGATTGTACTACTTTAGCAAAGGTGACATAGCTGCTGTGATTTATTGATCTTCCTTGTATGTCAATACCTAGATTGTCTAGAGATCATAAACAATACTACAGCTCAGTACCAAAGAACTGGGTGTAGCACCAAACCGTCTGCAAACTTTCATCCCTAATAAACAGAAGAGAGAAGATCCTGGGGCAGACTCAAAGGCCAAAAGCCAGCGACTCCTAGAAGACACCTTTGAAAAGCAGTTATTTCCTTAAGAGGTCTCAACACTAGTAAAAAAGCTATCTACTATAAAAAATTTGCAAGCCTCAGTGCAGAAAACAAGTAAACAACAACACCAATAAAATGAGAAAATGGAAAAGTAAGATGCAACCCAACAGCCCCAACTCACCCAAGCAAATCCAGGGTGGAAGAGGTAGAAGAAATGAAAACTCACCTAGCTGAACTTTCTGGAATGGTCATAGTGGAAGTAAGAAAATAGCTGTATAACTCTCTTGACAAAACCAAAAAAGAAATAATTTAACAGACAATTATAGAAATGAGAATCATAAGGAAAAAAATTAGAGTAGATGCAGATAAAAAAGGGGGAGCTTAGAAAAGGCAAGGAATTTGTGAATGCCCAATATAGGAAAGAATAAGATGCTATAAAACAGATTCAAACAAATAACCAAGAGATTAAAAATTTTATTGAAAGTACACACAGCAAAATCAACCAATATGTGGATAGTATATCAGATTTAGAAACAGGGTTGCAATTGGCAATCCTCAGATGAAAGCCTTCTTGAAAATAGCAAGGGACCAAAAAAAAAATCAACCCAACAACTGCTAGGTGATGCAAAGAAGAATACTATGAGATTAATTGGAATCAATGAAAAATCAAACAGTAGCACAAAGGACATAAAACATTTGTTCACAGAAGTAATAGCAGAAAACTTTCCATATGTAGAAAAAGAAATTGACATACAGATAACTGAAGCATATGGAACCTCAAATAGCTATGATCAGAAAAAACTACAGTACACCAAGTCATCTAATAGTCAAGATTCTAGAAATTCAACACAAGAATAGAATACTAAAAACCTTTCAGAGAGGGGCTGGGGATTTAGCTCAGCGGCAAAAGCACCTGCCTGGCAAGCGCAAGGTCGTGAGTTCGGTTCCCAGTACCGGAGGAAAAAAAAAAAAAAAACCTTTCAGAGAAAAGAAACAAATCACATATAAAGGAAAACCCATAGAATCACAACAGACTTCTTAACACAAATACTCAAGTCAAGGAAAGCTTGGAGTGAAGTATTTCAAGTCTTAAAAGAAAACAACCTCCAACCCAGGCTGATGTACCCCACAAAGTTATCTTTCAAAACTGATAGAGAAATAAAATAGTTCCATGTTTAAAAAAAAGATTTTACTGTTTGAATTTGCACCCAGTTCTTTCTCTGAAGAAATTCATGCCCACCAAACTATCACTCCAAAGAGTACTGAAGGATATTCTAGAAAAAGAAAGTGAGGACAATTCCAAGAATCCCAATAGAATGAATCCACCAGACAAGGCAAGCAATTAAATGGAAAAGAAAGACAGGGAAACAGCAACAAGAAAATGATAAATGACAAGGATAAATCAGTGCTTATCACTTATAACCACCAATGTAAATGGTCCCAATTCACCAATCAAAAGAAACAGGTAGGAAGAATGGATCAAGAACAACATCCACGATGCACTGCATACGACAGACACATTCGACTCAGAAAGAACTTTGTAGACTGAAAGTCAAAGGATGTAAGCAATCCTCCACGTAACAGGAGCCTGGAAAAAAGCATGGGTAGCTATTTTATTGCAGACAAAGTGGAATTCAAGCCAAGCATGATTAGAACAGACAAGGAGGTACACAATTGTTAAAGGAACAATCAAAGAAGAAGAGATAACAAACATAAACATATATGAACCAAATACTGGAACATGTAACTAAATAAAACAAATACTAATTAATATGAAAAAGCAGATAAGCACTGATATAATTGTAATGAAGGACCTCAATTGCCCTCTGTCACAAATAGACAGATCAACTGGCCAAAAGAATAATCAATACCTATCCAAGCTGAATGAAACCTTTGAACAAATGGACTTAATGGAAACTTCCCCCATCAAGAGAATACACATTCTTCTCAGCAGCACATGGGACTTTCTCTATAGGCCATATACCAGCTCACAAAACATGCTTAAGTAAATGCAAAGGCACTGAAACTATCCCATGGATATTATCAGATTGTAGTACAATGAAATTGGAAATCAATGGCAAAAGAAACCACAAAAACTACATAAATACATGGAAATTGCCAGGCATAGTGGCGCATGCCTTTAATCCCAGTACTTGGGAGGCTAAGGCAGGAACCGCTCTGAGTTCACAGCCAACCTAACTACATGGAGTTCAAGATGAGTTTGAACTACATAGTGAGACTTTGTCTCAAAAATAAAAAGAACACATGGAAATTAAATAATATCTGCCTTAACAGCTAATGGGTCATAGATGAAATTTAAAAAGAAATTAATCAGTTTCTAAATTTAAATAATAATGTTGATATAACACACCAGAATTTATGGGATGCAATGAAAGTAGTACTATGATGTAAACTTAGAGCAATGAATTCCCACATTAGAAAAATAGCACACTCAAATAAACAACCTAATGTTGAACTTCAATGTTCTAGAAAAAGCAAGAGCAAGTTAAACCTGAAGTTTATATGAGGAAAGAAATTACAAAGATCAGAGCAGAAATTAATGTGATTGAGATTAAGAAAACGATACAAAGAATCAATGAATCAAAAGTTGGTTCTTTGAAAGATTAAATAAAATTGACAAACCTTAGTCAACATTATCCAAAAGGAAAAGAAAAGATCCAAATCCATGCAATTAGGAATGAAAAGGGAGAAATCTCCAGATCCCCGAGAAATACAGAAGATTATCAGTATCTTATTTTGAGAACCTATACTCTAATAAGATGGAAAACTCAGAAGAAATGAATAGATCCCTAGATGGATGTGGGTGTGTGTGTGTATGAATTACCAAAGCTGAATCAAGAAGATATAAAAATTTTAAATGGTCCAATACCATTCAATGAAATTAAAGAAGTAAAAAAAAACTACCAACAAATGAAAGTCCAGGTCCTGGCAGATTTGCTGCTGGATTCTACAAAAACTTGAAACAAGATCTAATGCCACTGTTCCTCAAATGCTTTAATAAAATTGAGTCATTCCAGGAAACAAATATTACCCTGATTCCAAAACCAGAGAAGGATCCAACCAAAAAAGACAACTATAGGCCAATCTCCCTCATGAACATAGAGGCAAAAATCCTCAATAAAATACTGGCAAACGGAATACAGCAAATCATCAAAAAGATAATACACAATGACCAAGTAGTATTTGTCCTAGAGAGGCAGGGAAGGTTCAACACACACAAATCAATATATGTAACATACCATCTTAAAAAGTTAAGGGCAAAAACCACATGACATTCTCAATAGACTCAGAGAAAGCACCTGACAAAGTCCAACATCAATTTATGATTTAAAACCTTACAGAAAATTGGAGTAGGTTTTTATCTGAATCTGATATTGGTAAAATTCCTACCGATATCAGTAAAATTTGAATTTTAAATGAAATTAAGTCATCACTTCTAAGACTTCTAGAAGTAGACTTTAAGACAACTGACATTTCCAAAAAGGCATACATCATTTGTGAAAATCTATTATCTTCTCAATTTAGTATAAGTTCAAAGCTAACTTAATTCTGATATTTAAAATGTGTTCTCCTCCCTTGGCTTAAATTGAAATGAAGTATCCCAGCTAAGAGACATTTTAAACTTGCATTTACTATTGTACTGTTTCTCTTGTATCAGAAATCCAAAGGGTAAACAAGGAGCAAAACAGGATAGATATCAAGAAGTAGGAAGAACATATTCAAATGAGAAAGGGAATGAGGGAGGGGAGGGAGGGAACGGACAAGGGATTTTAAAAAGAGAATGGAAGGGAAAAAATGGAACCAATGCTTTTGTAAATGGGGAGGGGAAGAAGGGTTGAAAGGAAGGAAGGGAGGGAAATGGAGAAAAAAGAAGAATTAAGACCTATTACGAGGGCTGGGGATTTAGCTCAGTGGCACAGCACCTGTCTGGCAAGCACAAGGTTGTGAGTTCGATTCCCGGTACCAGAAAACAAAACAAAACAAAACGAAAAGGACCTATTACGTACAGGCACAAATTCCCTGTGAAGAATGTGATCATGATGTATGGCAAATATGTGCTAATAAAAATTGTTAAAAAGATAAATGAGTCATTTGTAGAAAAATGGATGAACCTTGAGGCCATAATGTTAAGTGAAGAAAATCAGACACACAAGCTAAAACATCACATGGTTTCCCTTGTATGACAAACCAAAAATATAAAAAAGAGCAAAGTAAATGGTAGATAATAGGCAGTAGGGAGGTGTATCTTTCTCAAATGAGATGTAGAAGTGGAGGGTGGGGTGCAGAGGGGGAGAAAAGGGTAAAAAGAAGGAATTAAGATGTGTTTGTGCTCCTGCACCAACTCCACACAAGCATTGCAAGAATGCATCAGAAAATATGTAATAAAACCCTTGCTTTTTACCTTACCTTGATCATTCTTATTCCAGTCTTCACAGACTCTTTACTCTTTAGATTTCAGCATATCAAATATCACCTTACCAGAAATGCATTCTCTGGTTCCCCTGTCTAAACTCAGTCTCTCAGATCAAGAAAAGGACAGGAAGGTAGTGAGAGGCAAGGAGTACCAAAAGCACTGCATGCACAAATAATACCAAACTTAAACCCATGATTCTGTGTAATTAACATGTACTAATAAGGTAAAAAATTGAAACTTGTCCCTTCTTTAATTATTTTTATTGTTTGAAAAATCTTGCCTTTTTGTTCAGCTGATTAGATTATAAACTCCACAAGCTCAGGGACCGTAGTTGTGCTGCTAGAATCAGCAAAGCAAATAAAAAATAAATATCAACAATAACACAAACAAACAAAAATACAGGGCTGGGGATATAGCTCAGCGGTACAAGCACCCGCCTGGCAAGTGCAAGGTCCTGAATTCAATTCCTGGTACCAAAAACACAAAAAAGACATCCAGATAAATTTGAATTTTAAATAAACAACAAATAAATGTTCAGAATTAGTATTAGAACTAATAGAACTAATTAGTATTAGAACTATTATTAGTTCTGAATATTTCATGGACATTTGAAATGCAGTCAGAATATACACTGCATTTTAAATTGAGAGGATTTGTTAGGCACATTGTCTTTGATCCTCCCTAAAATAATCCTCCCCTCATTTTGAATATGTTTACCCATTGTTCTTACCACTTTCTGGAGCAGTTTTAGAAGTTTTCATTTGTGAGCGATATCTTTCTGAGGTACAATAAAAAAAATATAATGAATGCAGCTGCTGAGCACCATCCGATGTAAAAGCAGTCTTGTAAAAATATTACAGTAAAAATATTACATCACCTTGCTCACTGCATCTGGCATGGTGCAACTTCTATCTCTTTCCCAAAGTCAAAATGACCATGTAAGGTAAGTGTTTTGAGTCAGTTCGGTACATTGAGGCAGCCGTGACAGTGCAACTAATGACTCATGAAAGAAGACTTCCAGAACTGCTTCAGAAAGCGACAAGAAAGATGGGGAAGAGAAAGGGAGGGAAATATTTTGAGGGGAATTAATGGCAATGTGTCTTTTAGTAGAATAAGTTTTTAACTTACTGTTGTTTTTTATCACACCACACACTTATAAAAAATTAAATATTGTATATATGAAGTTCAAATTTAACTTCTCCTTTATTCTACCTGGCAGCCTTATCCCTAGTGCTCATTAAAGTGCCTATTTGGTCGCTAGTCAAAAGTTGGATAAATGAATTCAGAGCAAGCAGCAGAGTTGGAAAATAACCTTTGCCACCTTTTCTGCTACATCCTTTCAGTCTCATTCACCTTCCCCTCTCCTCTTCCCTCAACATCTAGCAGGCATCAGTGTGCTTTTCATTTTTAAAGTTTGTCTTTCAGAGAATGTTATTGTTATCAGTTAGATCTAAATTGTCCCCCCAAGTCACGTGTTGAGAGGTGGAGCTTTCAGATCATGATCATGAGGCCTCCAACTTCATCCGTGGATGAAAATCCATTGATGAGATCATAACTTAGTGGTGTCATGGGGAGGTGATGGAAATGTCAGAGGTGGGGCTAGTTGAAGGGAGTGGATCATGGAGGTGTGATCTTGAGGACAATATCTGGTTGCTGGCCTTGTCCTCTCTGTTCTTTCCCTTTCTCTCTGCTTCTTGGCTACCAAGGGGTGAGCAGCTTTCTACTAACATGTTTTTTATCATTTGTTTGTCTTTTGAAAATATTTCTATGCAGTACATCATGATTACATTCATCGTGAAGAGTGAGTACATATACATAACACACATTTTAATTTGTTTTTCTTCCCCTTCCCTTCTCCTCATTTCTCCCTCCCTTCCTCATTTGTAAGAATTCTATCTTCCTGTTTCATATTATACATCATTTATTTTGCTTTTTAAATTATTTACACTTCAAGTTTCTCATATAAGAGAAGCCAGGTAATATTCAAGTTTGTATGTCTGACTTATTTTACTTAATATTATGGTGTCAAGGTGCATCTATTTTCCTATAAATGATTTGTTTATCTTTCTTTATAGCAGAGTAGTAGTCCATTCTGTGTAAATATCACATTTATTTATTTTTGATGGACATATAAGCAGCTTCCAAGATTTAGCTAATATGAACTATACTACTTTAGTCATGGGTGTGCTTGTATGACTGAAATATGATGTCTTTAACTCTTTCCTGAGGATACTTAGATCGCAAATAGATAGGTTCAATGAAATTTCTTGTTTTACGCTTTTGAGGAATCTCCATACTGATGTCCATAATTGTAATGCTAGTTTACATTTCCACCAACAATGTAGAAGGGTTCTTTTTTTTCCTGTATCCTCACCAGCACTTGTTATTGTTTGATTTCTTGATGATAACCATCTCTTGTGGGGTAAGATGGAATCTCAGCATTGTTTTAGTTTGCATGTCACTAATGGCCAGAGATGTTGAGCATTTCTTCATGTATTTATTGGCCATGTGTACTTCTGTGTGTCTATTCAGTTGCCCATGTTTTGATTGGGTCTTTTATTTTGGGTGGGCTAATTTTTTTTGAAATTGTTATATATTCTTACATATTCTAGATATTAGCCCTCTGTCTGAGGAGTAGGTGGCATGACTATTACCCTATTCTGTAGGTTTTCCCTTCACTCTATTGGTTGTTTTCTTTGCTGTGTATAAAATTTTTAATTTGGTATGGTCCCATTAGCTGATTCTTGATTTTATTTCTTGTGCAATTGGGGTTCTGTTCAGAAAGTCTATGCCTACACCTATGACTTTAATAGTTTTACCTATTTTATCTTCCAGTGGTTTAAGTGTTTCTATTTTAACATTTAGATCATTGATCCATCTTTATTTTACATTAGTACACAGAGGTATGAATCTTGATTCAATCTTCTGCATGTGAATAGTAAGTTTTCCCAACAGCATTTATTAAAGAAGCTATCTTTCTTCCAGCATATGTTTTTAGCCCCTTTGTCAAAGACTGAAGAGTTGAGTTGTTTGGAGTTGTTTCTGCTTCCTCTGTTCTACCCATTGATCCCCATGTCTGGTTTTGTGCCAGTACTATGAACAGCAAGGTTCTTGTTGTAGGACTGGGTTTGGAGGCAGAAGTTGGCCAAGGAAGTTGGAGCTAACTGAGCAAGACAGGAGAAAGGAGTGGTGGAGACTGGGAGAGAGAAGCAAAAGCCAAATCCCTTGGGACACTAACGGGGCATAATGAGCTGATTTGTACCAGCAAAACAACTGAGTGGGAATGTAATATCACTCATCCTACCCTATAGACAATGCTTGGGTAGAGTAAGGACAAAGCAAGCAAATTGGGCAAGAGAGACTGCATTAAACAATCCAGGTAGAGGTGATAGTGGTGATTGTGGCTGAGGCAGTGACAAGAAAATAGAAAGGTGTGATAAATTTTGGAAGTAGAGTCAGCTGAACCTACTGGTGGACCAATAGACTGGGACAAGGAGCAGGGAAGGACTAAAGGTAACTCCCAAGTTTTTACTCACACAGACATAAAAGGAACGATGCTATTTCACAAGACAGTGAAGACCCTGGGAGAAATGGGTTAGCGGGGGAGAGGGCTTCCGAAATCAAGTTGTCAGTGGTGGGAATATTAAGATGAAATTCTCAAGGGACAACCAAGTGAAAATACCAAGTGGGATCCATGAAGCCCAGAGAAGAGCCCTGAGATAAAGTTTGGAAAGGGAGGTTCTTAACTCTGACTGCTCAATAAATTACCTAAAGAATTTTAAAAGGACTGATGCCCTGGCCCTACCACCTAGGGGTAGGAACTCTCTGGAGCTGGAACTCAGGCATCAGGTCTTCTAAAGAGTACTTACATTCAGAGATCAGGGACAAGAGAAGGATCCATCAAAAAATGATTGAAAAGAAATAGCCAGGGACATAGGAAGAAAACCAGGAGATTTGGCTCCTAAAAGATGAGAGGGTGTTGTTTCTAAAAGGACATAGGATATCACTAGGCAAGGGTATTGTGAGAGTTGAATGAGTGAATATAGACGGAAATACTTTGCAAGCTGCTAACTGATAAGCAAATAGTAGAGAAAGCACTATCCTCTAAAGGGGAAAAGTATTCTCTTCCTAGTACCACATTCGAAACCTGTGCTCATAGAGGAAGGAATTTGAAGGATTCCTGGAAGGTAGGTCTATTCCCAGAATTTATACACTTATTAGAATTATGAAAATATCTTACAGTTGTGAAAATTTAAAGATTAATATCCACTATGCTTAGCTAAATTCTCAGTACATCATAATTACCAACACAGCAAACACTTACATAGTATTTCCTATGTGCTACACAAAGTTTTGAGTGCTCTATATCCATTTTCTCTGGTAGCATTCAAGAAAATGTAGTTATTGCAAAAACTTACAAGAATCAACTCAGAAAACAAAATGAAATTTTTTGAAATACAAAATGACAAGAAGCAGAAAGAAAATACAATGTCAGACCTGCAGCCCACCCAGAACAAGTCCAGGAGACAACAAGATAGAGGAAAGTGGAAGACACACACCTGAAATTTCTGAAATAATAGCAACCAAAATAAAGAAACAAATCTATGAGGATATTGAGGAAATCAGATCAGAAATAAACTCCCAGGTAACAAAAGAAATGATAACCATAATGAAGAAATTGCTCAGAAAATCTTGAGTAGACATAGATAAAAATAGAGGAGCATAGGAAAATATTGGAAACCTTGAATGACCTATATAGGAAACAAATAGAATATATGAGACGTATTGAAACAGGTATCGAAGAAACTAAAAATTCCCTTGAAAGCTGGCAAAACTGATGAATGAAACTGAAGATAGGTTTTAGACCTTAAAGATAGGATTATGACTACTGATCATGAAAGGAAAGATCTCTTTAAAATAACAAGGGATTGGGAAATAACAATTCAAAACCTGAAAGACAATGCAAACAAAAACAGTATAAAACCAATAGGTGTCAATGAAAAATCAGGAGTCAACATAAGTGACATAAAAAGAATGTCAAAGCTAATAGAAAATTACCCAATCATAGGAACAGAATATGACATACAGATAAGTGAGGCATATAGAAATGCAATTAGCCATGGTAAAAATAAATCTATATCCAGGCATATAATAATCCAACACCCAGAAATTCAGCTCAACAAAACATTAAAAGCTATTAGAGAGAAAAACAGATCACATGTAAAAGGAAGACCACCAAAATCATGGCAGACTTCTCAGCACAAATCCTCAAGTTAAGAAGAGCTTTGAGTGAAGTATTCCAAGTACTGAAAGAAAAAAAACTTCCAACCCAGATTGATGTACCCTGCAAAACTACCTTTCAAAATTAATGGAGGAATATCGTACTTCCACGACCAAGAACAACTGAAAAAATTGATGACTACCAAACCAACCCTATGAAGAGTACTGAAAGATATTCTACAAAGAGATAAAAATGACCACAATTCTAAGAGCAACAACAGAAAGAAACCACCAGGCAGGGCAAGCAAATAAGCAGAGGAAAAAAGTAGGGAACTAGCAGCAGGAAGATAAAATGACAAAGACAAGCAAATACATATCAGTTATAACCGTCAATGTAAATGGCCAAAATTAACCAATCAAAAAAAAAAAATAGACTGGCAGAGTGGATTAAGAAATAAGATCAACAATATGCTATATACAAGAGACACATTTAACTCAAAAGGAAATTCATAGACTGACAGCAAAGTATGAAAAACAATACCCCGTGCAACAGAAACCCAGAAAAAAAAAGCAAGGGTAGCTGTTCTGTTTGCAGACACTGTGAACTTCAAGAATAATTAAAAGAGAGAAAGAAGGTAATGACATACTTCTCAGGGGAAAACTTCCAGAAAAGAGATAACAATCATAAATAGGTATGCACCAAATACAAGCACACCCAACTATATAAGATGAATATTAATAGACATGAAAAATCAAATAAGCAATAACACCATTGTAACAGGGGACATTAATACCCCATTGTCACAGATATAGATCAAATGGACAAAAAATTAGCAAAGAAATGTCACGAATGAACCAGACCAGTGAACAAAGGGACTTAGTAGATGTACACACATGCTTCTCAGCTGCACATGGGACATTTTCTCTTTGTTTTTAAATTTTCTAAAATAGACTGTATGCTAACCCACAGAACATGCTTAAGTAAATACAAAAGAATTGAAATTATCCTATGCATATTATCTGACCATAGTGCAATGAAATTGAAAAATAATGGTAAAAGAAACTGTAAAAACTCCATAAACACATGGAAATTAAATAACACCCTCCTGAAAAATCAATGAGCCACAGATGAAATTAAAAAAGAAGTTAAACAATATCTACAATTAAACAAAACTGCAGATACAACATACCAGTACTTGGGGGATGCAATGAAAGCAGTTGTAGGAGGGATATTTATAATACTATATAATGTATTAAACATTGTTACTTTCCTATTATCTTGTTTTGAAATTTTGTGTCCTTTTTTACACTTTTTTCTCTTTAAAACAAAATTTTTAAATAATGTACTTATTACTATTTTGTCATTATCATTAATTTCCAATGGTTTTTATTAACTAATAGACATTAAGGGAAGGTGTAGGGCAGGTTTGGCATTCCAGGGCCACTGTTCTGAGGTGGTGATTGATGATGTCTTGTGGGACTTCTCTGGAAGAAGCAGAAAGGAGTTTAAGGGGAGTCCTTGAACAGTCTGTCGGCCTCCAGGATCAAAGCATAGTACTAGGGCAACCTCACAGACAGCAGAACTGCCCGACAGGAGGGCTGCACCCCACCATGTTGAACACCTGTGTGGAAACTCTACTACAGGCAGGTTCTTAACCATATCTGAAAGCATCTGGACAACTTTAGTGGGTTCTTCAGTGAAGCACTATTTACCAATCACTCATAGATATCGGCACATGTAGGTCATTATCTGACTTTGAGAAGTAAGGATGATTCTCCCCATTATCCAAATTCACACAGCCAATTACCATCAGACTCAAATAGATAACCCTAATGGCACATTCAGACTCTTTCTTTTACCAGGCTTGTCATCTTGCTATGTTTTAATCAAAATTTGAAAAGGTCGGACTATGGTTAAAGAAAAAGAATCCAAAAAGAAAATCTTGGAAGACTTCCATAAACCCTGTATGTGGGGAAATGGGCAAAGGATATGAACAGGCAATCTGCACGAGAGACATGCAACTGCCTTAAAAAGGGAGAAAATAAAAATAAAACACACATTTGGAAAATTCACATCCATCCTTTTATACCCATCAGATCTGTAAAAGGTAAAGGTTAGAAATAATAATAATGAGATGATGTGGGGTGGATGCTGGGAACTGGTGTGATGACACCAGAAAGTAGGTAATGAATTGTTTTTAGAAATGGTAAAAATGGAGGCTGGAGATCTAGCTCAGAGGCACAGCGCCTGCCTGGCAAGCACAAGGTCGTGAGTTCAATTCCCGGTACCAGAAAAAAACAAAACAAAAAAAATGGTAAAAATGTGCATGCCCTAAAAGCCATCTTTAAATAGAATCCATAGGGAAACTACTCTCACTTGCATACGAGACATAGACAAGGATGTTTCCCATCCACATTCAGAAAAAAAGGAAGCCATTTAAATGTCCACTACCCGGGAGTGGATGCATCAAGTATGGTAAATTCACCCTCTAGTACACTGTCCAGGTGTTAAAGTGAATCAATCAGATGGATGCACACACCATGGTGAATAGATAACACACAGACTTGACATAAACAGGCAAGTCTGCGGTATGATACCGAAATTATCTGCCTGATAAGTGCATGCTTTGTGGCTACTGCAAAGGGAAGAGGGAATGTATTTGCAGCCAGAGGAACATTTGTTCAAGCTCTTCAGCACGTCTGCTTCCAAACCTTCCCCGTTCCTCCCTGACTCAGTCCTCATCACTGTCTCCGCTGTATCCTTCTCTATTAGCCCAGTTTCTGGAACTGTAACAAAATATCTAAGGCTGAGTACTTATAAAGAAGAGAGGTGTGTTTAGCTCAGCTCAGGGGGCTGAAGCCGGAGAGCAGGTGGATCTCACAGCAGACAGAGTCACCATTTAGGGAATGCATCAAGCGAAATCACACGGTAGACAGAAGCCAGAGGGCAGGGATACAGCTCAGCGTCATAAGCGTTTGCCTGGCAAGCCTGAGGTCATGACTTCGATTCCTGGTACAAAAAAAAAAGAAAAGACAGAGGCCAGAGAGGGATTGAACAGCTCAACTTGCTCTTCTAGAACAATGTACTAATTACTAATATACTCTACATGATCAATATTAACCCCTTCTGAGGCTGATGTCCCCAGTGAACCAACCACTGTTCCTTCCACTGGACCCTACCTCTTAAAAGCTCCAAGGGGGACCTAGCCTTCAGCATGTGAGCCATCAGGGGACACACAGTACTCCCCAACCACAGCAACCCACCCTTTTTTCTTCCCCTTTTCCCTCTCTCCTTCTCTCTCTTAAGGTCAATCTAGGTTCCTAAGGAAGTATTATAGTTTGTGTCTGGGTGTCCCCCCAAAGCGTCATGCAGTCATGGGTGCAGGCTGTTAGAGTTTATGAGTGATTCATGGGTGTGAGAGCTACACCTGCCCTGGGGCGGGTAGTTTTGCATTTGTAAGGGAGAGAAAGAGGCTGCTTGCTGCCACTTCTCCTTTTTTGCTCTTCTTGCTTTTGCTATCTTCAGCCGCCATGAACTGTTGCCCTCTGCCATGTGCCACTCTGCCTTGGAGCCCGCCAAGTATGGACTGAAATCTCCACAAACTGTAAGCTAAATAAACCTTTCCTTCCTTCATTTTGGGCATCAGGTATTTTGTCTCAGCAATGAGAGAGAAGTAACCAAGACGGCGAGTTTCAGACAAAATGCAAAACCTCTCACATGATTAGTACAATTTTCTATTTAACAGTACTTTTCTAGAGAATGGGCCCATGTCTTTCATCAAAGTCTGAGAGGCCAATGTTTCATAAGAGGATTAAAATGCAAAGGGAAATATTTCACAGAATAAATGTAGCTTTGATACAGTGTCCTTGGTCAATGGTGCCTTGGGAGTAGGAGTTATTTCTTCTCAGAAGAAAAAAAATAAAAGTGAGAGAAAATGTAAAGTGATTCGTTCTGACCCTGCTTCCACTAGCCCTGTGGTCTGGGAGGAAATGCCCTGCCTTAAGAAACACAAACATAGCCATCCTTCCTGGCCCGCCAGGCCTCCCATCCATCATGTTAGGCAGACTCCGCAGAAGCAGCCAGCTTCCTTCTCTGCCCCTCATGACCCTCCCCGTCAGATGTCAGAGTCTGGCTGGGGCCAGCTTGTTGGCAATTATGAAGATTTTCCTCACCTAGCCAAGGAGCTAGTGCCCTATCAGACCTTGCCAGCTGGGGAAACTGCAGGAGATCAGAAAACAAAGGCTAGCTTTGTAGAGGATGCCCAGGCACAGCTCAGAGTCCCACACAGGTCCAGCTACAGCTCCCTGGGCCTGGAGACCCTGGAATCTAATTAGGCTCCTCTTCAATCTAGAGTGGCAGGACCTCATAGCTCCTCTGCTGAAACAATTGAGCTGGGAGCAATGCACCCAACTGGAGTTGGCTGAGGGTCAGCCAGGCAGCTCTGCTGATTCTGGCCACCTGCACTCGTGTCTGGGTATCTGCTCCCTGTTGGCACATCTGGACCACCCTCCATGGGAGACCGGCCCACAGCTCCACTCCACACAGCTATCATTTCCAGCACACTCATCTGGACCAATTTTCATGGTGATGGGAAGGCGCTCAACACCTGCGAACATACCATCTGCCAGAACAACACAACCCAGCCCCAAGTCAAGGATGCAGTGGACACAATGCCCAAAGCAAGGAGGGGTGGAGAGCCAAGCGAAAGCCTGCCTGCTGAGATTAGGCTCTGCCTCTCACCAGCTATGAAACTATAGGAAAGTCTTTCAGATTCTCCAAGCAAATGAGATACCACTTTTTACCTATCTGACTGGTGAAGTTTTTTCTTTTTAATTCAGTAATATATAGCTCACATCAGCATAAGGAAATAGGTACTTAGTATGGGTTAGAAATGGCTTGGGTGTCCCCCAGGTGTCTATGTTTTGGGGCCCTGGTCCCTAGGGTGGTAGTATCAGGAAGTGTGGTGGAATCCCTAAGAGATAAAGCCTAGTGGGAGGTCTTTTGGCCACTGAAGAATTGAGAAATTTCCCTCAATAAACTAGGAGTAGAGGTCCCATTCAATCCAGCTATTCCTCTTCTGGGTATTTTCCCAAAAGATCTGAAAACATCATATCACAGTGACATATGTGCACCCGTGCTTATAGCAGTGCAATTGGTAATAGCTAAATCGTAGAAGCAACTCAAATGCCCATCAACTGAGGAATGGATTTAAAAAATGTGGTATTTTTACATAATGAAATATTACTCAGCTATGAAGAAAGATAATCTCAAGGCTTTTATGGGAAAATGGACACAACTAGAGTCCATACTTATAAGCAAAATAAATCAGGCCTGCATGTATAAACACCATATTGTCTCACTAGTGTAAGAACTTGAAAGAGTGAATAAAATCTAGGAGGTACAATAGACATTATGAAAGGAAAGGAAACTACTCAAAAGGAAAGAACAATTGGGATGAGGGAAAAGAGAAAAGAAAGAAGGGAAAAATACGCATATATGCATACACAGGATAGCTAACATAGTTGTATTACTGACTTCTATTGCTCTATTGAAAGGAACAGTTAATATTTAAGTGTAGGATCAATCTTACATGTCTACATTTGTTTATCTGAGTATCCAAATTGAAAATATCAGTATGTAATACAACAACCATTGTGAATTTCCTATCACTTTGTCTGAGATTCTGTATTGCTTGTATTGTTTTTGTGTTATTTTCTTTTTTTTATTTTAAAGAGAGTAGTAAATGAGAAACAAACAAAGAAATAGAACAGTAGCAGCACAGCAGTATCACAAACATGAACAAATCAAAGCAAGAACATTCAAAGTAATACAGAGTCTCAAGACAAAATAATACAAATCAACAGTTGTTGTTTCATTACATATCACTATCCTCAACTACACTGCTCAGATTACCAGATGTAAGAATGAAAGAATGCTCAAACCATTTTAGGGAATAAGAAAATAATTCTTCAATAAAACAGTAGAGATAATACAGAGTTTCACTAGACAGGATGGTAGGAGTTCACTATTCTAATTCCATTGCATATTGTTACCTTCAGATCAGTTGCTCAGACCACCAGACACAAGCATGCAAAATCAATCGGAACATAAAAAGTTGTAATCATCAACTGTTCATTTCAATACACCATCAGACATCAACAATACCATTATCACAGCTATTCATATATATAT